>NC_086240.1:27352656-27670989 GCF_036321145.2 Pelmatolapia mariae | reverse complement strand
TATATAAGAGCAGATGCGTGCTGGTGCAATAAGCTGTACCTTTTACGTCCAATGGATGCATGATCTGATTAGTCGACTAATCGCAAAAATAATCGGTGACTAGTCGACTATCAAAATAATCGTTTGTGGCAGCCCTAATCACACATGTGGTTAAGGTTAACTGGTAACTCTTGGCCAAAGGTGTGAATGTGAATGTGAATCTCTTCACTCTCTGACAGCTGGATGGATAGTCTCCATGTTAGCTGGCACATATGAGAGAGATAAGTGTATGTATTTATATCCCCCCATGAATAGTCTTCCTGTAATGCTCAGTTATCTGCTGAACTATTAAACATTTTAAACCTCATTAATACATGAAAATTAGCACCTGTTCTAGGCTAACTCTCGCTCGTGTAATGTTTCTGTTAAAATGGTAAGAAAATAAACGACATCAGCATGTTTTCACAAATTAAAGGAATATTTAATGTTTTAATATTAGATTAACAGAATAGAACAGTAAAGATTACTTATAAAAAATATATATATTTTAGGCTTGCTATAGCAAATTAAAATGTTATGTTATGTTTAAAATACTTTTTAAAAATAGTTTGGGCTCAAAAAATTAAAGCATTAATTGGTATTAAGGACATAACCAGGTTAGCGTTGCATAAAGCTAGCTAGTACTGGCTTCATCCACAGGTCAGAAATATCCAACTGTTTAAAACTGACTGTAGGGTAATTCAGTCGGCGCCCTACTGTAAACACCACACAAAGAAAACCCTCAAAGCAGGACCGAAAGAGAAGATTTGGTTGACTGTTTTTTATTTTTTAGTCTAAATGTGAAAACAAGTCGACCACCACAAAGTCAATGCTTTTGTATTTTTCCGGTATAAAGTTTGGAGCTCAGGAGAAAAACAAAGGAAAGGGACGGAAAAAAAAAAGACCATTGGAACTGCTCATCCCAAAATGCACTGCAAACCCCACCGAATGACCTCTGATAATTTTTTTGATTTCAGTAAAAACAAAATACAGTGTGTAATTTGTGTTACTTACAGTGTGTGAATGTGTGTGTGTATGGGTGGATGACTGGTTGGGTAAAGCGCTTTGGGGTCCTTAGGGACTAGTAAAGCGCTATACAAATACAGGCCATTTTTTGTGTGTAAAAGAACTGTATCTGGGGCTGCGTTTTGTTCCTGACTGCAGTGCCCGCTTTTTGACTTTGCTGTTAAACGTTTCCATGGAAACAGCACCCTCTACCAATCAGAGACATCACTTTTTGAGTTTAGGATTGTGGGTAGAGTAGTTCTTTTTCTCGACATCGTTAATAAGAGTGTTATTCTTCAAACATCGTAGCTGTCAATAAGACGCCTGTGGATGGCACATAACCAGAGTCCCTGTGGACATTTATAAAGATTACTGCTAATAAATAATAAACTGTTTAAACTAATACAGGTTCTTCTGTGTGAAGGTTAGCTAATGCTCACAATCCAATATCACATTACAAATGAAACATTTCATTCACATGCAAACATTCACGCTCACTTTTCTGATTGTTGTTCTTATACATTCAGACGAATGCATAAAAAATGAGCCTCACACATATCAAGTGAAACTCGTATGTTTTGTTGTTATTTTGTGTCTTTTTGGATCATTTTAAACGCCCACCGTGTTCAGTCAGCGGCATTCATAAATAAATCACAGCCAGTCCTCTTTATTTTCCTGATTTTAAGTCCTTCACTGGGCAAAATGGCGGCTTCGTTGCGCTGTGTGGAGATAAATGAGGTTAATTCTCCGGCCTCACAGTTTCGTTTCCTCCGTGTGTGAAGTTTCTGCTCCACGACAGCAGAGTTACACAACCTGAGCTCCGCGCTCTCTGCCCACACCACCAGGTAACAACCGCCATCCAATCACCACGTGGGGCTGAGGGGGTGTGACCAATGGGAGCGCACGACGTCATGACTTGGCCCGTGAGAGGGGGCGTGTCATCGGTGTGGAATGGTTTCCGCCCCTTTGTCTTACTGACCGACATTCGGCTGGAGCCAAAGTAACATATAAAGCAAAAATAGAAGAAAAAACAGTGGAGTCTGGTGTAGGCCGTGGGCGGGGAAACAGTGACGCCATGTGGTCGTGTGAGGTATTAAACGCACTACAGGAGAATAAAACAATATACAAACGATTATGACATAATCACAAGTATTACCCCTGAGAGCAGATATGTATGAGCCTAATCTGGCTCAGTTATGGCAAATGTCCAGTGGGCGCTGGAGAAAAGTAAACATAACATTAAAAACCTGAACAAAAACCATGTAAACCTTAACACATGGGGGGAATATTATTCAGCAGTAAAATACTGTGATCCACATCCGCAGAAGTTATTCGTCATTTACAGTCTTGCACCTCTTTACGTGATCCCATCCCCACCAAACTGTTCAAGCTGTATTTCAGTTTTATAAATGATTTATTAAATATCATCAGCTGATCTCTGCAGTCTGGCATTTTCCCTGTTTCTCTCAAATGTGCTGTAATCACATCACTACCCAAGAAAAAAAACTGAAATCCAATTCATATTAGCCATTGCGGGGGGGGATAAAATAAAAAGAGGTATGAATAAAAAAAAAGAAGAAAAAAAAAAAGAACGCTTGAACACTGCTACATAATGGACAGGTTTTTGATGGGGCTCCCGCACAAATGTAAAACAGAAGACGAAGAATCGCCAAATATGTTTCCAAGCCTTTGGCTTCACCTGCACAAGTGCCAAGGTAGGTCTCCCCGACAGAATTCGTTTCCCCTGCATCGGGGAAATTTGGACAGCGCTCGGCTGTCTACACTTTAACTACTACTGACATTTTGGAGATGTTAGCTCTTTATACAGTAAAGTTACAGTGGGATAGAAATAATATCAGGGTGATCCTCTCCACAATTTGTTCCCCCGCTCCAAATCACGGACAAACAGTATCCCACAGTTGTTTATGTTTTTGAACCCATTTTGCACAGAGAGGCATTTTTTGAAAAATGTATTGATAGCAATGTAGAAACAACTACACGTAAAATAATTACACCATGACGCTGCCTTTCTAAATGGAGGGACAGTAACTGCGTGTGTATATGTAAGCCTGTAAAAACCGCAGATAGTAAGAGTAACAGTATTTTGTCCCTATCCGCCATTGTAGAAATTCATCTCATGAAAACAATAACGTGGCGCACAGCGCGACGTGAAAAAGGGCACATACCTTTGAAGTTTTGTGAGGAACTCGTAAACGCAAAAACTGAGTTTTCGAAAATCTCCAACCTGACAGGAGTTTTAAAAAAATCTCTGTTTTCGGTGATTCGAAACGCTGCCTCAGTTTGTTTAGCAGCAGGTTTCACAATGCTGGGTCCCTGGCTTCATTAGTAGTAAAGATGCTTTACAACAGATGGCAGTAAAAAGTGAGGCACAGTGAAGATATAGGCATATCAAAAAGTTTGACTGCAGAATGATTTCAAAAGGTGGGTTCAGATGATTTATTTTACCCCCAAACAGATTAAAATCTACCCCAAATTTTCAATAAATGACACATTTAATATTTCAATTTGCAAAACAAAATAAGGGTATGGAGGGAGGAGACACTGGAGGGAGAGGGGTGAAGCCAAACACCCCTCTCCAGATGGAAATCTGACAACAAACCTTTGGAGCAGAACATTTCTGATGTGGCTTCTTGTTTTCATGTCTAATGACAAATATAAAAATGACTCTCAAATGCCTCAACACTGGCGTTTTTCTGCATCAAGTACAGAAAAAGATTTAAAGAATGCTGACCAGTCAGTGGTAGATGCTCCTGGATTGGGAGCTTTGGCTACTGCACACATGGCTTTCCTTCGTGATGAGGGAACTGATGTTGAGCTCCCACTTTAGGTACTGGGAAATAATGGCTCCTCATTTGGCAGGCAAGCGGGAAAATGGGATCTGGAAGGGCTGTTTTCAATCTGAAGTCCAGCATCATCTCCACTGTTTGGCAGCAGCTCCAGGTTGTTGTATTTCCCTCCTATAGCCAAACTCATCTCCAACTGAGAAGTGCCCAATGAGTGTGGTGTCATCTGCAAACTTTAAATTTTCCTGACTCAGTTGGTCAGTTTTCCTGATCTTTCCATGAATGGTCTGATGGTGTACCGCTATAAATTATGGGATGTAATAGCCTCTTCTGCCTCCATAAAGGATCCTTCAGTGTCTCCTCTACTAAAGGAGGTAATAAAGGAAACACTGAAGCTCCTTTCCTCAGTATTTAGAGGATTCAATCAGCTCTAATTATGGCTGCACAGACTTCAGGATCAGTCTCTGCATTTGACTTTCAAAGTTTGTTTCTTCTCTGTAATGTTTGAGCAAAATGTTCAGCTCTCATTTCAGGACAAACTTTGGATCACTGTGTTGTGTTTTTATTTGCTGGGGAAAAAACACATCATCTCGCCATTAAATTTCCATTCTACTATACATATGAAGGAAATGTACTGCTATGTGCTGACAGGGTTTAATGGATTTATTTGTTGTTGATGATACTAAACTGAATATTTTCATATTGATGACACTGAATTCAGCTGCTGGAACCTCTAACTGATATTTGATGGAAAAACATTCAGTATAGAAGAAAACTGGCAGACTAATCAATAATGAAAGTAATGTTTGGTAGCAGGTTTGACTGAGCTCAGAGACAGGATGGAAGAAGCTTCTCATTAACAGTAAATCACTGTGTGTACAGTTCTCTGTAAACTAAGCTGGAATAATTGGTGTGAAGCTTTTAACACTGCTGATCCTTTTTGAATTGACTGAATATTAATGGACTGAAGCTTCCAGCCACAGTGATTCATTGTGTGCCAGTGAATGCATCGTGTGTGCTGGGCTGCAGCTTCATGGCTCCATCTAGTGGACTGATAGTAGAAGTAGAGCAGCTGATGGCAGCTTCCTCTGCCTCGCACTGATGTCTGACTGCATTCAGCTGACATTGAGAGGAAGCAGAAAAGAAGCGGCTGATATTTGGACAACACACATGATGGAAAGCAGGACTTCAGTTGATGTGCACATGAATGATTTGTGTTTCCTCTGCAGGTGAACTTAGAAAGTGAGTGTGAGCTGATGTGAATGTGAATTCAGCAGCATGGATCAGTGTGAGCACAGAGAGGAGGGAGTTCCTACCTCTGAATCCACCCTGTGTGGGGAATATGAGAGCCAGGCCAAAGCTCAGAGGTGAGAGGACCATCTCTGACTGTCAGGACTCTTCTCCAGGTCACAGCTCAGCACTCACATCACTGCTCTATCAATATTCACAGGAACCTACCTGGACCTGGACCCAGCTGTGTGTCCTTAAACGGTGAAAGCCAACAACCCTCTACTGCAGAAAGAGGAGCTGTTGTTCTGAACTCACTGATAGCTGTCAGTTTTGAACATCTGATGTTGTTTCTAGTCTCTAACCAGCATCTCAAAGGAAGCCACTGAGCAAGGAATTCCTTTATTCTATTAAAATGTCTAACATGAGGGTCTTCAAAAAAGTCAAAGATCCTGAATTTTTATATTATTCTGAAGAACAATGGATTTCCTTTTTAGAGAGGAACAATACACCAGCTTTATCTGCATATACAATATTGTAAAGGTGGTCTGGAGAGGTAAAATAATTTCATACTCTTCATATAAAAAACTAAGACACTGAAACATGCACTTCAGGAGGTGAAGAAACTGGAGACCCTTCCTTAGGGATTAATAAAGTATTCTGATTCTGATTCAGCCACATGCCAACAGAAATAATTTGTAAACTCATTAAAAACACAGAATCTAAATAGACTCTTTTTTTTTAAATAGCAATAAAATGGAAAACTGTTCTGTTCTCTAATTTAAAAAATTAAACAATCAGAAAAATCGTCAACAGAAGATGCATCTGGACACATCACACAAGATCACAGGGTAATAAAAGTTTTAGACAATATTACTCAAAATTAAACACTCAAAAGGGAGGAAACCTGCAGGGGGTATTTTACAAGCCTGAACATTCCAACTAACAGGCAGATTTTCCAGTGCCAGTGCAGCTAGCTAAACGATGAGGAACCACTTACTACTAAAGAGACAGACAGCGAAAGTGGACAGTCTGTTTGACTTTATATTCTTGGTATACTCTTTGTATTCTTCTGCTATCTGTACCTGAGCAGTGGTAATGCGCACTCTTCGGTTTTAACGTAAAAGTGACGAGGGGCAGCACAAAAGTGATCCCCTTAAACTGATTTTTAGTTTTAGCATCCTTATTTTTCCCAGAATTATTGGCTCTGTAACTCGTTAACAGACAGAGATACATCTATGTCCATTTTTGATGTAAATTAGCCTTTATACATTTAGTGTTTCATTTCAACAGCTGTTTAGCCTCTCTCACAACTTTAGTCAACCTGTATTTCGACTCTTTGAAACTGTCACTGCTCCTACTCCAAGAGTGTTAGTAAGTCTGGAGATGTGGGACCTGATTCACCTGAGTTGCTGACCAGAGGGAAGCAGGTCAAACAGGTAGTGGGCAAGGTGCGAGGTGCCACCTGTGATGGCCCTGGTTTACCTGAGACAGGAGGATCTGGTGATGGCCTCCAGGGTTGGTAGTTGGCAGCCAATTATTTTTGGGGCAGTGACCCTCAGTGCAGCCTTCCTGTTCTTACTCGTAGCCCCTGAGTACCAAACACCAGGCTGGAGGAGAGCACGCTCTCCAGTGAGGAGTGGTAGCAGGCCAGCAGCAAATTCTGGTCCAGGTTATTCTTCCTCAGGACACGGAGGAAGTGCGGCCGCTCCTGGGCCCTCTTTACTAGGGCAATGGTGTTGTGGGTCCAGTTGAGATCAGCAAATATGTGGATGCCCAGAAACCTGAAGGTGGAGACAGATTCCGCCCATTCTCCATTGAGAGGGGAGTGAACCTGTCTGTGCCTCCTGAAGTCAATGATGAGTTCTTTTGTTTTAAGGACGTTAAGCTTCAGGTTATTTTCTGAGCACAAGTTCTCTACCTCCACCCTGTATGCACTCTCATCTCCATCAGAGGTAAGCCCAACCACATTGGTGTCATTGGCATACTTGACGATGACGTTGGTTGGGTGGGTAGGTGCACAGAAGGGGGCTGATCCTGTGGGGATCTGGTGCTGAGTGACACTGGTGTTGAGAGGTTGGGCCCAAGTTGGACTGATTGAGGTTGGTTTGTGAGGAAATCTTTCATCCAGGAACAGGTGGCAGGGGGGATCTGAAGGTGAAGGATCAGCAGGAATGGTAAGTTATTAGATTATCAAAGTGTCCCACATGGATCAATTGTTTGGCTCTTTGATTTCAGTCTGACTGAGTCATTCATAAAGTATTCTGTTCCAGCTGCTGGAGGACAACATCATCACTTTTGTAAAGAATGAGCGGAAGAAGATCCAGAAGGTTCTGAGTCCAGATTATCCAAAATGCTCAAAGAGACAGAGGAAGGATGAGGAGGTGCTGAAGATTAAGGATGAGGAGCAGAGGAGGTGCACGGAGTCATTCATGACAATCGCATTGTACTTCTTGAGGAGAATGAAGCAGGAGGAGCTGGGCGATCAACTGCAGAGCAGTAAGCAGATTTCGATAAAGATTACAGCGACTAGATGAATGGAGAATTTAATAATGTCTTAAAAGAATCAACATGTATTCAACCAGTCTTTCTTTAGGGGAAAGAAATTGTCATGTAAACTTTATAAAGCATTAACTGATATCCTGATTTTTTTATTCAGAACATGTTGCTGCAGTTTGTCAGTGAAGCTGCTGTCTCTGGGACTTAAGAGTCCTCACTGTAAACTGGAAAGTCTCAGGTTAGATCACACTGTTGGATTTGAGATCTGTTTGCCAAATAGACATTACATTTACTTTAGTAAGTAAATTGGGGGGTTTTAGTGCTTCGTAAGAACACAAAACAGACAAAGTGCTTTACAGTAGTATCAATAAAACCAAAGCAATGCCCCCAAAACAAAAGGGAGACACATACATCAAATAAAATGAACACAAAGCTATTCCACGTTTTTGAAACTAAAGTTTGAAAATTTGGCCAATCGCCCTTATTTTTTAGATGGGTAAATGCAGGAACTAGGGTGTAAGCTCGGAGCCATTCAGTAAGTGGGTGCCTCAACCCATATGGCCATAAAAGTAAGAATTCATATTTTAAATTGAAATCTAAACCTAACAGGTAGCCAGTGCAAAAGCTTTAGAAGCAGGGTAATGTGTGATTAATAAAAAAGAGTGAATTGTAAACCTTTGATCAGCATTTAGGGCAGATTGAAAAAGGCATTTAATAGATGCTTCAATCAAATCAGAAAACACTTCATAACAATAATCCAAATGTGAAGAGATAAAAGCATCAGGAATCTTCTATTCAGTTTATAAGCCCTATCCCATTTATATATGTTTCCCTTGGGACATATTTTTGAAAGGTATAATTTTTTTGTTATCACTGCTTTGCCGATGACATTCAACACTATATTCCAGTCAAAGAAAATGACAAAGGGTCATTTTAACCACTGCTTAAGTGATCTAAAACCTTTATATGTCTAAATGAGAATAAGACTGTGGTGGTTGTTTTTGGTTGCCCCAAACAGCTCAACAACTCTGCTTGCACTCTTGGCACTTTAGCTTTTCACACTCAATATTTGTAAATGTAATTAAGTAGGGTCATCTGCTTAAATGTATCTATCAGTATTAGGCTAATGAATGTGTGTGTGTGTTTCATTCGCTTTGTTTTTATCTTTTTAATGGTAAACTTGCTTAAATCAGTACCCTGTGACACTGTCACCACTCATTTTCTTTCCCATTACCTATGTTGGGTAAAAAAAATCAATTCATTTTATTTGAACTTTTTTTCTTGGAGTATTCATATTTCTTTATTTAATTAGTAAATTATTGGAAGCTAAGGGATTTATTGTGATAAGGGCAAAGAGTTAAAAAAACGCACAAACTCAGAAGTTCTAACAAAATATTTTAACACATTGTTTTTTCTCTTGTCCACTATTTTACTTTTCAGGTTGAGGAGCTGCAATCTTTCAGAGAGAAGCTGTGAAGTGCTTTCTTTAGCGCTCAGCTCCCAGTTCTCTAGTAACAACACCTTGCAGGATTCAGGAGTGAAGCAACTGTCTACAGGACTCAAGAGTTCATACTGTAGACTGGAAACTCTCAGGTCAGATCAAGATATACATTTGTTTATTCCTTCAGAAATTTAAAAAATAAGAATTGTAGCTACCAAATACAGGTTAATTTATGCGTTATGTTTTACTTCTATCTACATTACTTTAAACTGTCAAATTTCTTAACTGCTTAACTAAGCAAACTTTGGGAAGGGAATTTTTTAACCGTCACCGAAACAAGATTAAATATTGCAGAATCTACTTCTTCCTGTACCATGATTACATGTTAAAACCAGTGTTGTCTTATTTTTTTCTTATTAATTCTTCCGGCTGAGAAATTGTAGCCTCTCAGAGAGAAGCTGTGAAGCTCTGTCCTCAGCTCTCAGCTCCTTGTCCTAGTCTTAGAGAGTTGGAGTTGAGTCACAACGAACTGTGCGGTTCAGGAGTGAAGCACCTGAGGAGTCCCAAGTGTACAATTGTCAGGTCAGATCAAGTGATATTTTTGATTCTTTGAGAAAATAACCAATGAGAAAAGATGTTGTAAACATTATACCTTTTAAACATAATTTTCACTGTTAGCATGTTAGTATTGCTAAGTGTTCTCTAACAAGACTGAAGCATTTTCCTCTGTGAAAACACAGAATTTCATAATCTAATAAAATTTTTGGCAGCTTTGCTTTGATCTCATATTTTCACAATACTTTAAAAGTAACTATCAGTCTGTTCAGGCACATTGTGGGATGATGAAGCAATCAGATTATAGTATACAACATCACTGAAAATGTTCACTATCATGCATTTTTGCAAAAGCTGCAGTAAAAACTATGAAAACTGTTTTACTGGTAAATGATACATAAATAAATAGGGCAGCACGGTGGCACAGTGGTTAGCACAGCAAGAAGGTCCTGAGTTCAATTCCACCATAAGGCCTGGGGTCTTTCTGTGTGGAGTTTGCATGTTCTCCCCGTGTTTGCGTGGGTTCCCTCTGGGTACTCTGGGTGTCGGTCCAAAGACATGCAGTTTCTAAATTGCCCATAGGTGTGAATGTGAGTCAAACAATTTGTGGTAACTTGCTATTTTTAATTGAACAACAACAAAAATAACATTATGTTTTATCATCCTTTAACACTGAGATTTCTACTACAACACTTAATAAAAACACTGTATGTAAGTATCATATCTGTAATGCAATTATGTAGCATTATTTAATAAAACTTAATTATTTAATTTCCTTCTAGAACCACCTAGGCTCAATGTTCCCTCTAAGCTGCGCACGTGCGCAATTGCGCACTGTTAGCACGGTCTCTGCGCACAGAAAATCTGGGTTGCGCACAAAAAAAAAATCTAACCTGAATTGAAATTAAAATTAAAACTTTAACAATTCTGTTTTGCAGTGTTAGTCAGTAAGTGACTGGCTGCTCCCATATGGGATTAGAACGATGCCACCTTATCCCACGCGATTCACATTCGTATATACGCAGCTAATCAACGTCGTTGACAGGCTATGACATCGTCCTAATGTGCCGACACCGGTGTTTTAGCTGGCAAAGCTGCGTGGCTGATGTGGAGTGAAGCCACGTTAATGACAACGTGTACAACCATTGGAGATGTGAGCAGGAGAGACGGAACAATTGACGGAAAAAGTGTGGACTTTATACCAGTTTTTAAATTGTGTTGATAGGCCACGTAAAACCAGAGTTATGATAAAAATATATGCAATGTTTGGTTTTCTTCCTGAATACTATCGTTGTTTACATTTACTGCGGGAAGAAACGCTCGAAAGCACTCTCCGCCTGTGAGCAAAAACAAAACCAAAAAACCCCGCCCTTTCCAATTGGTCGCAAAATTTACCATGTCGACCAATCAAAGAAGGATATGGCAACGTGGCATTAAGAAACGGGGGGAAGTTTTACGAGTGATGGCAGTGTTTGAGATGTGAAAGATTTGCGACGTTTAGCGCAAATCTTGTGTAGTTAGTGTGTAGTGTAGTCAATAGTTTTGTTGTGTGTGTCAATGAGGCGACTGCTGAAGGTGTTACAGGAGTGATACATCTCCTGTTGTCAGGCCTGCAGGTATCAGGCTGTTGTTCTCCTTTATCTCATAGTGGACAGAAATTATTTTTTGGAGTGGCACAAATAATTTGTGTGGCATCAAATTTGATGCAGAACAGCTGATCGTTCTGTAAATAGTTTTAATAGTTTTTAGGTAAACAGCTGCAAAAAACTTTGTTGTTTGCAAAACTCAGTTACTTTTTTGAAGAAGTAACTATATAATTAGTTGCCCAACATTGGTCATTATAAACTGTATTTTGCAGACAGAGAGTTACAGGACTCTCTCCCAGACCACAGACTCATACTCATAATACAAGTTGTGTTTTCAAAATTGGAGTTCAAGTTATTTTTACTTCCAACAGTGTTAACATACTACACAGGTCATGAACAAGATTTTTTTTAAATTTTCATTGTAAGTGGGCTAAAGCAGTTAATTAAAAGTAGTCTAACATAAATGTAAATTCTGTAATTTGATTCTTTTAATAAACCATGTAACTTGGATGGATTCGATGCTGGCGTGACCACAGTGCACACGTCTGCTGTTGCTCACAGTGGTCCAAGGGACCGCTCAGGGAGTTTGTGCGTTCGCTCAGACACATGAAAAATTAGAGGGAACATTGCCTAGGCTGTTCTAAAATATCTGTTCATTACATTATTTTTTGTGACCATATACGGTCACGTAAGGGTTTCTCACCAAACAGATTCAGTTATGATCAAATATGTTTACAGTTCGATTAAAATTGATCCAACTTATGACCATTATTGCTCAGTAGGAGACAGTAACTCCAAAACTGAGTCATTGTCCAACCCGGACACCAGGGGACGAAACTGAGCTACCCTTTCTCCTGCAGCCAATCAGATAACCCGGAAGCAGTAAAAGGAAGCTCTCCAGCTGGATATGGGTTTGATCAGGTCTGATTTATGAGGAAAATGAAGCTCAAAGTTTGTCTTCAGAGGCTGAAAGCTGCTCAGATCAAAGGTACAAAACATAAATCAGCCTTTAAATCAATTTTTTCTGCTCGAGTGACTCAAAGAAACCGACTAATTCCTGCAGATTCGTTTTTTGTTTACATATTGTATATATTTACAGATTTTTGTTGATGTCAGTGTTTTTTCTCTGATATGAAAACACACAGGGCGCATGTAAATGGAGTTATTGTAATGTTGGGTGTGTTACGTGAATTTTGGCGCTAAATCTCCATGGTGACAGCTCATTTAGATGCGAGGGAAGCGCAGAAAAGGCGCCGTTGACTGAGCTTTAATGTGAGTTTAAACGACAGCCCTGATGGCAGACACTTTAAAGCAGAAATCAGTTATTCAATGTCCATATGGGGATCCACATGATTTGGAACAATCCGCTGAACTCACCTGCACGAACACAGATGTAAATCTTGACTCTTTCGGCGTTAATGTCTCATTACAGAAGCTTTTTTTTTTTCTTTGAGAGACATTGTAACGTGTTTTTAGAATCACGGTTTAAAATGCTTAATATGAACAAATGCGAGTTTTGGTCTGAAAGTCTGAAAGTTTCGTAAGCGCTCGTTTTAATCATTTTGTAACAGCGGTTACCTAAAGTTTTGTAACCCGCACAAACGAAAAGTTTGAATTTCCCGCAATCGTTTAGGGGTTACGTGAGCACTTCTCGCGACCTGATTGGCTCGGTCCCTCCCGACTGTTTAAAGGGATTCCTCGTATAGGCCAGCAGTTCTGGCGCCAAGATTCCAATAAAAGGGCGAGCTGCAGCAGAAGCCTTTCATTGTCTTCGTCTGTCCGCTGCTACTAGCTTAGCTTTCTGCTCCTTTTAGCTTCTTAGGTTTTTTCTTTTCTTCGTCCTTTCGAACCCGCGAATTCACAATGCTGGCCGCGCGCTCCCCGCTCTCCGTGAAGAACGAGCAGACCCTCAGCGGGCAGCTGGACAAAATGTCTCTGGACAAAGAGAACACGGTGAGGCTGCTTCAGGTTCCCGCTCACAGAGGCCGCCGATTCTTTAACGTCACCGAACAATTACAGGTATCGATAAAGAGCCCTTGTGTGTGCTGACGGTCTGTGTCTCCTTTCAGCCTCCGGGCCTGAACAGCAGCCGCATCCTGGCGTCCAAAACTGCGCGGAGGATCTTCGACGCT
Organism: Pelmatolapia mariae; assembly: GCF_036321145.2. Lineage (NCBI taxonomy): Eukaryota > Metazoa > Chordata > Actinopteri > Cichliformes > Cichlidae > Pelmatolapia > Pelmatolapia mariae. The sequence continues at coordinate 27,657,722 of NC_086240.1, read as the reverse complement.
GCTGCGGTAAGTGAGAGAAAAGCCGCAGGAAGCTTCGCGCTTTTAGCGGATTCCTCATATCAGCGGACCGAGTCGATGTTGAGCTCACTGACGGCAGCTTCGTGTGTGTTACTGCGCAGATGTGGCGCCTAAACTGTGGCTGTGGCGCCAACAGTGAGCGGCAGGGCTGAGGTCGGTTCAGGGTTCTAGTTTATTAGGAACAGCTGCTGTGGTGTTCAGGGTTCATGCTGTTTCTGTTATTTTGTCCACCACCTTCAGATCAGTGAACGATACAGGCAGCGAGACTGCACAAACTTTAACTTTTCACTGTTTTTGCTCCAGAATCGATGAATAAGATGATCAATAATCCTGAGCAATGGTCTTTGTCTTCAGCCCAAAGTGAAAAAGAGCAGCAGCTCGCAGGAGGAGGAGCCTCTGCTGAAGGAGAACCCTCGCCGCTTCGTCATCTTCCCCATTGAGTACCACGATATCTGGCAGATGTACAAGAAGGCAGAGGCGTCCTTCTGGACGGCAGAGGAGGTAGGTAGAGCTGCTGTAATGGGGCGGGGCCTGATGCTGGACGCCGTGATGCTGACGTGCTCTGTCTGTGCAGGTGGATCTGTCCAAGGACCTGCAGCACTGGGATGCCATGAAGGACGAAGAGCGCTACTTCATCTCCCACGTGTTGGCCTTCTTCGCCGCCAGCGACGGCATCGTCAACGAGAACCTGGTGAGCCGCTGCGCCCGCTCTTACAGATCTTTTTGAGGTCACGGACCGCTGTAACGTTCTTGTTGTCGCTCTTTGACCAACAGGTGGAGCGCTTCATGCAGGAAGTGCAGGTAACGGAGGCCCGGTGTTTCTACGGTTTCCAGATCGCCATGGAGAACATCCACTCGGAGATGTACAGCCTGCTGATCGACACGTACATCAAGGACCCCAAAGAGAGGTACGCGGAAGGCGGGGCCAAATACTGTTCTGTAGTGGCTTAACTGGCCTGTACTGATCTAACTGGTGAGTGACGATGTGTTCCCGCCCTCAGAGAGTACCTGTTTAATGCCATCGAGACGCTGCCGTGCGTGAAGAAGAAGGCCGACTGGGCGCTCAACTGGATCGGCAACAAGAACGCCACCTATGGTAAATAAGCTGCCGCCCATTAGGCCACCTGACACAATGGCTCCACCTCAAGCAGCTTCATTGATTATTGTCTGTTTATTGATCTGCAGGAGAGCGCGTGGTGGCCTTTGCCGCTGTGGAGGGGATCTTCTTCTCGGGCTCGTTCGCCGCCATCTTCTGGCTGAAGAAGAGAGGCCTGATGCCCGGCCTGACCTTCTCCAACGAGCTCATCAGCAGAGACGAGGTGAGGCGCCCTGTTGGTGTCGGATCGCAGGTATTGATCCAGTGATGATGTCACTCTTAACGTGTGTGTTTGTGCGCCTGCTGCGTTTAGGGTCTGCACTGTGACTTTGCCTGTCTGATGTTCAAACACCTGGTGAACAAACCGCCCAAGGAAACCGTCATCAACATCATCAAGAACGCCGTGGAGATCGAGCAGGTGAGTCCCAGCTTCACCTGCAGCTGCTCTGCTGGGCCCACTGGTTCAGGATGGCTTTAATGGGTTTATTGGTTTGTGTGCAGGAGTTCCTGACTGACGCTCTGCCCGTGAAGCTCATCGGGATGAACTGCGACATGATGAAACAGTACATCGAGTTCGTGGCCGACAGACTGCTGCTGGAGCTCGGCTTCTCCAAGGTAACGCCCCACACAGCTCATGTGATCATGTGACTGACTTAATGGCAGAAAAACAGCATCACGAAACATCCGCACTCATCTCAGTGACAAGCTAAACTTTTAAAAGAAAAATGATCAGTTCTCCACACAGACACATTTTAGGAACTCTTTGACCTCAGAGAGCGACATGATGAAGGTGATGGTGTGAGTGATGATGAAGTGCGCAGGGGTACGGACCTCAGCCAGTGATGGGGGCTGAGTGCTGCTGCAGAGTCTGATCAGAGGACGAGTGGTTCTCTGACGGGCAGCGGCAGTGCGACACAGACGCCTGTCTGAACTCGCCCATGGGTGGGGGCAGGTGACCTCAGGGTGGCGGCAGTGGGTGGCGCTGACTGACATGGTGTTTCTGTGTGCAGATCTACCGGGTGGAGAACCCTTTTGACTTCATGGAGAACATCTCCCTGGAGGGAAAGACCAACTTCTTTGAGAAGCGGGTGGGCGAGTACCAGAGGATGGGCGTGATGGCGACGCCCACGGACAACACCTTCCGGTTGGACGCTGACTTCTGATGGTGGAGCGTCCCTGCTGTCACACTACCTCCATCCCGGTGCATGCTGGGACAGACTCTTGGACTTTAAGGGTCAAATGATGAACTGAATCTTTATTTACAGACTTGTGAGTCTGTGAGCCGCAGCATTAGACCTGATCAAATCTAACTCTGCGGCTCAGCGCTGTGTAAATATGTCAGGGTTTTAAATGTGTACAGTTTACCCTTTTCTTTCTTTCTTTTTTTTTTTTTTTTTTTTTTTTTTTGTAGTGCATTTTTAATACTGAGATTTAATAAATGACTCGGTGAACAGGAACCAGCTCTGGTCTTTTTCTTCTGACATTAAGTATAATTAATTAATAAACATTTTCAAAATCTGGTTCCTCAGGTTTCATCTGATTTGACTGAGTAAACTTAGAAAGTCAGATGTTGAGTTCACAGAGAAAACTAATCTGAACTCAACATCTGACCCAGCATCACGGCTGGGCGGTGATCTGGTCCCCATGGTGTCGCCAGCACCACTTCTATCATCAGCAGCTGCTTTTGGAACAAAACAGCTGGACAGATGTGAGGAATGACAGACTTTTATTTTGAAAACACTGGACAAGACATGGTTTTTAGTAAAAGAGGAAATGAAGTTAGAATCTGTTAAATGATAGGTTACGGAGGAGGCGTCAGTGGTTATTTTTTTTTTTTTTTTATGGCTTCGTGTTCATGATGGTTAGCAGGCGCTCAGAGGACTCTGACGGCAAGCAGTGTCACATCTCCTTTCACCTCCACCTGGTTGATGGCACTCAGCTCCTTCATGCGGTGTTTGTAATCGAGCTGGTGCTGCCCATTCATGGCGACTCTGAAGTGCTGCGCATCGCAGCGGATGATCATCTGCGGGGAGATGACAGCAGGTTTAACAAACAAACAAAAAACCCATCACAACATGTAGATGTTAGGGCAGGGGTCAAAGGTCACCTCAAAGTACTGCCCCGCAGTAAAGGGGAAGGAAGCGAGCGCCATCTCCTCATGACCCCAGCAGTCAGAGAGAAAGGAGTTCCTGACAAAGACACGCTTCTTCAAGCGAGGGTTCAGGTGGAGAGCGATGTCGGACCCAGTCGCTGGCCGCAGGTTCACGCAGAAACTGCAACAGGAAGTGATGTCATTAATGAGCCATGAAAGGCTAAATCGAAACTCTGAACTGCTTCATGTTTACTTTCTCTGCAGGTTCATGCAAGGTGGTCTGTGATGATCAAGTGACGGTCACATAACTCAATTTAAATTTATATTTAAATAAAACCTGTAAACTCTGAAACTGTTTCAGTGACTTTAATCCAAACATTATTTATTTAAACTTGAACTTCGGTTTAAGCTAATCAGTTTCTACTGGCTCCAGACTTCAGGTTTACTACGAAGAAGTTATTCATCACAGTCAGGTTTTCATTGTGTTAGTCGGCTCAACAATACCTAAACACCACAAACATAATGTCTATTGTGACTCTGGCGCTCTGCTTCAGGCTCTGAGCAGCTTGTGGAGTCAGTTTGTAAATCAGAGCCTGGATTCACAAAGCTGTGATTAATTTATTATGAATTTAAGAATATAAAACTTATGTTGTCATTAACAAGAACAACATTTTTACTAAAGTTAATTTAAGTTCTGATCGATGCCTCACTGATTGTCGCTTTGATCAGTTTCTGTACTGGGCTCCCACAGCTGTTTATTATCCTTACCTCTCTGCGTTCTGATTGGTCTCTCCTTTGATGACGATGCTGCGTCCGACTGTCAGCCCATTAACCAGCTGACCTCTGAACGGGATACTCTGCAGGAAACAGGGAGTCAGACGCACTAAAACATTTCCCTTTTTTTTGGCTTTATAGTTTTAAATATAAATTTAGATCTGTGTTAAAAGTTAGAAGCTCATTTGGTATCAAATAAGATCAGTGATCTCACTGATTAATGTAAGATCAATCGGTGAAATATGATAAATCATTTTCTTTAACTCTGATTTCTTTACCAAATTATGATTTCAGGCCAACCATGTGGGCTGATATAATATGACTGATATAAAAAACAGAATTTAATTTATCATATTTATGTTAAGTAAAAGAAGCTAAAAGTTGCTTTAAAAATAATTTATTCAAATTTCTTTGTATTAAACTGTTGTTACTGTAAGAAATAAATGCATCATCAATCAATGATTTGATCAGGAAAACTCACCAAATCACCTGATGAGGAGAACACTGGCTGAAACGCATGGAAAAAAAATCTGATTAAAATCTGATCGACTGATGCATTACTCTAGCCAATCAGACCACAACCGACGCTGATCAAAAAACAGACACAGTTTTTCCAGAAAGGTCCACGTTTCCGTTGCCCTGTGATGACTCGTGTCCTGTGCTACGAAGATACCCACGTTATCTTTCTGTTAAGATCCACTTACGCTAACAGTGAGGGTCAGAGGTCACACCAAGCTGGTTATCAACTGGGTAAGTAACATGAAAGGGGCGGGGCTTTCATATTTGGAGGCAGATCATCAGAAAACGATCCCTACGAGTGCCAGCCATCCAGAGATGTTATCAGACAGCGATTTCAAATCTATAGCTAACATAAAACTATACGAGTGAAATGCAACACAGATATGAAAAGGACACCTGATCAATTATTGCTGATTCGTATGTGTCCTTATTGGGCGGACTGCCAGCGGGAGAGGTGGGGCTCTGAAACAAACAAACAAACAGGTTAACCCTCTGAAGGTAAAGCTGCAGGTTGCCACGGGTTACAGAGACACTCACTGAGCTCGGGGAAAGGATGCCCACAGCCTGAACTTTGACTTTTCCTGAGATGCTGATGGTGTCAACACGCTCCAGCTCCACTCTGTGTTTGTACTCCAGCAGGTGGGCGCCGTTCACCGCCACCTGAACACGCACGGAAAACAACACATCGCTGGACACCAGTTTGACTCGCATTGAACAGTTAAACTAAAGTTCTGCCGTGCTGACTCTTCTCTGACACCAGCTCTGTCAGCTCGTCTCTCACCTTGAACTGGTCTTGGAGGATGAGGATGATGAGCTCGAAGTCGACCTCGAGCCTGAAGGGCATCTCGTAGTGGATCTGTTCGCGGCCCCAGTACTCTTTTGTCAGCGTGTTGCACACGATGCACGACTTTTTGATCCTTGGGTTGAAATGGAACGCTATGTCGGCCCGTGGCTTCACGCTGCTGCCGCAGGTGAAGTCCACCTGGAACCTGTGAGACAGCGCGGAGAGAGAAGATCCCGCTTTAAGAATCTGCACCCCGACTCTGACGTTTGTTTTTTAAAAATATCTGATTGATGATGAAGATCGGCATCCTCACCTGTCAGCACCAGACGGCACAGAGCCCTTGATCAGAACCATCTCACCTGGCAAGAACCCACCCAGGATCGTCCCAGCAAAGGGAATCGACTGTGGACAGAACACCACAAACATGAGGAGGGTCAGATGACCACAGAGAACACCTAGAAACACCTGAGAGGAGGGACTAGATTGGTGTGAATGAACCAGAGCTCAAACCTCCGTCAGCAGCTGATCAGATTAGAATCTGAAATTAGAATGTAACAGGAGAATCACAGAAATCCTCCTGCTTTCACTTAGAGACGCTCAGAGAAAACCTCCACCTGTTTACACGTATCTACAAATTTCATATATTTAGAGGTTTTTCCAAAAGTTTGATTTGGCACAGATTTTATGCTGAATGTCCTCCCTGACACAACCCTCCTGTTTACCTGGGCTCTGACCCGGGGATAGGTGTGTCTCCCCTCCTGGGCTTGAATGTGTTACCCTGCATGCAAAACAGATCCACGTCTGTGCATTTGAAATAAAGTGAAATAAACGTGTCTAAACAGATTCAAGAAACGTTTGCTACATTCTTCCTGTCTCACAGTCAGGAAACATCTGTAACATCTGCCCTGACAGTACTGCACTACTGCACGTTTGACCAAGCTTTGTGTCTCAGTTTAATTTTTGATATTATTTCTGCCTGAGCTGGTCGTTGTTCACGTTTGCACAGCATCGTTCTGTCAGGAGAAACTCTTGGATGGGACTCTCCACCAGTTGCTCTTAGAAGTGAAGAAGCTTTTCCGTGAGACGAGGTGAAACGTCTTCAAGAAACTTAAAGATGTCCAGTCGCTTTTCTTTCCAAGCTCTTTAGACTACCATGACCTGGATCACTGAGAACCTTCACAGACATCTTTGATTTGATTATGAAAAAAAGAACTAAAATAAAAGCAGAGCAGTAAATAATCTGCTCTCAGGTCTGTGGACTGTCTGTCTGTATCAGGCCGTCAGTTCCGCTTTCAGGTCCAAAGTATTCTCATTAAGCTTGTTCCGCACTTGTAGTCAAACGATTCTGACTCCAGGTAAAGACACCTGCTAGCTCACTTGAGTCACCACAGTAAGACTGTGTGACGAGTCATGTGCAAAGGTGGCAAAAGTGCTCGCTCATCTTGGCTAACTAGATGCTGAAGTACTGCAAGCGCAGTTTACGGACACCTGCAGTGGTTCTGGTCTTCATGTGACATCCTCAGGGGACTAATAAACGAATAGGACTGCCTGTCATGTGTTTCTGTTCAGGCTCAGATAAGTTTGATGTTTGAGGCTCACAGTGATAAAATAATAACTCCCCCAAAGACATCAAACCTGAAGTCTGTTCTGAAAATGTGAGGAGCAGAAGGTTCAGGTGTTTGTTTCAAATGTAGGGAGTGAAAATAAAAAGTAGTCAGAAAAATAAAACTACTCAAGTACCAACAAAGTATTTGTACTTTGTTACGTCCCACCTCTGGTCATGTGATCATTATTAAACTTCAAACAGTGCTCCACCTGCAGGAAAATATATAAGTTTATAGGTGGACCTGAATCGGGTGACCTGTCCACCCAAAGACGACTGTAATTGTAAACTGGTGCTAACGAAATAAAGTTGAATTGAATTACAGTGACTTGTAGTCAAGTTACTTTACTTTTGCCCACAGCTCTGCTAATGTCCCAACAAAGAATCTCTGTTGTTTCTCACATGTTTGAGCTGATTTCAAACCTTTTTCTTTTTGACTGTTAATAATCATATCAGCGGTTTTATGAAGGGCAGGGATTTAAAGCTGGTTTTGTTCTCTCAGCAGGTCGAGACTTCCTGCAGGTTTTATTTGTCTAGATCTGAAGGCCTGTTTTTACCTCCTCTTGTTCACTCTGAACATTTTCTTCCTGCTTTCATTAGTAGATTTTATCCTGGGGGGGTGACTGAATTTTTTTGCACAAATCACATGTTTTATTCATATTGGAGTTTTTTGCTTTTAGTTTGAATCATTTACAAAAAATCTGCTCTGTTCTCGATCTTCATGCACAAATATCTCCTCTACATTTCAGAAGAAGTTGCAAAAAATGTAACAGAAAGACAGAGCAGATTTCTCCTATATTGGCTTCCCTTCATTGGCACTCTGTTAAATACAGAATTCAAAATCCTGCTCCTCACATACAAGGTCTTAAACAATAAGGCCCCATCTTATCTTAATGACCTTATAGTACCATATGTACCATATATCACACTGCAGCCTTACTTGTTGTTCCTAGAGTATTTAAAAGTTGAATGAGAGGCAGAGCCTTCAGTTTTCAGATCCCTCTTCTTCTAAACCAGTTTTCAGTTTGAATTCAGGAAACAGACTGTTAGAGTGAATTGTTACATGTTTGTCATTTTTATGCTTACCATCCATTTCTACATTGTAAAGCAATTCCACAGTCCCCCTCCCCAGATTCTTGAGTTTTTGGGTGAGGGGCTGTAGGTTTGATTACAGACACATCCTATCTGGAAGGTCTGTTTGATGTAAGCTTCCTGCCCACCAGGAGGTCTCACACACACACACACACACACACATATATACACACAGTGCCTCGTCTTTGTAACCAAGGGGGGTTAAGAGGGGAGGTACGTGTTGTAAACTATTGTGTGAACTGTAACAGTTTGTCAATAAATAGCTGTGAGGGAAGCTGCTCTTTGAAGGACTTTGGGCTGGAGACAGGTTAGGAGCGTGAGCTCCAAGAGCTGGTTCTTGACCAAAGGCCTCCCTTGCGCAAGTAATCGATCGAACGCTGTTGCCTTGTTTTTCTTTCATGGGAATAAGTCCTGGATACAGCGGGGTCTGAGTTTAGACCCAACACAGACACCATCTCTACTTTTAAGATTATGCTTCAAACTTTCCTTTTTGCTAAAGCATATAGTTACAGCTGGATCAGGTGACCCTGAATCCTCCCGTAGTTATGCTGCAATACGTGGAGGCTGCTGGGGGATTCCCACGATACACTGGGCATTTCTTCTTTGCTCACTATGTGTTAATAGACCTCTCTGCATTTAATTATTAGTTATTATTAATATCTGGCTCTCTTCCACAGCATGTCTTTGTCCTGTCTTCCTCCCCTCACCCCAAAAGGTCAGAGCAGATAGCCGCCCCTCCTTGATCCTGATTCTGCTGGAGGTTTCTTCCTGTTAAAAGGGAGTTTTTCCTTTCCGCTGTTGCCAAAGTTCTTGCTCATAGGGGGTCATATGATTGTTGGGTTTTTCTCTTTATGTATTATTGTAGGGTCTGCCTTGCAATATAAAGTGTGAATGCTGTTGTAATTTGGCACTGTATAGATAAAATTGAATTGAAATTAATTGAACTCACTCCTTAATCTAGACGAAAACCCACTAAAATTTTTGCATATTTTAAATTTTCTATATGTCCAACCCACCAGATCAGATCAAATCAAACTGTGCCGACCTGTTCTTTAATTCGGTCTAAAATAAAACACGAACAGGGTGACATGTGACTCTAAAAATGATGCTGGGCGGAGGCACTAATCTTTAACACAGTTTGTCCAAAAAGGTTGACGAAACAAAGTTTTCAGTGGATGACACTAAAGCCGGAATGCCAGGGGTCAGTTATTATATTTACATGATGTCACACGTGATGTAGAAGAACGATTCATGATAAATAATCAGTGTCAAACGAGCTAAAACACCGTCGCCAAACTGAATACAATTTTGAAGATATTTTACAAATTGTCTCAGATGTGTTCACATCTAAACCCAAACATACTTAAATCACACTTTAAATACCTGGTCTCTAATTCAGCCTGAAAAAACAAAACAAAAACACGCTTAACCCACACAGCATCTCATGTGACCGAAACTTATGTCAAGCCAGCCTCTCTGAACGTGTGTTCCGCAGTGCGGCAGTACCAAAGGTTTGCTTCAAAGCTTCTATAAATAAAGTTTTTAGCGGATGATATTGAAGCCGAACTCTTTCCGTTGTTTGTCAGTGTATTTAAAACACTTCGAATATTTTTTAAAAGAATGTTTAACATAAGATATTCATTGTTTAAGGCTGTTAGGTGAGCTAAAATGCTAACTGATCCCTTCACAGAAGCATCGTCGATCAACAATCGATTTATCCTTGAAAGTGAGAATGAAAAATGATGATACAGATCAATTCGAAACCATAGGATATCTTACCGGGTTGTAGAACACCTGCCTCGGGTTGGAAATCGACATTTTTGCACAGAATAGCGTCTCCGCAGCTCTTTCTGACTACTTCGTTTGTTTACTTCCGTTTATGACGTCACGCGGACCACGTGTTCAAGGATAAGACCAAAGACTACACACCCGAAGATAAAATCAGAGCTTGAAGTCACAATAATGTCAACTGAATTCTCGTAGAAATATAGTTAAACCCACTTTACCCTCTTTACACTAAAAAGCGTGTTTTTGGTCTAAACTGTTGTTATGTAAAACACGCTGTGGTCCTTGGTGATGACGTCACTGTCCTCTCCTTAGAGACTGCGGAGGTTTGGTGGAAAATGTCTCGTGGTTCCAATAAATGATTGATGGGAGACTGCGAGGCTTCCAATTGACCTCTGAGAAAAAAAACAAATTAAAAAAAATAAAAATAAAATAAAATAAAAAAAATCAGGAAATCATCTCAGTGAACATTATTGTCAAAGTGTGGTTTGCTGAGTGATTAACACTGAAAAACTTCTGGAAAATGTTTTTATTTTGGAATAAAATGTATAACTGCTCAATTATCTCCAAACCTGCTGTCAGCCACCAGGACAAAGAAGAGATGAATATTATCATCATCATGTCTGACTCACATGTTTATAACGTATGAACACTGAAGCACCAGCCTTTGAATTTTATCCAGAACACAGAGATAGGTTATATCCTTCCTTACATCCTCCTGTGAGTGACAGATTAAAGGAAAATCCTTAACCTTTGACCCTCAACATCACATGTTGCTGCCAACCTTGACATCAACTTGATGCAGCCTGTTAGTTTAACAGATGCAACACTGGACCTCAAAGTGTACACTGAGTACAAACTACATATCCCATGAGTACATCCAATTCTGTCTCCCAAAGAGATGCCATCCCACCACTGGACTGCAGGGTTTTTGTTAATTAAACTAGAAACACCAGTGCTGTCTTCATTATGAAAATAAAATATTGATCATTTTTGAGAATAAAATCTAAAATATTTAAATGTGCAGATTACCGTTGTTGTTTTAGGACAAACTGCCATGGCTGCTGTTCCCTCTACAAACTCCTTGTGTAGATAAGTCAGTGGAACAACTGATCATCCATTCTCTTCATTTCAGGAGGCTGCAACCATGATGGGTAAAAACTTTTGGGACACTGAAATTTTTGTAGATTCTCAGAAAACTTGTTTAAGACTAAACAAGCCCAACAGTTTATTTATACACGGCTGTGGTTGCTCAGCCTCAGAATGATCAAAAGTCTCAATTCAGATCAGATGAGTTGTACAGAAATGGAGATGATCTTCATTTCTGTACAACACACCTGCTGTCACCTAGCAACTGTGACAGCAGCAGCACGTCATTGGCTAGGCTGTCCAGTGCAAGTCGCTCACTTCCAGCCTTCTCTGGCCTGAAATGATGGACTACGGTGATTTAGAAAGATGTTACAGATGTGAAACTGAAGAGTCTATGCTTTTTACAAACAGTTACTTTATTACAAAAATGTACATATTTAAAACTATAATAAGACTTAATAAAAACTCTACAAAGTCTATGTACAAAAAGAAAAAAACAAACAAACATTTGAACCCGACTGCAGTCCTGCCTGCAATCCAACTGGCTGAAGTCCAAAGAGCAGCCGCCGCCTCAGAAGTCAGCGTCCAACCGGAAGGTGTTGTCCGTGGGCGTCGCCATCACGCCCATCCTCTGGTACTCGCCCACCCGCTTCTCAAAGAAGTTGGTCTTTCCCTCCAGGGAGATGTTCTCCATGAAGTCAAAAGGGTTCTCCACCCGGTAGATCTGCACACAGAAACACCATGTCAGTCAGCGCCACCCACTGCCGCCACCCTGAGGTCACCTGCCCCCACCCATGGGAGAGTTCAGACAGGCGTCTGTGTCGCACTGCCGCTGCCCGTCAGAGAACCACTCGTCCTCTGATCAGACTCTGCAGCAGCACTCAGCCCCCATCACCGGCTGAGGTCCGTACCCCTGCGCACTTCATCATCACTCACACCATCACCTTCATCATTTCGCTCTCTGAGGTCAAAGAATTCCTAAAATGTGTCTGTGTGGAGAACTGATCATTTTTCTTTTAAAAGTTTAGCTTGTCACTGAGATGAGTGCGGATGTTTCGTGATGCTGTTTTTCTGCCATTAAGTCAGTCACATGATCACATGAGCTGTGTGGGGCGTTACCTTGGAGAAGCCGAGCTCCAGCAGCAGTCTGTCGGCCACGAACTCGATGTACTGTTTCATCATGTCGCAGTTCATCCCGATGAGCTTCACGGGCAGAGCGTCAGTCAGGAACTCCTGCACACAAACCAATAAACCCATTAAAGCCATCCTGAACCAGTGGGCCCAGCAGAGCAGCTGCAGGTGAAGCTGGGACTCACCTGCTCGATCTCCACGGCGTTCTTGATGATGTTGATGACGGTTTCCTTGGGCGGTTTGTTCACCAGGTGTTTGAACATCAGACAGGCAAAGTCACAGTGCAGACCCTAAACGCAGCAGGCGCACAAACACACACGTTAAGAGCGACATCATCACTGGTTCAATACCTGCGATCCGACACCAACAGGGCGCCTCACCTCGTCTCTGCTGATGAGCTCGTTGGAGAAGGTCAGGCCGGGCATCAGGCCTCTCTTCTTCAGCCAGAAGATGGCGGCGAACGAGCCCGAGAAGAAGATCCCCTCCACAGCGGCAAAGGCCACCACGCGCTCTCCTGCAGATCAATAAACAGACAATAATCAATGAAGCTGCTTGAGGTGGAGCCATTGTGTCAGGTGGCCTAATGGGCGGCAGCTTATTTACCATAGGTGGCGTTCTTGTTGCCGATCCAGTTGAGCGCCCAGTCGGCCTTCTTCTTCACGCACGGCAGCGTCTCGATGGCATTAAACAGGTACTCTCTGAGGGCGGGAACACATCGTCACTCACCAGTTAGATCAGTACAGGCCAGTTAAGCCACTACAGAACAGTATTTGGCCCCGCCTCCCGCGTACCTCTCTTTGGGGTCCTTGATGTACGTGTCGATCAGCAGGCTGTACATCTCCGAGTGGATGTTCTCCATGGCGATCTGGAAACCGTAGAAACACCGGGCCTCCGTTACCTGCACTTCCTGCATGAAGCGCTCCACCTGTTGGTCAAAGAGCGACAACAAGAACGTTACAGCGGTCCGTGACCTCAAAAAGATCTGTAAGAGCGGGCGCAGCGGCTCACCAGGTTCTCGTTGACGATGCCGTCGCTGGCGGCGAAGAAGGCCAACACGTGGGAGATGAAGTAGCGCTCTTCGTCCTTCATGGCATCCCAGTGCGGCAGGTCCTTGGACAGATCCACCTGCACAGACAGAGCACGTCAGCATCACGGCGTCCAGCATCAGGCCCCGCCCCATTACAGCAGCTCTACCTACCTCCTCTGCCGTCCAGAAGGACGCCTCTGCCTTCTTGTACATCTGCCAGATATCGTGGTACTCAATGGGGAAGATGACGAAGCGGCGAGGGTTCTCCTTCAGCAGAGGCTCCTCCTCCTGCGAGCTGCTGCTCTTTTTCACTTTGGGCTGAAGACAAAGACCATTGCTCAGGATTATTGATCATCTTATTCATCGATTCTGGAGCAAAAACAGTGAAAAGTTAAAGTTTGTGCAGTCTCGCTGCCTGTATCGTTCACTGATCTGAAGGTGGTGGACAAAATAACAGAAACAGCATGAACCCTGAACACCACAGCAGCTGTTCCTAATAAACTAGAACCCTGAACAGACCTCAAGCTCAGCCGCTCACTGTTGGCGCCACAGCCACAGTTTAGGCGCCACATCTGCGCAGTAACACACACGAAGCTGCCGTCAGTGAGCTCAGCATCGACTCGGTCCGCTGATATGAGGAATCCGCTAAAAGTGCGAAGCTTCCTGCGGCTTTTCTCTCACTTACCGCAGCAGCGTCGAAGATCCTCCGCGCGGTTTTGGACGCCAGGATGCGGCTGCTGTTCAGGCCCGGAGGCTGAAAGGAGACACAGACCGTCAGCACACACAGCGACTCTTTATCGATACCTGTAATTGTTCGGTGACGTTTGAGAATCGGCGGCCTCTGTGAGCGGGAACCTGAAGCAGCCTCACCGTGTTCTCTTTGTCCAGAAACATTTTGTCCAGCTGCCCGCTGAGGGTCTGCTCGTTCTTCACTGAGAGCGGGGAGCGCGCGGCCAGCATCGTGACTTTTCGGGTTCAAACGGACACAAAGAAAAAAAACACTAAGAAGCTAAAAGGAGCAGAAAACTAAAGCTTGGTAGCTGCAGACAGACGGAGACAGTATAGGGCTTCTGCTGCAGCTCGCCCTTTTATTGGAATCTTGGCGCTAGAACTGCTGGCCAATGGGCACGCAGCTAAATGAGCCCCTTTAAACAGTCGGGAGGGACCAAGCCAATCAGGTCGCGAGAAGTGCTCTCGTGACCCCTAAACGATTGCGGGAAATTCAAACTCTTCGTTTGTGCGGGTTACAAAACCTTTCGTAACTGCTGTTTACAAAATGATTAAAACGAGTGCTTACGAAACCTTTCAGCCTTTGATAAAAATCTCGCATTTGTTCATATTAAACATTTTATACTGTGATTCTAAAACACGTTAGAATGTTTCTCGAAGAAAAAACGCTTCTGTAATAATGAGACATTAGCGCCTAAAGAATCAAGATTTACATATATTTTCGCGCAGGTTAAGTTCAGCGGGTTGTTCTAAATCATGTGGCTGGATCCACATATGAACGGATACTAACCGATTTCTGCTTTAAAGGGTCTACCAACAACTTGCTGTTATTTAAACTCAGTCTTTATTTCTGCTGCCGCCATTTCTGATTTCCTCTCATCTAAATTAGCAGTCACCATGGAGATTTAGCCCCAAAATTCACGTAACACGCCCAACATTACATTAACGCTTAATTTACAGGCGCCCTATGCGTTTTCATATCAGAGAACAAACAATTGCATCAACAAAAAATGTAAAAGTGCAAAGAAAGGGAATCTGCAGGAATATGTCGGTTTCTTTGCGTCACTTGAGCAGAAAAAAATGGATTTAAAGGCAGATTTATTGAGTCTTCCTGGCTCCCATCACCTGAATGTGTTGTAACTGCGGTCTGAGCAGCTGTCAGCCTCTGGAGACAAACTTTGAGCTTCATTTTCCTCATAAATCCGATCTTATTAAACCTACATCTCCTTCCAGCTTGAGAGCTTCATGTTACTGCTTCCGGGTTACAGCTGACGAGATCGGGTCGCTCAGTTTCGCCCCCTGTTGCGCGGGATGGACTCAGTGACTCAGTTTTCCAGTTGTTGTCGGCAACAGTCATGATCCTTTTGATGCATTTGTAATCAAACTGTAAACATATTTGGTTATAACTAAATCTGTCTGGATGAGAAACCCTTATCTGACCTTTTATCTCCAAATAACAAAAATATAATCTTCAGTAATAATAAACAACTATGAATGAATGAATCAATGAAAGCTTTAATAAAAGACTTAAGTCCATGATTACACAAAGCACAACTTATAAAACCAAAATGAAAATATAAAAATACATTTAAACATTAAACCATATTACAAATGTAATCTACAATGAGCACAGGTCTAATGCTACAAACAGTACAATTAAAAGAAATCAGTTTACACATAAAGTCTTAAACCAGTGCTTCCTCAGACTGGATAAATGATGGGAATAACTCACAGTAGGATTTGTGAGTGCTGAAATCATAGCGTTAGCCGAAGCATCCAAATACTCTACAAAAGTGAACATTAACTTCTTCAAAAGTACTTTAAAAGTACAAACACCCTAACCTAACATAAACATCTGACTGGCACTCCCTCGTCTAGGTAGATGCAATGAGGATTCTCATTGCATCATTGTAAGTGAAATGCAACTTCTGCATGCTATATTTAAGATGACCGCAGGGGCAGTATGGAGCGGTGTGCAGTATGCTTTAAACACACCCACTTTTAGTGGAACTGAACAGAAGCTAAACTTGCTTTCAAGATTGTCACATATCATCATCATCATCATCACTTATTTAATCAGTAATAAAATAACCAAGGTATTTCAGCTTTTTCCGAACTTCGAGAACATTGTCTTAACGGTTAAACACAGGAAAATGTAGTATTTATCCTGCTTGGTTCTACATATCAAGACTTTTACCAGCAAGAGAAATAAGAGCCAGCCTACTAAGATATTCCTCCTCATTTTCAGGAGTTTCATAAGGAGCATAAATATTACAGACAACAAAACTATTGTTATTCTTTGTATGTTGTATACCATTACACCAGTCTACATCGAGCCTTATTGGCTTTATCGCAGCCACCGCCCTGGTATTCTGTCTCTGACTATAACTGTGCTGAGATCAGTGGTTGATTTCCCCACTCCCGAACATTTTGGATGAAGGTAGTTGGATCAACCAAGTAAGGTTGGGATAACCTGCAGTCAGCTGAGACTGAAGAAGTCACTTGGATTAGGGATGAAATGTTTCTCCCACTGAAAACGCTACGTCCAGATGAACAGAATCAGCTTTTTGGGACTTCCTTATCTGGATGTTTCAGCATGCATCAAGACACTGTGCTGATTAAGAGTCTTTTTCTCCAATTGATCTTTCTGAGTTAATGTCAGTAATTTCTTTCTCCAAACCATCAGCGTGTCTTTCAGACCCCATTTCTACAAGACTGCAAGACTGCAAAGAAGCCATTAATTAATGCTTCAATCTTAAATATGATCAAAGTATCTCGCTCGTTCATTTGTTCGATCCCCGTCTGCCTCAGTGTCCATGCCAAATACCCTGGGCAAGATACTAACCCCAAGTTGCTCTCCGATGCATCCACCTGTGAATGAATGTGTGTGAATGTTAGATAGAAGCACTTGCACAGAAAAAAGGTGCTGGTGTGAGTGAGGCAGTTGTATAAAGCACTTTGAGTGCTCAGATAGAGTAAAAAAGTGCTGTATAGGAACCAGTCTATTTACCATCTCTCATTTACCATCAATTATTATCAGGATGTTCTAAAAACTCTCTGAAAAGCCTTCAGTTAATCCAAAATGCTTAGAGTACTGACAGGGAACAGAAAGAGAGAACAGATTTCTCCTATATTGGCTTCCCTTTGTTGGCTCCCTGTTAAATCCAGAATTCAAAATCCTGCTCCTCACATACAAGGTCTTAAATAATCAGGCCCCATCTTATCTTAATGACCTTATAGTACCATATGACCCCATTAGAGCACTTCGCTGTGGCACTGCAGGCTTAGTTGTTGTTCCTAGAGTATTCAAAAGTAGAATGGGAGGCATAGCCTTCAGTTTTCAGGCCCCTCTTCTTCTGAACCAGCTTCCAGTTTGGATTCAGGAAACAGACACTTATCTCGACTTTCAAGATTAGGATAAACTTTCCTTTTTGACAAAGTATATAGTTAGGGGGTGGATCAGGCGACCCTGAATCCTTCCTCCCTCCTAGTGGATGCCATACTTGCAGAAACTAAAAATACATTTTCAGTTTCTTTTCTTTTTCTGTCTTGGCCTTTCAGCTCCAGCTTTTTTGCCACTTCAACACTAAACTCTCTTCTACAAACTGCGTGAGCGCACAACGTAGGGGAAGGCTTGGGAGCAATACAGTGTCAGTAATTAATGTGAACAAATGGGCTGCTGTCAGTGCCTGTACAGCCTGTGTGGAGTGTTCTTTTAATTGACCCATCGATCCAAAATTGTTTCAGCTCGCCGGTAAAACGCCAGGTATGCCAGTCCAGCCCTGGTTTTAGCTCTATAGCCATAGGTTTTAAAAACTTGTAAAAGCAGTGCACTGTAAACCCAGATTTTATTTTCATTAAACTTTTATAGTGGTCATTAGTTATTTTTTATGTTTTATTAAAAAAGCAGATACTGCTAAAACTAAATTAGTTGTACAAGTTCAGTGCAAGATCAGTGCACTGATCATGTTACGTGGAGATAACTGGAATAGTCTAGTAAAGTACCAGGAAGGGGTGGGGCTTCCTGAAAACTCCAGATACTTTATATTTAAAAAAGTGGTCTGTTTTCTTTACTCTGCTAATGCATTTCTAAGTAATGTATAGTGTTTTTTTTTTCATGTGGATGACTGTCTTCTGGCTGGATTTATAAATGGGTATTAATAGAAATATCATGATTGTGCTGTTTCGTTTTTAAGACTCTAATGACTCTTTTCATCACACTGATATTCGGACATTCCTTCTTGTTAAGCATGAAGGTGCTCCGTTTACACTTCACTCTGTCCGAGCATAAATGTATTTTTTATTGTTAATTGATTTGTGTTCATTTTATATTCAGTGTTTCACATGATAAATGTAATTGGTGAATACTTTTAAACTGGTCAGATTTCATAACTCATTCATTTGAGCAATAGTCATATGCAAATTAGTTATAGTTTTTGGCACTTAAAGATGGGATAAATATTTAGCATGATTAATTTATGTGTTTTTAAGGGTATTGTTTGTTTTTTATATTATGTGTGTTTATTATTAGATGGTACTTCAATATGAAAACTATCACTGCCATGATGTTTGTAAATAGCTTGGTGTTGAAGTAAAGGGCCATAGTGAAGATTATCAAAGAATCTCCTGTGAATTGTTTGTTTGGAAAGGGGGATTCCTTTGAGAATGTCAAGCTAAGGCTTCATTCATCAGGATTTACAACATCTCTCCCTGGATTGCCCCAGAATCTCTGTCTGCTCACTCCCATCTTTGAATTGTGTAGTTTTCTCACTGTGACTCGAGTGTGTCTGAGTGGTCTGCTCCTTTTGTCCATTTCTCACTACTCATCTGGGACTCAACAGCCATCTGTGTGCGTGGGTGTTGGACTTCCTCACTGGCAGAACTCAGGTGGTGAGGGTGGGTAGGTGCATCTCCGACAGCATCACCATCAGCACGGGAGCACCACAGGGGTGTGTCCTCTCGCCACTGCTCTACTCCCTCTACACTTCAGACTGTGTGGCTACCCATGGCTCCAATACCATTGTGAAGTTCACTGACGACACAGTGGTGGTTGGCGCCATCTCCAACAACGATGAGGCGGCCTACATGGATGAAGTGAAGAATCTGGCATCGTGGTGCCAGGACAACCACCTCCAGCTGAACGTCGGCAAGACCAAGGAGCTGGTGGTGGACTTCAGAAGGGGTCAGCACAGGGACTACAAGCCCATTATCATTAATGGAGCTCCAGTGGAGAGAGTGCAGTCCTTCAAGTATCTCGGTGTCCACATCTCCTCAGACCTGACATGGTCTGCCCACATTCAGGTCCAGACCAAAAAGGCTAGGCAGCACCTGTACCACCTATGACAACTGAGGAAGTTCAGGGTCTCTCCAGTGATCCTCAGGACTTTCTATACAGGCGCTGTGGAGAGCATCCTCACACAGAACATCACATCCTGGTATGGAAACAGCTGTGTCAAGGATAAAAAAGCTCTTCAGAGAGTGATCTGTATGGCAGAACGCTGCTGCAGGACTGCTCTCCCTTCCCTACAGGACATTTACATCAGGAGATGCTGGACTAGAGCGACTCAGATTTTGAAGGACCCATCACATCGCAGTACCGAACTGTTCCAGCTTCTGAAATCAGGCAGAAGGTTCCGCATCATCTGAACAAAAACAGAGAGGCTCAAGAGGAGTTTTTATACTGAGGCCATTCGTGCGCTGAATCCCCAGGATATGGTGTCAGTGTGTATCGAGGGTAATTTAAGGAGAAGGCACTGCATTCCAGAACTGCAACATTAATATCAGTTAGGCAAGCAGAAATTTAGATTGGTTTATAGATTGGTTTACTTAAATTTTTATTTTGTTTCCAGATTTTTTCTTTTGGTACATAATGAAATAAAGATGTGGCTTAACATTTTAACTTCAGGAGGAGACAACACAGTGAATAGGTGGGGGTCTAGGAAGGACAAACAAACAGGTTTGTGCGTCTGTGTCATCAGGGTCATATAGTAGACCTTTTATTTTATGAGATGGTCATGCAAAGTTTGGAGCTTCAGAAAATCAACAGTTTGTTGTATGTATGTAAAATCCCTCGTATGTAATATGTGGGATTTTCAAACAGAGAGGCAATACTTTGAAAACCTTGGAAGTCATAAAACTGTATGAAACTGTTCATTGTGTTCTTCTGGCTACAGTATTAGTACATATATATACTTTTGGTTGACATGAAAGTCTGGGTGGAGTGGGTGGAGTGCCCAGAATGGGTGGAGTGCCCATTCTGGGCACTCCACCCATTCTGGGCACTCCAGAATGATTGTTAAAATAAAGAAAACCCATTTCGAAGACATTTTTTCCTGTGTCCTCTATGCCTTCGCTGCTTGGTCCCTCACACCCTGGGTTGAGGAATGGGTCCTGACTGTCGTTTGAGCTTATGGGCCAAACGAAAGTTTGGAGTCCCCAGCCTTCCAGTCATTCAGTACCATCAGGCCAACCCTTCTGGATGATAAGCTGACAGTGTTGCAGGTGGATGTGTCTCTCATGTCCCAGATTGTTGATTACCTGACAGGAAGACCACAATATGTGCATCTTCAACATTATGTGTCAACAAGGTGATCAGCAACACAGGGGAACCACAAGGGACCGTCCTCTCCCCCTTCCTCTTCACCCTCAGCACCACAGACTTCAGCTACTGCACAGAGAGCTGCCATCTTCAGAAATTTTCTGATGACTCTGCAGTGGGTGGATACATCAGTGAGGGTGTTGAGATGGAGTATTGGGCTGTGGCCAACTCCTTTGTCACATGGTGTGAGCAGTATCAGTGTGACAAATAACAAAGACTTGATTGTGGACTGTAGGAGGACCAGGAAACGTGTGACCCCTGTTTCAATTCAGGGGGTTGATGTGGACATTTTGGAGGACTATAAATACCTCGGGGTACACACAGATAATGAACTGAACTAGGTTAAAAACACCACCACAAAAACATCAGTCTGTTACTGTTATTATTGTCTTGGAGCAACTGTAACCATATAATTTCCTTAGGGGTTAATAAAATAATCTGATTCTGATTTCCTGAGTGATAGGTTGCTTTTCTCTTCTTTACACCACTACCACTTTTTCAAGCTGTCAATCTCAATAGTATCATTGTGACACTATTGTGACACAGACGGACACTTCTGCGTTTGTCAGTTCAGTAGTGCTTTATTTACAACTGTGATTTTTTTTGGAAGGTCACTTCTCTGGTGGGGAAGGAGCCTGAGTTAGTGCATGAGGCTGAGAGGTACTAGATATAGTCAGGCTCACCTCAACGCATAGCTTGGGCTCTGGAACTATTCTCCTGGAGAGGGGTTGGACTCTATCTTAGTCTGGAGTTGCTCTTGGTGATAGGCGGTGGGCTGGGGTGGGTATCCTAGTATCCCCTTGGCTTGCTGCCTGTACTTTAGGGTTTCTCCCAGTGGACAAGAGGGTTTGTTCCCTGCGCCTTCGGGTTGGGGAACGGGTCCTGACTGTGCTCCACCGGGGGACTCTGTTGTCCTACTGGGAGACTTTAACACTAATGTGGGCAACAAGAGTGAGACCTGGAAGAATGGCCAACCGGATCTGAACCTGAGCAGTGTTTTGTTCTGTCCAAACCACAATTTGTCCACACCATGTTCGAACATAAGAGTGTCCATAAGTGTGTGGCACCAGGACACCCTAGGCTGCAGGTCGATGATTGATTTTGTAATTGTATCACCAGACCTGCGGCCATATGTTCTGGACACTCAGGTAAAGAGAGGGGCTGAGGGGTCAACTGTTCACCACCTGGTGGTGAGATACATTGGGTGGTGGTGAGTTGGATCGGGTGGTGGGGGTGGATGCTGGACAGACCTGGTGCACCTAAACGTATAGTGTATACCTGGGAATGCCTGGCAGAGGCCCCAGTCCGCGAGATCTTCAACTCACACCTCCAGCAGAGCTTCAACAGCATTCTGAGGGAGAGGGGGGACATTGAGTGCACCATGTTCCACACCTTGTTTGCCGAAGCTGCTGACTTCGAATGAAAACATTGTTGGGCAGTGGGAGGAATACTTCAAGGACCTCCTTAATCCCACTGGAACGTCTTCCGTGGAGTTAGCAGAGTCTGGGGACGAGGGGGACGGCTCATCTATCTCTAGGGGTGAGGTGGCTGAGGCAGTTAAACAACTCCTTCGTGGCAGAGCACCACGGGTGGATTAGGTCTGCCCTGGGTTCCTGAAGGCTCTGGATGTTGTAGGGCTGTCTTGGTTGACACGCCTCTACAATACTGTGTGGAGATCAGGGATGGTACCTCTGGATTGGCAGGTTCCTATCTTTAAGCAGGGGGACCGAGGGTGTGTTCCAGCTATAGGGGGATTACACTCCTCAGCCTCCCTGTGAAAGTCTGTGCCAGGGTACTGGAAAGGAGAATCCATCCGTTAGTCCAACCTTGGACACAGGAGAAACAATGCGGCTTTTGTTCTGGTCGTGGAACACTGGACCAGCTCTTTATCCTCTCGAGGATACTTGAGGGTGCATGGGAGTTTGCCCAACCAGTCTACATGTGTTTTGTGGACTTGGAGAAGGCATTCGACTGTGTCCCTCGGAGTGTCCTGTGGGAGGTGCTTCAAGAGTATGGGGTGTCTTGCCCATTACTAGAGGCTATTCGATCCTTAAACAACTGCTGTAAGAGCTTGGGCCACATAGCCGGCAATAAGTTGGACTCATTCCCGGTGGGTGATGGACTCTACCAGGGCTGCAATTTGTCACCAATTATGTTCATAATTGTATGGACAGAATATCTAGGCATAGCCAAGTTACGGAAGGCTTTCATTTGGGTCTCAGAATCTCATCTCTGCTTTTCACGGATGATGTGATTCTGTTGGATTCATCAGGTGATGGCCTCCAGCTTGCACTGGAATGTTTACAGTAGAGTGTAAACATTCCAGTGCAAGCTGGAGGCCACCACCATTCCCACTTCCAAGTGGGAATGAGAATCAGCACTTCCAAATCTGAGGCCATTGTCCTCAGCCAGAAAAGGGTGGAGTGCCAACTCTGGGTCAGGGACAAGTTCCTGCCCCAAGTGGAGGAGTTCAAGTATCTCCGGGTCTTGTTCATGAGTGATGCAATAAGGGAGCGGGAGATCGACAGACGGATTGGTGCTGCGGCTGTAGTGATGCGGACACTGTATTGGTCCGTTGTGGTGAAGAGAGAGTTGAGTGTAAAAGCAAAGCTTGCGATTTACCGGTCAATCTATGTCCCTAACCTCACCTATGGTCACGAGCTTTGGGTAGTGACTGGAACGAGATTGCAGATACATACTGTAGAAATGAGCTTTCTCTGAAGGATGGCTGGCCTCTCCCTCAGAGTAGAGCCGTTACTCCTCCTGGTGTAGTGCGGATAAGCTGGAGGAGGTGGCCAGGGATAGGGAGGTGAATAAACTAAACCAGCTTAATGTCAGTGATGCAGAGGAACAGAAACAAGCACCAGTACGCTGGATGTTGAATCTGTATCTTATAATTCACTGGACTTCGAACTTCAAAAAGTGCGTTTTGGGCAAACTTTCAGGACTCATCTTGGCTTGCTGCTCAGAACAGGTTAGAACATATGAAGGAAATATTTTTTACCTACATTTTATACCAGGATCATCTTCTAGCTGTGATTCCGTCTGGGTAAAAACAATTTTTGTACATATTAAAATTTTAAACATGGATGAATTTGGAGTCTTCAGTGCTTGTTTCCAGTCTTCTCTGACAGTGTTTTGCTCTTTTCCTGTCATCCTGGCTTCTATCATTATTTTATTTATTTCAGCTGCTCTACTTCTACTATCAGTCCACCAGATGGAGCCATGAAACTGCAGCACACATGATGCATTCACGGACACACACTAAATCACTGTCACTGGAAACTTCAGTCCATTAATATTCAGTCAATTCAAAAGGATCAACAGTGTTAAAACTTCACACCAATTATTCTGGCTTAGTTTAAAGAAAACTGTACACACAGTGATTTACTGTTAATGAGTAGCTTCTTCCATCCAGTCTCTGAGTTCAGTCAAACCTGCTACCAAACATTACTTTCATTATTGATTAGTCTGCCAGTTTTCTTCTATACTGAATGTTTTTCCATCAAATATCAGTTAGAGGTTCCAGCAGCTGAATTCAGTGTCATCAATATGAAAATATTCAGTTTAGTATCATCAACAACAAATAAATCCATTAAACCCTGCCAGCACATAGCCTGTGTGAAGCACAAAATACAACCAGCGATCTGAATAATTAGGATTAATTTCCTGTCAATCAATTATCGAGTGACTCATCTGAAGGCTGTTGCTATACAGTCAGTCATCTATATTTCCTTCATATGTTTAGTAGGATGGAAAGCAGCCAGACAGTCACAGAAACACTGACAGAAACCTGGAACCATGTTAGCGAAACACTGTATATTAGGAAGAATGTAATAACCTGACAAGACACATTACAACTAACAACACAACTAACAAACATTGATGTCATCTTATTGTGTATAAATTTAATAGTGAGATGATGTTTTTCAAACAGTTTTCTTTCTAAAGAAATCAATAAAACATTAGCTATTCTTCAAACTGTTTGATTCCAGCCAATAAATAATCTACAGTTATCTGGATTTGTCTTCTAACACAACAGTGATATACATTTTGTCCTGAAATAAGCTCTGAACATGAAACAAAAAAAAACTTTCTCAAAGGAGAGGAGTGAGAACATCACAAAGTCTGTGAGGGCCACCCAACATGGTGATCATCAGTGAGTCCATTTCTCTTCCTGCTGATGAAGACTCTGAAGGTGTCCTCACCAACCAACTGTTCAATTACTTTTATGGAAAGTTCTGAAAATGGGGATCATGAATAAAAATGGCTAAAATTCCAAAATAGCTAATGTAATACTTTTGTTAAACCCCTTAATTTAAAGCTGTCTTCATTTTCATTGCATCGTTTTAGTTTTATTTAAAATTGACTATGGAGGTGAACAGAGGCAAAGTTTAAAAACTGTTTCTCATTGTCCAAAAACGTATCTTTAATCAGCTGTTTTGTAGAATAAAGAACACCCTCACCTGGCAGACTGAGATCAGTCAGAGAAGTTGTCACGCTTTTGTGATTGATATTTTTGCACAAGTCCTTTATCAGATCTCTTCTCTTGTTGCTTTTTAATTAGTGATTGGTGATTACGACTTAAGTGCAAGATTGTGCATAACTGATAAACAGTATCTGAAAGTCATGACCTTAAAAAATACTGAAACAGGGAAAAAAAAGAGACCTGAAACAGGACCCGAGAAATGATCTGAACCTTCAGCTGATCATCCACTGCTCACCGAAGCCTCATCAGAAATGGTCTCAGTGGAAGGACGCCTGTCAGGAAGCCGTTCTTAACGTAGGGGAACAGGAGGAAAGGCTGAGGTATGAAGATCAGAGGAACAGGTCTGATGGAGAGATGGCTCCACATCATGGTCAGCGTGTATGAGGAGGTCAGGAGGAGGTCCAACACTGAGAGTCTGGCTTTTTTTTTATGTGTATGTGATTTTAAATTCATTTGATGATTTTATTATAGGACCATTTGGTGATTATTTTGGTTCTACAGCTTTGGAAAAGTGTGAAAATGAACTGAGTGTAAACTTGTTTTATTGGGTGGTTTATGTTGTATGAATAAAAGACAGGTTTGGTTCATCATCACTCCACACCACAAGCAAAGTTTTCCCAATGATTTAAAGGTGCTTTTTGTCATTATCCCCAAAAACTTTCACCACCAGGGGGCAGCGTTTTACCAGCAGGTGTGTTTTTAGCTGTATCCCCATTTTCTCACAGACTTGACCTTTTACTTTGGTCGTCATTGTAAATAAAATTGTTCTTAACGACTTACTAGGTTAATTAAAGGTTTCCCTCAGGGACTGCACCACCATGTGGTAGGAGCTGGTATTACATTAACACCCGGCCCAGCTAGCGTTCAGCTTGAGTTTACATCTCTTCAACACAACATATAAAGTCATACTGGCCATTTCTTCGCCTAAAAACGAAGCAACTTTAAACGCAGGGATATCCAAAAAGCACCTTCAATCCTCGGCTGAACGTCTGGCAGTGTTGTTGCTTCCCTCCACTCAGATCTGCACAAGTTTTCCAGAAATTTCTTATCCTCAGAAATAAACATCTATATGGTAGGACAACATCTGCCTCAGCCAGTCAGTGTTCATGACAACACCACTTTTATAAAAAGCTGCTGACGATCGTCTTTGTGGCTTCTTAGCTTGTTCATTTGTACCATTTACCTGTCATGTGATAAACATCTGAGTATAACTTTTAATTGGAGGTTAATGTAATTTGTTAACTCATCCATGCAGCACACAGACACCTACATGAAGACTCCACGTTGCTGTGGTGCATCTGGGCATCCTAACGCATGAATGTGTACTCAGGAAAAACACGTATGATGGATTCGTCCATCATTTAAACCAAACACTAAACCTTCAGTTTTCCTCTGACTCACACAGAGAAACATGATGACATGAAGACATCTGAATATCATCATGCAGCTCAAACTGATCTTTGAATTGGCTTTTTGTTTTTTATTTGTTGGCATGGCATCACAAACATTGACTGGCTGAGGCAAATGCTGGTCTCAGAACACCAACCAGTTACCATCAGAACCAAAAAACAATCAAATATTATTTATTATATGTAATAAAATAAAAAGTCAGAGTCTGTAGTTTTGGTCCTGCTGCTGCTGCAGCTGAACGTTTGGCATTGAAGTAGCTTATTCTGGATTCAACGTTTTTAGCAGGAATTCAAAGAATGAAGGTTGGTCGAAGGATGAAACACGAACGGGAAGTGGACGAGGACCAAGTCCAGCTTTGGTCCTCAGACAGAAGTCCAAACAGAAAAGGTGCTTTTGTGCGAAAGTGTCTTCAGTTTACTAAAGTAATATTTAATACAGGACAAACGGGGCAGAACAGGTGGACTTTCTAAAAGCTGCCAAACAAAGTCACAAAAAATGTGAAGTCGAGAAGCTTCAAAGACAAAAAGTCTAAAAGGGAGAAAGTGTCAGCGTTTCTCTGGCGTCTGGAGACGAGTCTTTGCTCTGAGGACAATCTTCACCCGAGACGTCAGCCCATCAGTTGAGTTTGTGATCAGATGTTTTACTGAGGTGTGTTCGTTTTTATCATCACAATTTGGAAACAGTTTGTTTTATTTGTTTAGTTTTTTTGAACATAGACAGTAAAAATCTGTCCAACGGACGTCACATGGGTCCATTCAGACGGAGCTGAGCTTCACCAGCCCCCTGACCGAGTCCTCGTGTAGAGCGTCCTGACTGGCAGGGTCATACAGGGCAGCGGGGGAGGGGATGGCAGGGTGGGGTTGGTGGTGGAGGTGCAGGTGGGCGGGGCAGGGCAGGGCACCCTGTGGCGTGGCGCATGGCGTCTCCTCCGGACTCACAAAGTGGTGGTGGTGATGGTGGTGATGGAGGTGCAGGTGGTGGTGACAGCGGGAGTCGACAGCGGCGTCCCTCAGCGTCAGGACATCGCCTCCGCAGGACGGCAGGGACGGCTGGGCAGGGGCCAGGTAGGCGCAGGGGCCCCCCAGAGTGGCGGTCTTACCTGGCAGCGGGGCCAGCACGACGGGGTCGCTGTGCAACAGAGGCGTGGTGGCAGCCTGCAGCACAAACTTGGTGCTCTGGATGCACTGATCCTGATCACACTGAGAGACATTCAACACCATAAAACTTTATTTACAACACATTCACCTGAAAGGCCACAAAAGCTGCTCAAGTTTCCAGAATGAGTGAAAAGACCGAAACCAGCGCATCATCAGGGCTGAGCCCCCTGCTGGACCCAAGAAAGAATGCAGCTTTAAGCCATGCCCATCTTTAAATGAACAATCAGAGGTTTTTATTCTTTAGATGTTTACGTCAGAATGATCAGTTCATTCTGATCAATTTTGGAAGTTTAACATGTGCTGTATTAATAAACATTATTAAAATAAAGTCACATTTTACTGTTTTTTACTTATTTTTATCCCCTTTAACCTTTTATTATCAGTTTGTTTTATGTTACACCAGCCAAACAGCTTTAGCTTCTTTTCTACACCCAAGAAATGTAAAGAAAAACAAAAATCTACATTCAAACAGTTTTGAATACGTGCGTTTCAGATCCTTATGATGATTTTTCTCTGTGACGCATCAGTAACGGGCAGTATGACGGCGTCCTTCACCTACCATGTTGCTGTGGAGCTGAGTGGAGGCGTAGCTGCTGTTGCTGGTGCCATTGGACTGGGAGACGGTCTGCGGCGTGCCGGACTGGATCAGACCTCTCCTGTCAATCAGACTGATAGAGAAGAATCACAAACAATCACATTCTGAGGAAATCAAAACCAGTAATGAGACCAGGGGACCAGTTCAGCCTGGCCAGAACCGCACAGCCCCGCCCTCCTGGGGACCAAAACTGGCTTCAGGATCAAGCAATATCCTGTCTCTGGTGGGGTGGGGGGGTGGGGGAGCCTAGGCTAGAGCATGAAGTTGAGAGACGTTGGGTCAAACACCCGGTCAACATCATCCAGGCGTCCTCGATCTGGGAGATTCAGGTAAATAAATCAGCCTGTGGCTGCAGGAAAAGTGAGTTTGACCTGAAACGTGTGTTTGTGTGTTTGTGAGCGTGCAGATGGACGCCGCCACCTGTCACCCTGTAAGCAGGTGGAGTCGACATGTTAAAACGCTGCAAGCAGCCAGCCGTGAGTAAACAAGCAGACTGTATAATGAGGCTCCATATGCTCATCATCCTTTTACTTTGAAAATCCTCCTTGCATATCCTCCCAGAGGCAGCTCGCTGTTACACATCATCATCATTATTAATATTAATATTAAAGCTGGTGCCTCGTCAGAGAGCTCCTGCTGACCCGCCTGGACGCATCATCAGAGCCTCGTCTCCTCCGTCTGTGACCTCAGAGGACGAAACAACACGGACACAGAGGAAAACCCTTCATCACTGTTTTCTTTTCACGGTTTTCTCTTTAACGGGATCTCCACAGAGGCACCGGGCTGCAGACACCAACACTTCTCTACACAACATTCTTCACTGACTGTTTAAAACACTCGAGACACATTTCAGTCGGATTCATTCAATAAACCAATGTTTAGTAAATAAGAGGCTGTAAATAAGAGGCGTCCTTCAGTGAGCCGGATCAACGATCAAACCTCCAAAAATGTGAAAATATTACAAAAAAAATTTCCTGGAGATAATTTCAAAAACATTCAGAAAGATTAACGACAACAAAAAGAGAAATTTCATTTGCAAAAACAAACAGTCATTTTTTTAAAAGCAGCCGGATCACAGAGCGACTGAGAGACAAGAAAAGCTTCCGGCCGGCCGATCGACGTTTCCTTTGAGAGCTCCTGAAGAATGAAATGTACTGTCCGTGCACATCGCAGGGATCTGATCACTCAAGCTGCACACAGATACTTTCTGCTGCTCAATTTTTTATATTTTTGTCCTTTTTTCTTTTATCTAATTCTGTGTTGGACTAACTATTTGCTGCTCGCTGTATGGATTAGTCCTGAATTAGGATCTTAATGTAATCCTGTTCAAAGGATGAGTGATTTTAGTGCTAACCGTCGTGTCTTTTGGGGCTTACTGCAAAAATTCCCTGAAGAGTGCTCTGCAGGCCTGACTTAGTCCTGATTTCACCGGTTCATTTATTTCATTTAGACCACAAATCAGATCTTAGTCCTGCTAAGTGCTGAAGTCAGGTTCTAGCATTCCTGACTGTAATCCTGATTAGTTTATTCTGTTTGGCTTTAACTTCAGTGATGAATGCAGTCCTGAGCTAATGTTAAATGATTTCTACTTTTAGTTCCAACTTTAGTCCGGAACCTGTTTAATTCTGTTCAGATTATTTAATCTCTTAATCCTGTTTTTGATTGTTTAGCTTTAAATTCACAGCAGACAGACCTGATGTTAGCCCTGAAGTCAGTGTTTGGATCTTTAATATCTGCAGTGCTTATGAGTCAATAGAAGCTCATTGACCAGAGGTGAAATGATCAACAGCACAGAGAATAAAAGAAGGCGAGTATGCAGTATATATATCTGATAATTAAAAAGCACAGGGATGCGGTCTGTGTCTGTTCCTGCGCTTAGTTAGAAACCAAAGCTCCGCCCATAAAAGCTTAACTTTGTGCTGAGCAAGACGTCATCGATCAGCTGCTTTGACAAACCGATAAAAAGTATCGGCAGCGTGTCGCAGAGTCCCTGCCCAGGTCTCCCGCTGTAATGATGATATACGGCAGGTGGGATGGAAACATAGAAGCTCGTGGAAGCGGCGAGGAGGCGGTGACGATGAAGGAGAGCCATCGCTCGGCCGCTCTGATCGTTCTTTTGATTAATTCTGTGCAGAAGACGAGCCGACAGTCAGCTGAGAGACGGGAAGCCGTGAGGGCTGTAATTACTCTGTGCAAGGTCTCAGCTGAGGACTGTCCTCGTTAAACACAGAAACTTGGCGTCTGCTGAGAGCAGGGGGGAAGAAGAGAGACCGCCTGAAGCACCTTTATGTTCAGAGACCGGCAGAGCGAAACATCAGCAGCTTCAGCAGGAGCAGCAAGGCAAAGTTTTCAGGCATAAACCAAGAAAGAAAAGCTTGTTTGTTTCTTGGAGCTCCGACTTCCAGGAACAAACAACTGAGGCTGCAAAGCTCCAGCCATCGAATCCAACAACACGGCTGTTTGTTTATTACTGAAGTCATTTCAATCCTGTTCAGTTCAGCTTTAAGCACCGATTACAGTGATTACAGGTCATTTCTAAATACAATGCAAAGTACTCCAGATTTTTTATTCCCAATTTTAGCTCAAAGTAAAGTCCTGAAGAACTCTCTTTAGTCCTGACTTTAGTTCTAAGCTTGGTGCTTAATTTAGTCATGGTTTCAGTGCTGATTTTAGTTCAAATGTTAGTCCTGTTTTTAGTCCTAACTGTAGTCTAAATTTGAGCCCTGTTTTAGGACTGATGTCAGTGCACTTAAGTCTTTTATAATCCTGATCTATTTAATCCTTCTTAGACCGGGATTCATTTCATTTATTCCTGAAAACAATATCAGTCGGTCCTGATTTTAGTAACACCTTCAGTGATCAGTGCAGAGCTCATGCTGGATTTCAGACTTTGATCAGTTTCACCTCAGAGCAGCCCAGAGTCTACTCCTGCTCTCAATTCTTCATTTAATCTCCTTTAGCCCTGCACATAACTCTCCGTATTCCTGGTTTTAGTCCTGATTATAAGCACAGAGTTTAGTCCTGTTTTTAGAGCTGGTTACTGACCTGGGAGGTAGAGGTCCACAGAGGGCAGCACAGCAGTTGGTCAGGATGTTCCCGTAGCTGTACGGGTTGTAGTTATCCTTCCCTCGTTTGGTGGACCAGGACCCTTTAATCTGGACCAGACAAGAGTATCAGAAACATCGGAGGCCTTTTTCACGTTTAAGTCCTGGAACCTCAGGTATACTCACGTCCTCGTTGGTGGTCTGGTTGGAGCTGATCAGGTAGGTGTGGAAGCCCGACAGGCCGACAATGGACCAGACGGAGAAGAAACACACCACCACCTCCAGGACGGTGCAGAGCAGGGTCAAGGACTGACTCGGGTCTTTGGATGGGGGGTAAAGTGGAGCTACGGGAGGATTTCTGTGCATCTGCATTAACGAACTGAAGTGATTTTATTTGCATTAAAAACTGAAAATGGCAGAAACAGAAGATTTACTGTTTCTGGTGTGACAGGGGCAGCGAATTTGACCTTGGCAATGCATTGTGGGACATATTGACCTGTGGTCACAGCTGATGGTGACAGCAACAGACGGATTGATTTTGGAAGGAAGCCGTATGAGGGGTAATTAACGCCCGGGTTTGATTTTCTGTGGCGGCTGCAGGCAGACTCTACTCTTTATTTCTCCAACAAAACTGGAAAAATCACAACTGAGAAGCCGGAAGAACAATTACTGTAAGAAACACAAACTAACCTGATGTTAAATGTGATGCACGTCAGTGATGGAGGACAGGCTGGTGTCTTTATGGCTGCGCACCAAATGAATCAGACTGTAGATGCTTGAGGAGGTGAACGTGGCCATGACTGTGCTGATATTACAGAACCAAAACTAAATGCTTGCAATCATTTATGGAAAATGTAAAATGAGTTTATGTGGTGAAAGCCTAAAAAGTACGAGTGCGTCCAAACCTTCCTGTAATACGAGGCATGTTTAAGTTCACAGTCTTCAAATGGAACCTGTTTTTATTTTTCTATGAAAATATCTGAATGTATCCTCCATCAGCTCCTTACACACTTATAATGTAAAAGCACCGAGTGCTGCCCCTCAACAGGCTTCCAGAGGCTAGTAAATCAGTAGAGAGTGGGCTGTCAGGGGGGAGGAGCTACAACAGCTTGTTTCAGACAGAGGATGGTCTGAAGGGCTGCACCAAGGTGGAGTAAAAGAAGAAGGAGGAATATTTTGCATATGAAATATTGAAAGTTGTTTTCAAAATAAAAAGTAGCTGAAACTGTCCATGGGGAAGGATATCTGGCTGGGCTGTCTTTGACCGCGCTCAGGAAACCCGTCTGGTTCGATCCTGCAGAACACAGAGAGAGAAAACCATCAACTGGGCTGAAGTGTTCAGTTCTCACTGCCCACAGTCTTGTTCTCATTATAAAGAACATTACAGCATCCAATCATTAAAGAGCCCTGAAACAGAGCCCAACTGAATGCTCTATTTCAATCTGACCAGGTAGAAACATCTACGCGTCTTTATTTTCTACGTCCACATGAATAAATTTCTGGGCTCAATCGCTGCTGCGGCTCTTCCTCTGCCTTGGTGTCAACCAACCCTCTGTTTTCCTGTGTATAGTGCATGTGTGTTTGGGTGCGTCAGCGAGGATAGGGAACAACTACTTATTCGGTCGTCATCTTAAAGATGTAAACTGCTGAAAACAGATGGCTGATGTCACAGCTCCCTGCATTTATATCAAAGTCACAACAGCCAAAAACAGAAAACCAGCGGCGCAGCCCTCAGAGGAAGCTGCGTCTTCATCTCAGCCAGTCTGTCAGTCATTAGTTTCAGACGGCGGCAGCTCGAGGCTTCGGGTTCCTGACGGTTTGGACCTGCAGGGCAGGAAAACAACATCCGCAGCCTAAGTGCAGAATTAGGTCAGAGACAGAGAGAAATCGGCAGGCGCTTTTAGATCCAGAAACACAAAGTCAATGATCTGTGCTACAGTTCCTCCCAGGCAGCAGCCAGTTTATGTGGATTTCCACAAAAACAGGAAAGAAGAGAATTCCACAAACATGGTTTCACAATCAAACATCTTTGTCGTCAAACAGGGATGAAGCTTAGCCTGAGAAACACCCACAGCAAAAAGACCACCAGGCAAGATTCAAACAAGGCAAATCACAATTAAGATCTGGACTAATCTTAATTTAAAGACTCACAAAACCAACACGAGACCCACAAGACTGAAACAAGTCCGAGAACTCCTGCAAGGCCAGAGTCAAAGTCATGACCAAACAAAGACTGGCACTAACCTGAGGACCCGGAGTGAGACAAGAGGGACCAACGAGACCAGAATGAATCTATGATGAGACTATGAGACGACTGAACCTATTCAGACTGTTTGAGTCTATATAAGACAGAAACAGAGACGGCAAAGAGAAGAACGACCTTTGGGTCAAAGTGAGGAAACGTTTAAATCAGCTGGTGAGTTTCTTCCAACAGGACTTTGATCTGCAGCTTTCTGAGCATAAAAAACTGGCCCAGTCTGTCTGACTCGCATTGATCAGCCTGTCAATCACAGGACAGTGGGTAGGGCCGAAGGTCACTGATGGGTGAGTTACATTACACAGATTAGAAACCGCTGCAGAGACACAGCGCTCGCTGGTCAACTGACCTCTTCCTGAACACTTCCTGATAGCTCTGCATATCCTGTCATCGTCAGCACAACAACAAAACCGCGTGCCCAGATATTTTATTTTATTTACTGTGGAGAATGATGATTACTTTCCTGTCTGATGGTTTTCTTCGGTTTCACTTGGTCACCAGGATTGTCTCTAAAAAGAACTTTGCTTTGGTTTGATCAGAGTCTTTATTTCGTCCACGTTTCTGCTTCTTCTCTTTTTTCTCTGAAACATTTTCTCAGTTTTTACTTCCTGCCAAAAAGTATCAGAGGAGCTTCTATAAATAAAGTTTTTATGTCGTCTGAGCGCAAACATGCACGAATCTCTGCAGAACATTAACCTAACTAACAGAACTATGTTCGATGTAGAGACCACAGAGGAAAAGGTGTGCGGGGGTGGTGGCGTTACTCACTGAGGATGACGTGTGTGATGACGAAGGCGAAGATGAAGACAGTGAGGAGGGACAGGGAGAGGATAAACAGGTAGAAAAAGCGATAATTCCTCCGCCCGACGCAGTTCCCCACCCACGGACAGTGATGGTCGAAGCGCTCTGCGGGAGGAAAATCATCAGAAAGTCTGATTTCATGTTTAATTTAAAGCTGGAATCAAGCAGCACAGCCAGCAGCTTTAGCACTGAGCTAAGGCTGTGACACACAGGGAGACACGCACTGACCCACACAGTTGTCGCACAGGCTGCAGTGCGACGCTCGGGGCGGCCTGAAGATCTTGCAGGTGAAGCAGTATTTCAGCTTGACCGTCTGCCCGTTGATGAGAACCTCTCGGGTCCGAGGAGGCGGCCTGGAGCATCCCGCAGAGTCTGAAAGCGCACAGCAGATGGGTAATGTGACGACCCCGTACAGAGAGGCAGCCCGTGACATTTTGCCCTGACCTGTTTTTTTTAAAGGATTTTCTGTGATGTTCCTGTAAATGTGCCAGAAAACCAAAAACCAGGAGCTAAAAGTGTCTAAAAGGGTTTAAAGATCAACGCCGTCCCTGTAAACGGTTGTTAAATTCACCGTTTTATTTTTCATATTGTAAAATTTTAAAGACTTCACCTTTGGTTTTATTCCTGAAACAGGATGTTAGGATGTTGTTTTAAGTTGTGCGTCACAGAAAACACTCCTGACCTCTCTTTCTATTTCCATCCTTCCCTCATATTTCTCACACACTGAGCTGAGCGAGTTTTGCAGGCGATGCCTAAGTTTGGTCGTTCTGTGAGCACAGCGGCGGCATGCTGACCGGCAGCAGATTCTGGATCCAGCATGAAGGAAAAAAAGTAAATAAATCAACCCAGAAAATTTAATAAAAGGCTTCTAAAAATATACAAGAGCTTCAGTTTCTGTGGAAACGCCTGAGACAGAGACGAGAGTGGAGACATGTGACTGAACGCACACACACACACACACACAGACAGACAGACACACACAGGCACACACACACACAGACCTGCAGTGACTCAGATAATTAGTGAGTCTGATTTCTTCTTCTTTCCTCTGACAGACGCTGAACCTGTGAAGTGCTCATTATAATCACGAGAACTGTGATGAAGTGACTCGGCACATTCACCTTTATCTAATCCAAGCATTTTACTTTGAAAGGGTGCAGACTTTTATTTTGTTTTCAGCTCATCTACCAGCTTTTTTATGGATGAACCAAACTAAAAATGTCCTCAAACACCAGCTCATTACATCATCCAGGAGCCGTCTGGTGATAGTCTGAGAATCAGCCAAAGACATCACTGAGAGGAGATCATCAAATCAGCAGTTTGGATTCACAGCCAGTAAAATGCCCAGATTTTAATCCCATTGAGAGTCTGTGATCAGTCCTTTTAATGATGAGTCGGGATCTCCATCAATCAGGATTTGGCCCAGAGGCTGCACACCACAGAGGACTGCACAAGTAACAAAGACGAGGACTGAAAATACAGACTGTTCACTTATGCCTCATTAATTTACCATAAACTGTGAAACTTATCAAATGTTTCTGATTGATCTTCACAGAAACATGTAAGAAAGCGAGCGAGCAGCAACTAAACCTCTGCATGAAGGTCACTTTCTAAAAATATTTTAATACAAAAACTTTTTTGTGTCTTTTACAGAAAATTTCTTTCAGATTTTCATCCATTAATTTGTCTTCTTATAATCTTTAACATTTTTTCTTTCCTGTAATTTTATGCTGGGAAAAGTTCAGGAAAAACTCGGGAAACTTGTTAGCAAACTTTAAAAAAATCTACAGTTTTTGTATGAATTCTGTTTTTTTCTGTCAGAAACTGTTAAATGTTAATTTAATTTAATTAACATTCGACTTGTGAGTGTTGCAGAGGAACATGAACATATAACGACCATGTTTCTAACGTCTCGTAACGCCCGTCGCTCTTTGCTCACCAATCTGTCGCTCAAGGTCGGCGGCCTCGTCTGGTGTCGCTCGGGGTAAAATGCCGGGGTCGCTGAAACTTGCCCTGAACAGCATCCCCATCACGAAGATGAAGAGAACGCCGCCGACCGCCGGGATGGCCGGGGTCAGGTTGGACGCCAGGAAAGGACAGCTGAGGAAACACGCAGAGAAACATGAAAACAAATGTGAGTTCTTCGGGACACTTCGGGAGGCTTTTCTGTCTCTTCTTCGTTTTTCGAGGACAGAAACGGTTTTAAATCACATTTCTGGTGTTTTTTTAAATTGAGTGAAAATGGTCGTGCCATTAGTATTTCACAGACTCTGTGGAATTGGGGCTTCTGGGTCACTCAGGAAGGTAAATGTGGGTATCAGCTGGATTTTGTTTTGGCCACAGTCTGGTGACATGGATCATGACATGAATCGGTACACTGTGATACTGAAAGGAAGGAAAGATACTCTAATTTTGTCCAATAAAGTGTTTAATAAATGTTTCAAATATATACATAAAAACAACATATGCTGCTCTGCTGAAGCTTCTCACAGCTACTACAGAGACTCAGTGCTTTTGTAGTCTGTTAGCAGTTTAAGCTAACTAACTGAGGCTAGCTGGTGAGGAGATAGAAGAAATGGGCTGTAGCCCAAAAATGGATCCCATGAGACAGTTTTCCTCTAAACTGATGTAAGAGTTTCTACAGCTGGGGACGAAGCTTCTTCTTGGTGGAGAAGAATAAAGTTCTGAAGGATGAACTGGAGGAAAAACTAATTTTCCTTTTTTAAACAAACAGTCCCTGTACTCTGCAACACCACGGCACAACAGGAAACTTTGCAACTATTAGAATCAGTCATGGATGGAATCTGCATTATTCTGATGATTGATTTATTCTTAAATAGGTGAAAAATGTAAATATTAAAAAGCAGAGGATCAATTTTCTGTTTGAAATGACTACAGGTGTCAGTAAGTTGTGTTCCCGGTACTTCAGCATCTAGCTAGTGCTGCAGAAGAGGAGCGAGCATAAAGGGAGTAACGTTTTTTAGGTGTCGGGTAATTTGAAATGCAGCGTTTCTATCAGCTCAACAAACATCAGCAAACACACAAACTGTTTGTGTGCAGTTTATCTCACAGTGTGTTGCTAGGTAAAGATCCAGCTGCTGTATTTTACAGGGAGAGAAAAGAAAGAGAGCTAACTTCACTCAGAGATGGAGAAAGATAAGAAAGACAGGACAGGAGAGGAAGAAGAGCGCTTAGATTTAAAGGGAAGGACTGCTCATTAACAGCACACATGTAAGTCCTCATGTTTTTAAATCTGTACATGTGACATTGTTTTTTCATATTGTGAAACCTGCTGCTAAACAAACTGAGGCAGACTAGCTGTGTTATTTAAAGGCTGCATGAAAATCCTCTGCAGGTTAGTGCAGGAAAAACAGGTTAGTTTGATGCACTGTGGTGGATTTACAATAAAGAACAGTGTGTGACTGGTGCACAGTGGCTGTGATTTCATGGTCACAGTTAGCTTACATCAAGTGTAGCAGAGATTCATATGAATTTCAGTTGATGATGGTTGTATAGTGTCTAATATAAAGACAGCATAAACAGTGTACTGTCAGTGTAGAGGATGAAATCAGCCAGGACAACTCAGGAAACATCTGCTCACATCTGTTTGAATTCTGGTGTGTACATCCACAAAGACCAGCAAGTCAGCTGATCACAGCCTGTACACTACAAAAATACACACACACACGCACACACACACCACCACCACCACCACCCCCACCTGCTGAATCCACTTTAACCCATGAATGTACACATTTTCCTGTTCAGAGGTAAAGTCCCCCTCTACAATGGAGGCACTAGAAAACAAAAATATCTCTATTTTACGTTTCTTTTCTGCAGATTTAAGCTGAGTGTAATTAGCATTACAAGTTAAAGTAAAGTTTGTATTCCCATCTACTGATACTGTTTTATTAGTACATTATTATAACACAAAGCTCTGTTAGCTTTTTCCAAAAATAGAAACGCCCTCCAAAGAGCTGCTTTTTTTTCTTACTCTAAGTACATTTCAGAGCCAGTACTTTTTACTTTTACTTGAGTAAAGAAGTTGAATCAGTACTTCAACTTTTACTGCAGTATTTTTAACACTAGTATATGTACTTCAGTACTGAACCAAACACAGTGAACAAAAGTGACATGAATGATTTATTACATATATTTTACTCATTGGGTTACAGACTGGGGGCTGAGGGTTCATGTTTAAAATAAAGAATTATAAAGAGAATCTAGTCTAGAAGAGCCCCAAAAATAAGTATATTGAGCTGGAAATGAGCTTAAACATATTTTAGTTTGTTTTTTTCTTCACTTTTTACATTTCAGATCATTTAGGAAATTTAGCCTCGGTGTACTTTATATGGTAATGTATCAGTGCATGCGTATCTATACTGCCTATCAGCCTTGAATCTGGTTTGCAGAATTCTTTAGGTTTCTATATTTTTAAATTCATGTTACTCTCACCAGGGCCTCAAACAAGCTTTTTCTTTCTTCGCTGGTACTTTGAGTCTTTGGCGGAGGCGTCAGAGACGTCTCAGGTTTACAACCCCCCACCTCCCACCCCCATTCCATCTCCTGCTGTTACCGTAGTGACATGAGCTGCAGGAGACAGTTACCGTGGAAACGGGAAGCATGGGGATGCTGTTAAAGGGAAGTCACCAAGAGGAATGTGGGAGGAAGAAAAATAAAATAAAATTAACCCTCCAGACGTCCCTGAGGGCTTCTTTCTTTTCTTTTTTATTCACACTGTTATTAAATCAGGTCGGAGGTAAAACCCGGGATAATTACCTCTGCATGAACCAAAGAACCACAGATACCAGGAGATCCAACCTGAAGGAGGATTTATTACAGCACCGCTTCATTTAGTTTGACTCCCATTTTCTACTAAAAAATAAATTATTCAGATTTAGAGCTGAACCTGAAACTGTTCACTGTTTTTACACAAAACCCAACAAACATCAGACACACAGGGCAAAGACCCAAAGCACCAAAGACCCAAAGCCCCAAAGAGTCAAAGAGTGAAAGACTCAAAGCCCTTTTCAGTGTTTTCAGATTAACAGTCAGGAGAATTCGGTGTCTCCTTTTAGCTTTCATGAGTTCTAACACGAGGAAGAAACTGAAGATGACTTCAGCCTCGATCTAGGTAAACACACCTGAGCTCAGAGACAAAACTGCTGCTCTTCTTCACCAAGCTGGACAAAAACTCCAAAATAAAAGCACCAGAATGATGGCTTCAAAATAAAAGAACATTCCTCCCACAACGATACATTAGACTTTAATCTTTCCGAACTACTTTGGTGAAATTATCAAAAACAGAACATTAAATTATTAAAATTATTAGGAAGTGGTGAAATTAACTCAGAAAATGTGAATTTAATCCCAGATTGATGACTCTGATCTGTTTATTTTAGTTTTTTTTAGTCATTCAGGAACATAAAAATAATCCCCCCTGAAACTCTTAACCGGATATTTGAAGTTTGATTTTAAGGCCTTTTTATTTTTGTGACCTCACAGGGGCCTTCAGCTGGGGTCAAAGGTCACCTTCAAACCTTTACACGTTTGACTATAAGCTGCTGTTACTCACTCAAAGGTAAAGAAGAGGCCGCAGGTGAGCAGGATGAGGACCAGGGTCAGGTAGAAGACCCCGGTCTGCCGGGCCATCATGATCCTGCCGTCGCAGTAGAACCTGTTCCTGCCCGGGAACACCTGCCACTTCCTGCGGGGACTCCGGCTCCTGTGGCCGGGGCAGGGGGCCGGCTCGGAACCGTCTGCGGGGGGCGGGCAGCTGCCGCCACGGGTGCAGATCTGGTTGTACCGGCCCTGCTGGTCCAGAGCCGCGTGCTGGATCTGAGACATGCGTCCACACAGGTGAGCGCAGGTACAAAAGACTGAAACATAAACCGGAGGTGTACGCGCGCTGCCGGTGCCGCGTTCAGGGTCTCCGCGTGAATCCTCTAATAAGGAGTCGGAAAAAAGACAACGGATCCGTCATCTTAAAAGGAGAAACCCGCTTTTTGTTTCGCGTTATTTTATAAACAAACACGAACTCGTGGTCAGACGCACGCGCGCTGGATCCACGTCCAAGAAGCTCCCCCAGCTCCCCCGCCTCGCACCCTGATCTGCCCCTCACAGGCTGCAGTCCAGGTTTAAATCCCGGGTTAAGGACGCGGGTCCGGGTCTGAGGACGGGAGAGGGTCCAGAGTGCTGGATGGTCTGAGTCTGCGAGGAGGAGGAGGAGGAAGAGGAGCAGCAGCAGGAGGAGGAGGACATGGAGAGCATCCCGATCCTCTGCAGAGCTGCACAGATCCTCCACTGAGGTGGTGATCCACTCTGAGAGGAGAATAAACACGGAGGAGGAGGTTCACCTCACAGACAAAGCAGAGGATTTAGCGAGCCCT
This sequence comes from Pelmatolapia mariae, assembly GCF_036321145.2. Lineage (NCBI taxonomy): Eukaryota > Metazoa > Chordata > Actinopteri > Cichliformes > Cichlidae > Pelmatolapia > Pelmatolapia mariae. The sequence continues at coordinate 27,617,243 of NC_086240.1, read as the reverse complement.
CAATAATTAATAATAATTAATCATTGTTCTACTGTACTCCCTGGGCTTTGTCTTTCGTGCTACTTAAACGCTGACTGGTGAGTTTCTATGAGTATTATTCGTATTTCCGGGTTCGCGCCTTCTGAAAGTAACTGAAAGTGGTCGCTTAATTTGTGGTCGCTGGATCAGAATCATATCCGGGCTACAGATTCCTTTTTGTGCATGTATCCTTTAAAATGTTTGGGAGTGAGACTTCCTGTTTGAGCCCGACATCGAATCTTTTTTTAAAAATAGACGATCTTTGGTTCGGGATTCCGTCTCTGCGGCTCTTTGCTCTGTGAAAAAAAATAAACAAACTAAAAAATCATAAAATAAAGCTGTTGCACTATTTGTACATTTAAGTTTATTCTGTGTTCTCATTTAACATAAACACACTTGTGTTCCTAGCTGCTTTGTTTCTGCTCGGACGTTTTACGGAAACGGAAGCAACATGACAGCTGAGGAAGACCTGGCTGTGACCGCGGGAGCAGAACGAGATGAAGAGGCCAAACTGCAGGTGTTAAAAGGTACCTGAGGGGGTCACCTGACCGGACTGCTGTCCACGCTGGCAGGAGGTGTTCGTGGGTTTCTGCTGTTTGTTTTTCTGTTCGAGGTCACGACAATGTCGAGCTGCTGCGCCAGACTCCGCTCAAAAATCGGACATTTTCAGATTTGATTCGCTGTTAAAGCATTCCGCCGCATAGAAACACAAGATAAAGCATTTTTTCCTGAAACTTAAATGTTTTCTGCTCAGTTCCGCTAAACAAAAAAGTCGAGTTGACTGGTTATTTCTGATTTAGTTACTAAATTATTTTCGTCTTCAGTCCCTTTCAGCAGGTCAGACACTTATTCTCAAATTCAAATCAAATTATTTTAATGTCTAATCAAAAAGTAACTTCGGGTATCACGAGTTTTGGTGTTTTAGTACTTGTAATTAAAAAATTGTAGAAATAAAGAACTTGCTTTGGGAGTTCTGCACAGAACAAATGTGATAGGGATTTTTGTTGTTGTTTTGAATTCACAGCAAGCTACCAGACCCCATTCAAAAAACATCAGTTTTCAGGAACGCCAGCATCGAGGAGAGAGACTTGTGTGTTCCTGCAAATAATATCTTTTTCTAGACGACGCCAGACTCCGTTCAGAACGATTGCATTTTAAGGGTTGTCTTTATGAAGATGATTTGAGAAATGTTATAAAGTTATTTTACTCAGGCTGTTTAATGAATTTTCTTTGGAACAAACGGTTATTTTAAATTTTTCATTTATTTAAGTAAACCTGCCAAAGCTCCTTTTTACAGTTCAGAACACTGACACTGAAATGAAACCTCGGTCATCTCAGATCTCAGGATCTCACATCTCAGGTCTACACAGTAAACCTCTGTGTTTCCACCAGACTCCATTCAAACTCTGTTCGATTTAAGGTTCTTGTGGTTTCAGAAATACATCAGCAGCTGTGCAAATAGATTCAGACTGTAAGGTGAAACTTCAGAGTGGCACCTGTTAGCCACTCTAACTCTTTCTCCTAAAGGTTTTTTGCTGTTTACATTTGAGAAGCTAGATGTAGAAGCATCGCCTGTGTCTGCTTTAATGGAGTGGTTGTGAACTTGTGGCGATTTCTCACCTGAGTGAGATCACTTCCTGTGTGCAGGTGCAGCATTTCTGACTACGGTGGCGTCCGCAGGGATGATCGCAGGATTCGGCTCCACATTGGCGCTCGCCAAGAAGAAAAGCCCGGAGTGGTTCAACAAGGTAAACTTAACCTGAGCTCACAGTGCAGGTGTTTGTTTCTCTCTCAGAATCATAACTCAGTCAGAAACTCATTCATGAAGCACACATTTGTAGATTGTCATCACTAATAAACATCTATAAATCCTCTGAGAAACAGCGAGAAAACGTTCTAACTGCAGAACCTCACAGAGAATCTCCATATTTTTCACTTGTTAAAAGGTTGACGGAGTAACGTTGTTACCGGGCGGGTGGGCGGCGTGGACACCAAAGTTTGTGAAAAATGAGGCGACGTAGATGCTTCAAATTGATACCTACTAAATTTCAAATCTCAGTGACCTCGACCTAGAGCTGGGCGATATATCGAGTTTTTTTTAAAAAATATCGATATATTTTTATACGAGATATAAGATGTGACAATATCCTTTATATCGATATAGTCTATGTTACGTTATAATTATAGTTGCGGAGCCGCAAGTTTGCCTCTCTTTCGTCCACTTTTGTCTTTACGCAACGTTACTCGACCTCGCCTCTCCTTCACTGAACACAACTCCCCCTCCTCCCCCATCGCTTCACCTGCAGGCAGCAAAAGGTGGACACGGCAAATCTCCGTTAACGAGTTACTGCGCATCGCCCGTGCGTGGGGCTGGACGGCGTCAACGTGTTAACGAGCTAGCCACGCTAACGCCGTGCACGGCCTGAAATTCTTTCGTTTTCTCAAAAGTTGACTGCGCGCCTTTTGTATGAATTCTGGTTGTGCTTGATGACCGCGAACCGATTTTATGTGGTACACAGCGCTCAGCAATCTGTCAAAAAATGTTTTAGTTCGACTTTGGTTAGCTACGGAGCTGCACCGCTTGATGGATTGTGGGAGCATTACGGCTACCGAGGAGCCTCGCGGAGTAATACGTACTGTGCTTCAACGTAATATTACCGTATTGTGTGTGTATAAGGACCATAAATGGCACCTGTTCAGAGACATGGTTACGAAGCGGATTTCAAACTCCAGGCTGTCAGTCACGCAGTAGAAGTTGGGAATAGAGCAGCTGTGAAATCTGTCTATGTTATTATGCTCAGCGTCTGTTAGTTTACATTTTGACTGCACAATTGTGAGCTCTTTGTTATGCATAAAACAACATAGTTTTCTTTTATTTATAGCGCATCATTATTTAATAAATGCTCATTTATTTTTGAGTAGTTTTTTTCATGTACATCTATGCTGTATGTTAATAAAAGTGCCTGTGTGACATCTGGGACACAGCTTTGACTAAGAACTCTCTTTTTGTTCTTACTTTATGGCTTTAAAAAAATATCGAGATATATATCTTATATCGCCATCCAGCTAAAAAATATCGAGATATGAATTTTGGGTCATATCGCCCAGCTCTACCTCGACCTCGACGTCAGACATCAAGTTTTCCTAAAATGTTGTGAATGCGTTACGATGACGCAGGATTTTGAAATTGATGCCGTAGGTGTGTCTACTTGGAGGCAGCGCCGGCAGTATTTATACTTTTATTGAGCTGAGGCTTATCATCAGTCTTTGCAAACTTCTGTATTCATTAAGCTGATAAAATAAAAATTGTGGATATTTTAACTTGAAAATGTAGCTGGACTGAGGATCTGATGGATGGCACACAATACTTCCGGTCCTTTTCCCACCCATTCGGAGGTTTCAGCGGTGCTTGCGTGAGAAGCTAACGATGCTAACAGCAGTTTGTTTACGGCCTCAGCCTCCTGAAGACAATCGATGGCTGTCCGCACATCTGCGATGACGTCCGCCTTCCCTCCTGACTCGTCTCGACCTGAAAATAGACTTTCCGTGAAGTCCTGGCGCGTGGCGGCCACAGCTGTTTGAGCTATTGGCGGCTGGCGAGATCCGATTAATGCTGACGCACATGTGAGATAAACTTGGCGTGGAAGCACAGACGGATCTATTTCAGTCACAGACTCGTCTTTGTGGTCGTCTCTGAATCGAAGCCTCAGGCTGAGCTTCAGTTAGGAAATGTAAAATCTGATTAGAGGGTCGAGGTCATTAAAGTGCAGCTTTTACTCCGTTTCAGCTGAAAAGGAAAGACGTCAGCTGTGCTTCCTGTCCTCAAACATGGAGGTTGTAAATCCTTCAGGGAGGTGATGGAGGTGTGTAGAGAACATCTTGCACAGATGAGCTTTTACTTTTTCCTCAGATTTCCTTCTGAGGAAATAATGGCCACCAGCACCAAACTTCATTCAAAGATCAGCACCTTCTTCTACAGGCTGCGTCCATGTACTTGTTGAAGAATTGGAGAACCCGAGCACTGGAGCATCCATTAAAACGAGATAATGGCGTAACACTATTGCAGTTCATGCCGATTCTATGGGTCATTTTCACACTGAAGGAGTTAACCTGACGTCACTCAGAGCTTCAAGCACCTGTTAACCATGAGTCACCAAAACACCCGAGTGAAGAGCTGAAGTTAGTTTTCAAGAACCCTTTCGGGGGTTCAGGTTTGTCTGAGTGGTGACCTTCAGCAGCAGCTCTTGGATTTTTTTTTGCTCACTCTGAGGGTGAAAGAGTTACTTATTTTTCTATAAAGACAGGTTTTACAGATCTACTATAGTTTTTTTTTGCTTCACATTGCACTCTTGGCCCCAGAGAAGCTTAACGAGGAGATCGTGCTGCCACTCCTACTGCTAGGCCAGTTAGCCTCGAGGAGCTACAGAGATGTTTTTCTTTTAGAGCTGGAGCCGTCCAAGCGATCATCATGAGGTGTGAAAGCGGATGAGCTCGGCGAGAGGGAGCACCGGGAGCTGATGCGTTAAAACGAGAGAGATTGCCACGCTCGGACCACATGTGATCGAACCGGGCTTCAGGATGCAGCAGGAAGTGATGTGGAGGGACGGCACAGACCGAGAGCTGACGTAGTCCAGGACATGCTGCAAAAACATTTCTGTGATGGGAATATTTATCTGTGAGCTGCTGGAAGGCGTTCATGTTTGTTGGAATTGTTCCAGTTTGATTCAGCACAGTTCAGATTCCTCCATCACGTGACGGAGAGGATGACCTCACTCTGCTCCACCAACCGGACGTGCAGCTGACACTTTAACGTCCGTTTCAGTTATTTGTTGAATTCCCTCACGTTTTTGGCTGTAAAATTAATTTCACAGCTTCTGGGAGAAATAATTCCCGTAAGAAACGGGGAAACGTTTCTCCCACTGAAAACGCTATGTCCAGATGAACAGAATCAACTTTTGGAGAATTCCCGTAAGACCAAATGCAGCTGTAAAACCTGATGTCACATTTTTTTCCCTGCTTGTTTCCTGTGCAGGGCGTCACAGCGACGGCGGCAGTCCCGGAGAGCGGCGCATCTCTGGCCCTCAGAGCTCTGGGGTGGGGCTCGCTGTTCGCCTGGTGTGGAGTAGGCCTGCTCGGCTTCACCGTGTGGAAAGTCCTCGGCGTTCACAGCGTATGTACCTGCAAACTGAACGGGCTCAGTGCTGACCTTTGTTTATTTCATAAATAATGACCTTTATTCAGTCAGGATTTTATCACCTCTTTACCTGAAGTTTTCTTTAAGGATTATAGTCTCTGAGAGGAAGAAAAATAAATTTTGTGAAATAAAGGCAATTTATTTATGAATAATTTCTACAATCCTACCAATAAAATTACAATTTGGACATAATGTTTGAAACATTTTCAGAAGAAAGTGTTGAACTAAAATTCTGAGAACGAATTTTAGTTGTTAAAGTAAAAAAAATGTCTTAAGTCATTTCATTCCAGGAAGAAAGTGTATAAGGAAAGAGAGAGTAGTTGATATAGATGAGAAAGTTAGACTTCGTAAAACTAAACTAATTAAAACTTTCTTAATAAAGAAAAATCAAGTTGTAAAATTAAATTATTTAGAAAAAATGATTGCACATTTTGTTATTAAATATTCAATTTACTGAAAGAATATGAAAAGTTCTCATTCTTGTCTTTATCTGTTTTTTCTTTTTTGTTGGTATAATTTTTCAGCTCCCAGAGTTCAGACAGAAGATGCAGTCCTTCTTCCCATCCATCCCAAAGAGCGACATAGCTGGATCTGAACCTCTGGACTGGGATGCAGTCTTCAAGTCGAAGTGACTCAAATCATCAGTGGGGTGAAATCGAACGTGTACGCCGGCGTTTCTCAGACACTTGGCAGCTTTTTGTTGTTTCTGGAAGCAGTCGAGGAGCCGAATGAACCTCCGAACCACTTTGATCCCAGTTTGGTTCCAGCTTGTCGAAAATGGATCAGCTGTAAGACGAACAGACTGAGTTCTGATTCGTTTTCCCCACAGAAGGCGATGGAAGCAGTTATAGTAAAGACCATGGAAATGATATTTTTCTCTGAATGTGATTCTATAATTTCATTCTGAGTTGCTGCTTTCTTTGTGTTTTCTGCTGCTGGCAGTGTTCAAAGCTGTGAGATGAATGTAAAGAAGGTAGAACATTTCTGAAAATACTGTGTGAAAGGATCAAAATCAGAAATAAGAGGTTGAGAAAATGTTCAGTGGAGTTGAAATATTTAAGGAAAAAGGTAAATGCAGTTAATATTGAGCAGCTGCAGTCAGTTATTCTTTTACAACAGAAATCACTAATGAAATGTGCTCTTTGCACCTTTTTCTTTATGTATCGCTCTGATGCCTCAACTAATTTCTATTCAAAGTACTCAGGATGTTGACAGCGTCAATCAGCACGCTAAGGTTAGCTTAGCATACACAGCATGTATCTGACAGCAGCAGCTTCATCACATCCAAGTCATCTGTTTCTTCGTCAGTATACAGTTTGTACATGCTGCATTCTCAGCTGCTGTATGAATTTATAACGTCTGCGTAGCCATGGATATCTGTGTTTCTAATAAAAGTAGAGGTCCCAGCACAGAGTCAAGAGGAACTCCACAGCTAACTTTTGTGGCTCCTTGTTCAACAAACTAAAATCTATCAGATGTACTGGTGTAGTGTGGTTCTTTTAGGTCCTACATGAAAGTCAGCACCAAATTAAGGCCAAAGTAAACAAGCTCAGAGCTGCGCTCACAGTGCTCAACCAGAGTTCATGTACATTTATTCTTTAACATGTCGTGGAACATATAAAGATCTCATACTGAAGAAACAGCATCTGTCAAATCAAACAGGAGACGTTCTGGATGTAGAGATTTTCTTTTTTTCCCTCTCTCTTTACATTTCTTATAACTGTTTTGATGTCAGCAACATGATATAAGTACAGTTCTGCCTGCCCTTCCCCAACTGACCCCCGTACCTCCTGTACATACAGTCTCTCAAATCAAACACACCCTGTCAGATCAGACCCCATGAAACATCCTGAAGATGAGTTTTTTGTCCTTAAATACAGAAACTCGAATGTTCAGAGTTGTGATTATAAATTCATAGAGAGTCGGGACGCCATCTTCTGGAGCTCAATGTACATCAACTATTTACAGGAGGAGGATGACGGTGGAGGGATCTGATTGGTGGACAAGACATAAAAAGTTCTTAAAAACCCATTGGCTGATACTGCTGTGGTTCGGCAAAAATACTGATGGTCAAACGGCAGATGGTCAAATAATTCACATTAAAAAAAAAAAAACGCCCAAGCAAACATATTGCACCAGAACAAAGTACGTGACTGAACATCAGTGTTTCCTCTGTCATACCACGTGAGAAAAAACAAAAAAGACCTATCTACAACACTATTTAAATAACCCCGCCCCCAAATCTAACTAACCCCCCCCCAAACAGCCTTGCAAACAGAAAGGAACAACCACGAATGTTTAAAAAAAACATTGAAGAGAGCCGGAACCCGAGCCACCGTCACACTTTGGTTCAAACGAAACAACAAACCGACGAAACAATTAGAAAATTAAAAATACAAGTATTAAATATTTTGTATTAAAATTACTTAAAAATTCCAAACAAACATTTGCAGATGGAGTCGGAGCTTTATAGATTCTATATATATTCATTTGTACGTAAAAACATTTCTTTTCTGTTCTTAAATAAAAATATAATAGGAGCCAGTTTGTCACACGGGCGGAGCTGCTTACAGTGCCACTGAGCACGCTCCGTGGTGGTGTTTGTGTCACGAGTGGCCGATTTTAAACAGTACTTCACACATGATGGCCGCCACAGAGGAGTTGAGTGCGGACGACAGTGAGATGTCGAGCAGCCGGCTCTCATATAGAACAAACTCCGTCCGGTTCTCCTCCACCCGTGCCATGGCCAGCAATGCTTTGGCGGCGCGGCACATCATGTTGATGCTGGGCGGCTCTGGTGGCACAGCAGTGTGCAGCAGGCTGTGCGGGTTCTGCTGGTACTGGGCCATGGCCACACAGTCCTCCAGGAAGCCAATGAGTGTGCCCACACTGCCTTTTTGTTGGGCAACCGCTCTTGCCGCCGTGGGGTCGCCCTGCGCGAGGTTGGACAGCACAGCCACTGCCATCTCCCGGCACACCTGACTCTTCCTTTCACCCACCAAGCGCACCAGTGTGGAGAAGAGCTTCTGCTGGCGACTAAAGGACGGCGTGGCAAGCAGCAGGTCCACGTTGCAGTCCTTGATGCTCAGCTTGCACAAACACTCCAACACGAGTCTCTGTGGTGTGAGCGACGAGAAGCCACCCATCGTGGAGAACGGGTCCTGCGCCTCGGCAGATGGGCACACCATCCAGTGCAGTAGCCCGTCCAGGATAGGCAGGCAGATGCTCTCTGGGTACAGCGACAGGTCCAGCTGACCCGAGATGTTGGCCAGCGTCACCAGTGTGTTCTCCCTGAGCGCCGCCAGGCAGTCCCACCACCACTCGTCCCGGCTGCACGCCATACCTTGCTCCTCCTCCCGCTGGTAGGTGGGTGGAGTCCGTTTCCTGCGGGGGTGGCGGTGGTGCAGCAGCACAAGCCGGCCCAGGATCAGCACCAGCCCAGGATGCCGTGATAGCATGGCGTCGTTCCCGGGCACAAAGGAGAGGCCGCGCACAATGTTGGAGATGCAGACGCAGCGTTTGGCCAGCGCGTCCTGCCACGGCTCAGCGGTGGACAGCGGGGCCTCATCCCAGCAGCGAGGCTCATCCTCCAGCTGGCTGATGGGACTCTGAGCCTGTGAATCCTGACCTCTGACCTCTGAGCGGACAAAGAGAGCAGAGTGAGATTAAAGGGGCAACAGAGACGCCTGGTGGTGGAACAGCAGCACTGCCAAGAAATCTGCAGCACGTTCAAAAACATGTTTTCAAAAAATGTTAATACATTTTCATGCAAAATAATTTGGAATAAAATGTAATACCAATTTTAAATTTTTTAAAATTAATTGAATTTTTTTTTTAATTGCAAAAAATGTAAATTTATAGATGTCAAAACATAATGTTCCATGAAATTAAAATTGAGAAACAAGTCATAACTTTATGATGTTAAGTACTAAAATTTTGCAATTAAAGAAAAATTAAAAATTTTTAAAATACTGACATAAAATTTTTTAAAAATGTAAAATTTGTATTTAATGCAACTTTATTCCTCCGTCACTAAATTATGTAATTTTATGTATTTTTTATTTATTGTAGATGTAAAATTGCAAAATGTAATAAAGTTAGAGGATGCACAGTTTCAGGATTAAGGTGATAAAAAGTTTCCTTTAAAGTCTGACGATCAATAATCGCTTGAATCATTTTATTGGTTATATTGATAAATATCCACATCTCCTCCCTTCAGGTCTTACCTTCTCCTCCGTCTGGCTGGTTTCTCTCTTCTCCTCCGCCCAGCTCTTCCTTGCCTGTTTCACCCTCCTGTCCCTCTGCCTTCTCTTCCCACTCGGGTGGGTGCAGAGGGGCAAAGTCTCCTGTGCGGGACTCGAAGTGTGTCAAGATGTGAGTGGTGGAGTCCCCTCCTCCGGCCTTCCAGTGGAGGAGGCCGCTGATGAAGCCATTGGGTCGGTTCAACTTGGCCCAGCGCTCCTCCACCTCCTCCCACCCATCGCCGGTCTCAACCCTGATTGGCAGCTTGTCGTACTTGCTGGCCTGCTGGGGGCGGGCCTCTGCTTCCTCCATGTGCTCCTCCTCCTTCACCTGTGCTTCTTCTTTGACCACAGGTTCTTTCACCTCCTCCTCAGAAGGCGTGAGCAGCGGTGGCGGCATGTCCTCCGCGTGCTCAGCTGACCACCTCTGAATCTTCTGCTCCAACGCTGTCTGGCCGTCGGATTCGGACGCAACGGCTGGCAGCTCCTCTGTCACCTCCTCCTCCTCAGGGAGGGGCCCCAGCAGGGAACCCTGCCTCCCAGTTCCCACTTCATATTCCTTGAGGATGCCGAAGATCTGGATCAGGCAGCGGCGGTAAAACTCCACAATGAGCTCCAGGAAGCCCGGCAGCTGCAGGAGGAAGAGGAGAAAGGTCAGACTGACAGACATCAGACACACGGACGATGAGCAGTGAGGAAGATGAGGGTCTGACCTGCGGGAGGCTGAAGGAGCCGACGGTGCTGTCATCGTACAGCAGGATGTTGATGGTGTCCAATGCCCATGTGCTCTCTGCTAACAAGCCAGACTTCAGTGACATCATTACCCGCCACGCCTCTGGGGTTCCTGACCAATAACAGCACAGAGTGAGTGTCAGCTGACCCTGGCTGCCTGCCGGCTGAATGAAAAGCCGGCTGAATGAAAACCTGAAGAAGAAACAACTCCCTCTGATGTGTGTGTCTCTGTGTGTGTGCCGCACCTGTGTCCTTAGCGGTCAGCCGTCGCCGTGGTTTCAGTTTTGGGGGCGTGGCCTCCACAGAGCCATGGGGGAAACTGACCTCCCTGTTGATGAGTGGGACGGTCTGAGAGGTCGGCGGTCCCGGCACTGGTGGTTTCTTCATGGAGGGAAGGTAGGGGGCGCTGTTGGGTGACAGCGAGCTCCCCATGGGCCGGGGAAATGTGGAGGGGCTATGAGAGCGGGTCACGTGGTTGGGGATGGTGGGTGTGGCCTGGAAAGAGGCGGGAGGCTGTCTGGAGGGCAGGGGAGGAATGGAGGTGGCGGTGGCGGCTGAAGAGTGGGGGGGGTATGGAGGCTGGCGCTGGCTCGGGTGACCGGGGGCCCACTGGTCGTCCTGTGGGGCCCTGCTCTCCTGGTCATCCCCTCGATAGGCGGGCCCCTGACCCTGCCGGCTGTACGTATAGCCCATATCTGTCCTGGGGTGCCACATGTTGGCCTGCGGCACTTCCCCGGACCCCCCAGACACCGCCGCCGGCCCTGAGCTCATCATGCTGTGCTGCGGGGGGCCTTGGCGGTCTCGGCTGTAAGGATACGGGTACTGGCCCTGGATGGGCCGGCGCTCGGGGCCCATGTAGCCCCCACCTCCTCCCCCATAGACGGGGAACATGTCGGGCTGCTGAGAGCCATACTGCTGCACGCCGAATGCCTCGCCCTCGTGACGCTTCGCTGGCGGGTACATCCCCTCCATTGGACGCTTGTAACCCTGCAGACAAACACCAGAAATGAATCCAGACCTGAAGTACCCCCAGACCCCTCAGTGACGTGATTTATCACACCAATTGGGACTCGTTTAGGAGGCGCTCACCTGCTGCTGAGGGTACAGGGGCTGATGGGAACTGTAGGCCATGCCGTGAGGATACTGCTGCCCATAACCGTCATGGCCGTGCCTGAAGAGCCAACACAGGAAACTTAAATGATCACATAATCATGTTAAACTGTTTAAACTTGGCCGGGTTCAGACTATGATCTGATATTTGGATCAAATCTCCCGTGAACAGACAGTGTCACACAAACAATTGCAAGCCCCTCCTCTCTGATGACATCACATGAAAGCTCTATAATTGAGGGCTGGTTACATCAACGCTCTCACCTCTGGTGGGGGAATCTGTTGGTGGGAAACATGCTGGCCTCGTTTGCAGACGGACCCATGCTGTTCTGGCCTCCGGGGGGCGCCATGCCTCCCTCAGGACCCATCACATGTTCCGGCCTACGGGAAACAAACAGGTGAATTCCTGCAGTAGAGACACTTCAGCTGGTTTCCCGTGTTTAAAGTTGTCACCTAAGACTTTTTTAAGCCTTGTTTGCACTTTGAGATTCTTTCTTCTTCTAAAACATTTTTAATAATTGGTTCATAGAGTTGACAGTGCCATGATGATAAACAGTTACACGGCTAAACTTTTTAATATAAACAAAAAGAAACCAAACTCTGTGTGTACAAACAGCAGACGTGCTGCAGGGCAAAACTGAATCACTCACAGTTATGTGCACTCTTTCATTTATAGATTTTAAATACATTCAGAAAAACTGGACTCCTATGAAACACGAAAGACATTTTTTCAGTCTAACTGGTGGGAATACAGTGGCTGAGTTCAGACAGACTCACATCTGTGTGGGGCTAACGCTTCTTTAAATACTGAGCAGAATCTCACCTGCGCTCATAGCCGGGGCTGTAGGGGTACTGGGGTCTGGGGCCCATCCCTGCCAGCGGTCCAGAGGGTGGCCCACGTGGGTACATGTCCTGCATGGCTCCACCGCTGGGCATCTGACCGGGACCGAAGCCCTCGCCGGGACCCGGACCTGACGGCAGAACCGAAAACCTGCTATGAACCCCAGAAAGACACACTGATCCTGAGCTATGTGTTAAACTATGAACTCTGATGTGAAACGGGCTCGGCCGTGATGTATGATAATGTGATGTAATCTGCAGCAGCTCCTGCAGTCAGACTGAAGTCAGACTGAAAGTTTAAGCTTCAACCACCAGGGGGAAGCAGTGGACTAAATACAGTAGAACTGCACGGATTACTGGTTCTTGAAAACACAAAGTATTATCAGTGTTCCTGGTTCTCAAACAAACACGTCCTCCTCAGTTCTTCCCTCCTCACCCTTCCTCAATCCTCCATAAGGGTCTTTGTTGGCATCATACTGCATCCTCATGGGGTCTCCTGGACCACCTCCCTGCTGGTAGGGAGCACCGCCGGGTCCCAGGCCTCGTTTGCTGTGGAAGGCTGGATCGCTGCCCTCAGAGAATGGGTCCTGCACACTGACTCCTCCCACACTCCTAAACATAAAACACAGACATGAGAGTCACATGAAAGTGTTCGGGTTCACATCATTACCTCCACCCGCAGCATAAAACCTGCAGGTGGATGGCAACAGAGGCAGCTGTAACTGCTAGCGGTCTGCTAGCTTCACCTGAACTGGACCTTCTGGAGCCTTTTTAGTGACATCATGTGACCAATAACATGGCTCCTGTGAGGTTACTGCACTAACAGACTGAGCCTAATTCTGAGGCATCACAGTTTCAGCTGTGCAATCGTGATGTGAACGAAAACCTTTAAATTCCACTCTGTTGTGGCTTCTTCATGTTCTTCATGTGCAGTTTGCTCAGGTGTGTTTAACACTGAAGCTCTGCCCCTACCTGTTTCCAGGCTGGGGGGCCATGTGGCTGTGCGGGGTGGAGGCGGGGGTCGGGGGCTTCAGGTCTCCGGGGGCCTCGGTCAGGGAGCTGCTGCTGGACTGAGGGGTGTTTGGACCCTGCAGGGAGCCCGAGTTCGCTGCAGAGACACAGACCAGAGTGTTACATCATCATGTGACATCACACCGCACACCAGAGCTCAGACACGCCTTCTTCATCAGCTGCTGTCTAATCAACTGGCTGACCTACAAATCACTGAATTTTACATTTTCAAACAGTTTATGGGAACATTTTAGGTTTGTTGGCGTCTTGTAAGACAAAATAAATAAAGTCGACTCAAACCTCATTTTACAAACCAAACATTTGATCGATTTGATAACTGCAGCTTCATATTCCAACCATATCAGATGGTACAGCAGATGCTTCAAAGCTAATTTTTTTTTTTTCCTGGTTGGAAACTGAAGATTTAGACATTTTATTTCCTGTGACATTTCTGAACTTTTGTCCAGCATGAACTCAAATTTTATTCACCTTAGACCACAAAAGATATATCTTGAAAAAAAAAAATAGCTGGAACAACACTCAGCAGCTGATCAGGTTATTTGGCATCGGGTCCGTCACATGACCGGGTATAAAAAAGAGCATCTTAGAGAGGCAGAACTTCACCAACATGCAAAAAGTGCATCCACAGACTGAATGTTGTTCTTCACTGTGAACATCACTTCATCTAAAGAACATGACATCATCATCATACTCAGAGAGTCTGGAGGAATCTCTGTGCGCAGTGATGCGGCCGATAGCTGTGACCTTCACCACTCAGTGATAAATCAGTGCACGGGCTCAGAAACACGCCCAGAAACAGCGTCTGCTAGCAGCTCGGCGTGCTGTCCACACGTCATGTTACAGCTCCATCATGCAGAGAAGAAGCCACATGTGGCCACGATGGAGAAACAGTGCCGTCTCCTCTGCACCACAGCTCATTAAAATGGACCGAGGCAAAGGGGAAATGGATCTGAGGTCAGACTAATGGAGAACATCTGGAGCATCATGAAACCGACAACAGGACGAAGCAGAGCCAGGACTGCTGACATTCCTCTGTGAAAGTCCAGCAGCTGTTCTCCTTAGAACACGGAGCGGTCCTACTTTTACTGCCATCAAATTCAAAATGAATCAGATTTTAACTGCAAAATATTCACTTACTCTAATATCATTTATTTATCATTCTGTGATTTGACAGTTAAATTTAAGATGTTTGAAATGTTTTCAGAGTGCTCTCATCAGTCTACGGTGTTTCTTTGGTGTTGGTGTGTCTGTGAAACCAAATATAAAGAAGGAAACTGAGAGGACAAAAACAAAGAGATAACTCTGCAGTGAAGAGAGAGCGAGACCGGCATCGTGGGAAATTAGGTCAGTATGAGGTCACTGATGTTTACATTCACACTCTCCTCCAGCCTGCCTGACAGCTCGCAGTGTGTGTTACATAATCAGCTGTGTGTGTGTGTGTGTGTGTGTGATCCCTACAGCAGCATCAGTAACACCTCCTTTCTCACAGTCTCACTCTCGTTTCTGATTTTTACACTTTCAGCTGGAAACAGACACAAAGCTGAGTGTGAACCTCTCCGGTGTCAGAAGATCTGTCTTACCCGGGGAGGGCGGCTGGATCTTGGCCTGGAGTGACGGAGGTTTCTTGGCGTCTCCGGCGGGCCCCGCGGCATCAGGCGGTGGCTCCTCACCACGCTCCATCTTGCACTCATAGGCGAACAGGTACTGGATGTACTGCTTCTTCAGCGAGCTGGCTGAGCTGCTGGACGTCCCCACGTTTAGCAGGGATGACAGCTCCCGCCACTTCTTATTCTTATTCACCTGAGAGCCAGAACGGGAACACGGATTCAGAGACAAGCAGATGGCAGGAACGCACCACCAAATTTATTTACCGATCAATCTCCACGACCTAATGAATGAGGCATTAGCTGAACCCTGAAGGAGGAAGAAGAGGAAACAGAGACAGAGACAGAGGATCAGTGCTGCCTCACCATGGCCAGTCCTCCAATGTCGCGGACAGCCAGGTACAGCCTGCAGAGGTCCAGTGGCTTCTTCCCGACGGCGGGCAGGTTTGGGACGGGCGTGCCCCTCTCGTCCATGAAAGAAAGGTATCGGTCCACCCACAGCTTCCTCTCTGGCTCAGAGCCCATCTCGTACAGCCGGGTGATCTTCTCGTTGGTCATGGTGGCCACGCTGGGCTTCTGCAGAGACACAGACAGCACCTTCAGCTTTACATATCACAGAGGTGGAGCCAACATGTCAGAGCTGCAAAGGAACCTCTAAATAAGACCGACACACCCACACCTGTCTACAGGTGACAGTTTCCAGCACGTCAGTCATGAGCGGCACTTTAAAACCACTGAGACAGATCTGTCCACGTTACTAATAAACATCCAGCAGAAACTCTGAATCAGAGTCCAAGAGGTCAACATGGCAGCAGTCGCTGGAGTGGAGGGAGAAGCACCTCAATCCTCAGCTTGTTGCTACGAAAACCTCAGATCTCCAGAAACAGGTCAAAAAACAGGAAGTCCAGATGAGGTGGACGCCTGCATGACTGTGACATCACCTGCAGCCCGTTCAGACGTGAACATTAACCACAGAACGATCTTCTGTGACTTTTAATATAACTACCAACTGCCCCACCCCTCAGGCCTGTTTCTTTTGTTGCTCACATGCTACATTTCATGAAATTAAGCAAATGAACTCAATGAATGATAAAGAAACGGACACAAAATAACATCTGAACCACGCGGATTCACGTCACGCAGTTTGTGTCTGAAAAAAACCGTCTGCAGGTGACGGGATCCGGAGTCAGAGGTTTTTCATCCACGAGCAGCAGGAAGTGTCGATGTAATTAGTGCAAACTGTTGTTGTGTTTGTGCGTTGCGCTGCTTACCGGGCTGCTCGGCGTCCTGAGCCAGGCGGGGCTGCTGATGCCATCGCTGTCCTCGCCGTGACAGGACGACAGGCTGGCCGAGCTGGGGGACATGGGGCAGGGGGTGGGGGGCTGGGACACACACTGTGAGCTGTAGTTGTCCTGTGATACAACACAAACACACACACACACACATATCAGAAGGAGTTGTTTCTTCTTCAGGTTTTCATTCTCACAGCCGGCAGCAGTCTAGGTTGGAGCACCTGCAGTTAGCTGACAGCAGAAACAACATGTCTGCCAACAGCTGGTTAACTGCAGAGAACCAGCCGCTGCTCTCTGGTTAATTACAGCGAACACTGAAGTGTGTGTGTGTGTGTGTGTGTGTGTGTGTCTTTGTTAGAGACGACAGGAAAGGAGTGAAGACACACACTTGTGTGGTTGGTTCTCCTTGGTTTTCGGTGTGTGCTGCTCTGGATGTGAAGCCTTTGCTAAAATAACCACATAGCCTGGTACGGTGGCCCCCGAGGACAAATCAGGGAAACGCGCAAAAAAAGCAGCACGTTTGTAAGCAGAGTTGTTCCGGCGTCTCTTGTCATCATCCTGTACGTTCTCATTTCAGTGAAACGTGACTTTTAGCAGCTCTCTCCACCTGTCAGTGCTCATCAAGCATAAAACCCTTCCTGTATAAAATGTCACTCAACACAGATTCAATAAATGCTCACGCTGATGAAGCCGTCTCCTGTAGGTGGTGACGGTTTACGCCGATCGGGTTTCCTCTCGTTATCGAGGAAACAAGAGCAGACGACTCGCTTCACTTTCCTCGTTTTCTCACATCTATTTTGAGGTTTCTCTGACAGTTGACATAAAAAAACATCACCTAACTTGTGGAGTGTCAAACCGCTTCCGCATGAAGCGCAAACTGGGAAAAATTAGCGGCAGCGGCGTCTAATGAGGAAGCCAAGCTGTTGAGACTCTCCTGCAAACAAAGCAGCCTCCGCTCGTCACCTGAACCTCCTCGCGTAACCCCGACTGCCACAAACAGCTCGGCGGCGGCTGTGATCAAGGCCGACACTTCGCTGTTAGATAACGAGGTGAGGAGAGTCGGAGAGAGCAGTGAGGAGGAGGAGAAACTTTGCAGCTGCTAAGCCGAGTGAGGAAAACAAGAAGAAACAGACAAGAGAAGAGAGAGCGCCGCTCTCCGCCTCGTGTTGGTTATTTTGGGTTTCTGTTACTCTTCCAAACCAGCTGATGAAGCAAAGATGGGTTCAGGTGTAATGAGTGGCATGCTGCTAGGAGTAAACTGATCAGTGCTGTCAGCCATGATGAAGAGAACCGCCCGAGAGGAAGGGTGAAACTTGGGGGAATTGCTCTCCTACCCCCAGCTTCATTCTCACAAACATAAATAGATCCCGTTTGCACGTTAGCGTCAGCTCAGCATCTGCTGCCACACAGCCTTCACCTTCACGGCAGTAAGCCTTAAAGGCCGTCCACACATACAGACCGACAGAGAGGCTCAGAGATGCAGTGAAATAACCATTCTCAAGGTAAACTCTTTAAAGGATACCGCTGACTGTCACGTGACAGGTTGGTAAGTATGTTAGAGTCCACAAGGAGCCAACCATCAGCACTGGGCGGGGCTTAAGGCACTGATGGTTCAGCAGTTCATTGGATCACTTCCTACAGGAACCGCCCACAGACCTGCCGTCCCCGACACGCTCAGACGGGCTCATCACTTTTTACAAATTCTCTGCGGATTATTTCCGTTTTCATCACATCAGTGTAAAAAACAGCAGTTAACTTGCTAGCATCGGACCTGCGACAGGTGCAATTTAATGACATCATCAAATAAACTCACTTTTCCGACTTAAACTGTAGTAAAATCAGAAGAACTTCAGTTACGAAGAGGCTAAGCTGCTCTCACGTTAGACTGGGCACTCGTGCGTCTGTCTGAGCGTGCTCAGAGAAGAAAGCCAGCACCATGGCCAAGCAGCTGCTGTAACTGGTTAGTAAAAAGCCAAAGAGAGAAACCTTGGGTTTGGGCTCTCCTGCAGGACCAACACCCTCTTTGCTCAGCTCCACCCTTTGCTTGGCATCTGCGTGAGGACCCATCCCTTCAGCTGGCATCATCACGGGGCCTGAAAGACCAAGACATCAGAATTCATAACCTCCGCAACGTCCAACCAGTCTCTGACAGGTGCTCAGGTCTGCGTTCCTACCTGATGGTGGGGCACTGTAGGGGGGTCCCTGTGGCGTCATCCTCCCAGAGTTACTCCCTGGCTGTTGACTGTAAGGACCTCCAGGACCTGCGTGGCCTCCTGGACCTCCAGGGCCCATTGCACCCAGCGGTGTCATGCCCGGGTAGCTGCCCTGCCTGGAGAGGAAAAAGGATAAATGACCATTACAAATGCGTGGAACAGGCTGGGACTGTGTTGTTAGAGGAGCCAAAGAAGCAGAGAAGCAGAGCTGAGGGCTTAGCAGGTCAGAGCACTGACCCCAAGCAGGTTTCCATCCAGCACAAATATTAATCCAGTGTCCAGTTTAAAACTGCTGTTTTTATATTAGAAATTTGCTTGGTGGGATAAATAGCAGGTGGCGCTGGTACCATTTAAGCATTGTAGAAGAAGAACACGATGATGTTTTTAAGAGAGCTTGAAACAAAGTTGAAACACGTTGTGACTGTTAGCTTCAGCTGTGGGTATAAAACAGCAACAGCAGCAGCAGCCAGCAGAACCACAGAAGAAGTAGTTAGTAAAACGTGCCATTAACCCTCTGTGAGCTATAGCAGACCCTCACAGCTGTCTGCTAACAAACCTACCCATAATGCTCAGAGGGGGCCTGCACAGCAGGCTGCTGGGGCTGAGCACTGGCACTGAGCTGCTGGGAGTGGTGCTGATGAGGGTGGGTAAGAGGGTGGGAGGGGTGGAGGGTGGGAGAGAGGGCAGGTCGACCGGTGTGCCAGGATGGGCTGTGGTAGATGGGTGAGCGAGCGAAGGGAGGTCTGGAAAAATGGAAGGAGGATGGAGGGAGAGAAGGAACAAACTTTCATCAGTCTGAGCCCAAAAATCAAAAACAAGCTTCATCACAGTTCAGTCGGCTCCACAGGAGCGACGGCTTCGTCCTCTGGGAGTTTTCCACGGACACACTGGGAGGTTTGAGCAGATTTAAACTGACTCCTAGTTTTTAACCCCTCAATAAGAAAAGTTAGGATGAATTAAGAACTAACAGCATCATTTCACAGATTTATATTTAAAAGCTGCTGATGATTGTGAGGACCAGGCCACCTCACCGACCTGTAGCTAAAGCTCGGTGGGTCGACTCACCTGCTCTGATTGGCTGCTGTAGACGGTGCTGATGATGAGTTGGCACCGGGTCCGGTGGTGGGGACAACCTCAGGTGGCTTACAGCTGGTGTTGGGTCCCGGGGGCCCCATGCCCTGCCCGGTGGCCTGCGGCATGCTAGGTGAGGTGGGGGCCAATGTGCCTCCTCCTGCAGGGTAAGGCCGCCCACCCACACCGGGCCCGGGGCCAGGACCACGGCCCGCTGGGGTGGACGGGCCCTGGCCGTGCATGGGACTGCTGGCGTTCAAGCCCAGGCTGTTGGCCAGGCTGGAGCCCGTGCCCGGGCCCGGCCCGCCATAATGCGGGGGCCGCGGGTAGTTACCTGAGTAGGACCAGACAAGTTATCAGAGATGCAGTGAGAGGTTAGAAAACAAAGTGTTTTTGTGATTTAACCTACCTGGAGGGCCGTACTGCCCATAGGAGTGGCCGGCCTGCTGGTAGGAGCTGTGGTGCATCGGCCCCCCCGGCCCTGGGTGAGGGGTCATGGACGAAGAGGACTGCTGGGGCCCAAACTGAGACCCAGAGGTGCTGCGCTGCATGGTGGATGGGAAACCTGGAGATGAAGATAAAGGTGGTGGGGGGAAGTGACAGGGTTAGCCTAGCAGTAGTTTAGTTAACATGACAGACTGTAAAAACTCAGAAACCATGAACCTTAAACCTCGTTTAACCTCAGACGCTCACATACAAAGATTTAAAATGATTGGTTAATCTACAATAACTCAGTTGTACTGGTGACTTGTACCTCTGTCCTGAGTCATGGCAGACTGGGAGGAATGGGGACCAACATCTGGACCAGGACCTGAGACCTGAGGGGGCATCTGAGAGCCTGAAACAAACAGAGTTGTTACTCCACAGGAACATCAAACGCATCACAGGACCTTGTGATAACACTCATAACTGTGCTCCCACCTGGTCCGCTGGTGGCGGGGGAAAGAGGTCCGGATCGCGATTGGCTGCCAGAGGCAGCGGGGGACGGGGAGGGGGAGGGAGAGGGTCCGGTGCGAGGTGGCGGAGGGAGGCGAGGGGAGACGTGCGGGGAGAATGGAGAACGGGCTGGAGTCCCTTGGTCGCCCTGAGCGCTGCCGGAGCCCGATCCCCCCGAACTCACCACCGCCTCTGTGCCAGTGGGCAAATCATCGATGGAGCCGGAGAGGTCCTGAAAGACAGCACGGAGCAGCAGATGATAAAACACGTGTTGGACATTTTTCACACTTGTTCACCTGTTTGCATCAACGCGAGTGACGTCTAAGGACAGAAAACGGCCGAGTGCTTTAAACTGAAGACACGACCTCAGCTGACTTCTGTGATTTATGATCATAGTTTAGTCTTTTCCGACAAAACCTGCCACACAGTAAACTGACAGAAACTCATAAGTACCTGCACTGAGTGAACCAACCACGACTAGCAGCTGTTCTGATGCACGTTGGACTTTAGGTTTCTGTTTTATTTCTTACTCATCTTCTGGTAAATCATTACAGCTGCTGCTGCTCGGTAAATTACATCAGTAACACCCTCACAGGAGGATCATTGACCGCTCTTTGGCACCGGCTCGTAAACGCCTCCTTCAGCAGACGCCATAATAAGGCAAGGAGGTGGAAATGTCCCAGCTGTAGCACATTAACCCCAAAGCAGCACAGCTGAGTGGAAACTGCTCTGAGTCTGCAGCTTCTGAAGGAGCGAACGTCACGGCAAACCTCGAACAGAGAGGTCACCATGGACCTTGGTGCAGAGAAAATGGATTTCTAGCTGCACTTCATCTGTTTTTGATTAACAAGAGCTGACTGTAAGTCATGTACAGAGGTGGAAAAAACCTGAATATTCACTCGTTAGTGTACAAAATTGCAAAAACTACAAGGAGGAGCTACTCGCCAAGAATTCAAGTTTTCCTGTTTGGCTGACTAAAAAGAGGAAAAATCAAAAAGGCTGAACATGAACCTACAGCCAAACACAGCCCTGAGGAAAGATTCAAATGGCTGCATCTGTGAGTCTGATTGGTTCAGAGCGATGTAACGGCTGTCATCTGTAAAAACCAGGGTTCATGTGCACACCAACGAAGGAACGTTACACCCCAGTTGTTCACATCTGTTTCCACATCAGAGTACGATCCAGGCTGAGCCCACAATTGGTTTGCTGCAGACCTGGTGGATGCTAGGTGGTTAGCATTCACGCTCACTATTGTGCAAAAACTTGATTTCCAAAACTGGAAAGGAAAACCCTCCACCAGGGCCAATTCCTCTGTTTTAGTTTGTTTTAGTTTTTTACTCGTTAGTGAAGTAGTTGAGGTCAGGAAACCTGCCGAGTCTCCTCATTTCAGTCCACCGAAAGAGTCACTTGGGGCTCAGCGGACAGGCGCAGAGTGGTGAGCGTGGTTAAACTTAAATGTTGGAGGTCGAGATGTCACACTCAAATTTACGGGGAAGTTGGGACCACAGGGATACCGCCGTCAGGCCACAGTTTAGTCTTTTTATACAGATTTCAGTGCTGAGGTGAAGCACATCCAGTAACCATTTCTCAGTAAACGACTCAAATCCTCCATCGTGTAGTTTTCACGTAGTTACAGCCTTTTATGTGAAACAGACGCACAATAAAAACCATCAAACCACAATCTTTTTAAGGTATTCGCCGGCAGGCCAGAAGCAAACAGAGAGCTTTAAGATTCACACAAATAACACAACAGTGAGATTCATTTGGAGTAGTGGATGTGTGTGTGTTTGGGTCATTAACACTGGACACCCTCACCTGAGAAAGCCCCTTTGGATGTGTCCCAAAGCCAGCTGGGCTCTCTGGATAGTCATAGCACAGCTATTTTAAGGTTTTTCCTCTTATAAGGATTTATTATCAGTCCCAGTCTTTTATTACAAACTTTTGCTGCCATCAGCACGAATCATGCCAGCTAAAAGCAGGTGAACTGTGTTGTCTTAAATGCAATCTGGCCTCACAGCTCTGCTGTTTTCAGACTTTCATTAAGTTTTTCTTAAAACGTGAAGGCTACGCCAACTCCTCCACTGTCTGTGCTCCACATCTCCACAGTTTCAAATTCAGCCTGGCTGTTTTTGTTTGTTCTTGGAGGAAAAATGTCAGTTCTTTGTGGAAAATGTAATTTATCAGGAGAGGCCGAGTCCGTAGAGTAAACAGAGGACTGGACTTTAAAGCAGAAACACATCAGTAACAGAAATAAAAGCAGAGCACCGAGCGGCTGAGAGAAAGAACAGGGAGGAGCAGGCGGAGGTGAAGGAGCCGCCGCGGAGCGACGTGCTGCAGGTCGGTGATTTATGGCCGTAATTACCGTTTCATTAAAGCCTCGCAGGCTCTGATTGGATGAAGAGAATTTTCCGACCTCATCGCTCATTCGGAGTTTTCCTGCAGAGAGAACAACACGCTTCTCCTTTGTTTCTCCAACAGGACCGAGCCTTCTTCCTCCTCCTCCTCTAACAGACAGCACCTCCCTGAAACAGGTTCTCCATTAAACAGCGATGAACACCGCCGGCGTCATGTGATCACACACCAGAACAGAAAGAGTCAAACATGGAAACGTGCAGAGGTGCGCTCCAATCATCTGATTGATCTACAGTGATCAATTTTAGAGCAGCTCAGGTTTCATTTTTAAATCTAAGTACTTATTGATGATTATAAGTTATGTTTTTATTGTTGATAATAAATCGGATTAAGACCCAGTCCTACTCAAAAGTTTAAACATTTTAAAACAGAAAGGGACCAGTTCATGAGTCTGAACGGCAAAAAAGATTAAAAACTGTGAAGCTATATGGCAGAAACAAATCTGTAGACGTGGACCCGTCTCTTCTTCTCTGTCAGTGTTTCTGTCACGTATGCCTTTCCGAGAATTAGGGCGGCGTGTCCTTGTTCGCTGCTAGGTCAAACCCATTTACAGGCGTCAAGCGTTCTTTTCTTCATTTCAGACTGAGCAGACACGGAAAAATGAGCAACCGTCAGCAAAAAACAAACACATTTTGGATTTCTGTCTCTGAAACATTGGGACTGAACATCGCCGACTCTGAACTGAAGTCAACTTATTAAAGAGTCTGCGAGGCCTTCGGGTGCAGCTGATTTCTGCTGATTTTCTCCTCCTGCAACAGAGCCCTCATCTTTCCACCAGCAGTCGCCATGGCAACTGCATCAGCACCACGACTTCAAAAGGAGGAAAACAGAGAGAGAGGGGTGATGAGGCACAGCAACAGAGACAGAGAGGAGAAGGAGAGAGAAGGAAGGGGAGGAAGACAAGCGAACGTGAAGGAAAGAGGCGAAGGCAGAGATGAAGATGATGGAGATGGGTGGAGAGGTTGAAGCAGAGCTGCAACTGAAGGTGGTGAAATTAACAGACTGAAATCATCGAGTGGGATGAAGGTGTGACGTGAACTGAAAGTCACACATTGGTGTTCCTCAAGGCTCCATTCTGGCCTCACTGATGTTTCATAATGAGTTTAATTAAAGACGATGAGCCGTGCCGTTGTTCTAGATTCTCTCATGGTGACGTCTGTGCGAGAGAAATTTGAGCGCCAACTTTTTATTATTATAATATGATTCGATGGATTTATAATCTGGGTTTTAAGTTCCCATGACCACTGAGATCTCTCTGTTTATACTGCAGACAGAGGTGGTGATGATGGTTAAATTGAAAACCTTTAATACACCTGGGCACTGTGAGAAGGTGACAACCCTAAACCCTCACAAACAGGTGAAATCGTTTCTTTCATTTGGGTAAAGTTTGTCCAACGGTGAGATCACACGTCTCTGTACAAACAGGAGAAACACGCAGAGCCAACAACTACAGCGACCAAAAAGTTTAGAAATATAAATGAAAATGAGCCCTGGCTGTCACGCCATCCTCTTCAAACGCTTAGATATGTGTTTCTGCTTCATACACTTTTATTATTTTATGGTCTCTGCTGTTTTTTTAATCATCATCTTCCTGATTTTCTATGGTGTGTATTCTTGATTCTAATCTTCTTGCTTCTGCGTCCACTGGTTTTGCAGTTAACCTCTGTAGTAACTCAGGATTCAGCCTGAAGTGAAATGTGGTGAATAAAATCAGTCTGAACTGACTCGTGCTCATCCAGCAGCAGACGTGCTGGCTTGCTAATGGGCCGAGTCTTTTCGGGGTTAAACCTATTTTAAATGTAAATGGTGGTTCCCTGCGAGAGCCGTCGCAGGTCGCCATCATTATTTCAGTCGTGTGTCTCTGAGTGGTGCAGCGACACAGGCCGAGGCGGCGGGGGGGCTCAGGCGCTCAGAGCGTGAAACCTGCGAGCTTCAACTCGGAGAAAAGAGGACGGCGTCATTATCGACAACAAGGCCGGCCTGCGGACAGTGGGGGGGCATGAAACGCGTTCAATATGTCACGCAGGCTGAATCACGAGCTATGAGCCTGACAACAAACAGCTCTTATTCTGCTAAAACCGAGCCTGCGGGATCAGAACAGGACAGGAAGTCAGGACTGAAGAAAGCCGACCCACCAGGAGGAAAACTGTCTGACCTCGGCCTCCAAACCTCATGAATAGAACTTTAATTTTCCACAGATCAACAGAACACAGCCTTAGAACTGCATTCAAACTAAACATTTATTATTATCATTAATATTTATTTTATTACAATAATAATATTTTATATATAAAACCCAAATCTGAAAAATCTGACACGCTGTACACTACACTACATTACACTACACACAACATTTTGGAATCAGGGTTGTTTAGTCTGATGTAGGGCTGTCACCATATCCGATCATCACTACTCGATTATTATAGCCAAAATCATTAACATTAGTTAATTATTAGTTAACTGAACACAGAGTCTGTGTGTAGTGAGGCACAGATGGTTCATCAGTTTTTTAAGAAGTGGTGCAGACAGATTGAGAAACTGCCCGTCCATACAGGAACGTGCCTTTTTGATAGAAAACTCCTCAGGTTGGGTTTGGTTTATTCTGCAGCAGGAGTTCGAGGAAGCTTTAACATAAAAACTAAACGGCTTTTTAGGCTGAATCCTGCTGTCCTTCAGATCCGCCATCAGTCAAAGACCAGGACAAGAACTCTGTGGTGTAGATGTGGTACTGACTGAGGATCAGTGTGTCAGCCCCACAGGATAAATTTCAGGTGTGTTGGGCCATAAAAAAAAATGGCTGTAACCCACATCAGGCCCACCTCATTACTCCTGGACCAAATCTTGCCCACTCAGTATTCAGCGGTGCTGTGAGTGAGTCATAAACAGCTCACATAGACCTGGATGAGTCTGATTTATGACCCAGGGTGACCACGACTATCACTCTACTCTTTGAACTCTGGCATGGTTTGACCAAACAGTGATGGGAACTATTCAGAGCATCCGTAATAATACTGGTATTAATTTTTACTGCTATTATTAAAGTATCATATTATGATATTAATGACATAGTGACATCATATTGTTATGTTGCCTATTGCAGCAAGAAGTAGGAGATGCTAGCAGCTAGTAATGAGTGACCCACCGAGCACCGCTGGAGCGCTGGACTATTACAGTTACTGATCCACTCTTTGACCCAGAGACAGCTGCTCACTGGGACAGAAGGATGGAAAATGTCCTTGTTTCATTCGACTGTGAGCTGCACTCACCAACATTCTGCTTTTTCCAATATTATCTGAAATATTATCACAACCCTCTGTGGAATATTGTGATAATATTCTGAGGTTATATCGTCCATTGCTAATGGAAACTCTGGCTTGTTGTTGGTTTGTGTGATGAACTTTGTGCATGTGTGTGTGTGTGTGTGTAGGGTTGGGGGTCTTTGTGCCTGACCAGCAGAGAGCAGCTGTGTGTTCGGACTCACTGGCAGACTGGACGGCCTCTCCTGTTGACTCAGACTCATCTCCTCATGGTTTGGTTTCCCAGGAGTCATAGCGGCAGACTGGCCCCGGCCCCCGTAAGCCTCCTGCGGCACCTCCTGCAGGGTGACAGACAGACAAAGCATTTAAATCTTTCAGGAACAAACAGCAAACCCCCCCCCCCCCCCAAAAAAAAAACAAAGGCGCTGAAAGTTAGCTGTGTTTCTGGCAGCTGAATTTTAGTTTTGTCTTCTTTGTACAGCTCAGGTCTTTCTGTGTGGAGCCTGCAGGTTTCCTCTGTGTGCTCTGTTGGGTTGAGGGTGACTTTAGATTTGGCCTCAGGTGTGAGGCAGATGAAGTACATGGAATACTGTTTTCTATCTAAATCCTGTCTGAAGCCCCATCGGTGGCATTTTTGTGTTGATCGTGCGGTTGAAGTATCGTATTGGCCGGGACATTACGTCTTCCTCAGTGCATAAAAGTGGTTGTTCTTCACATTTGCTGATTTTGTTTAGTTGGATTTTTCATTATAGATTTGTTGCATAGGCCTAGTTAAGTGGTAAACATGGACACTGGCCACAGTAATATGTTGGTTTCCTAAAAGACCCAATCGCACCAATTTGTCTCAGTTTACAATTGCTCATTTGGTTTGATTGAGCTGTAGTCGTCTCTACGTGAAGTCTGGATAAAGGTTAGCACCCAGTTTTCTTCTGTTCTCCTTTTTTAACTTATAATTAATAAATGGACTTGGTGAAAACCCGAGCTGAGCGGGTCTCCCTTCTCTGACGTGTCCTGAATGAGCCAGACACAAAAATCCATTCAGAAAAAATGAAAGACATCCCACAATGCACTCGTAGCAGACCTCAGAGAAGTCCTGGACATCTCTCGGCTGCAGGTGGAGCTGTGGTAGCTGCTGGGAGTCTCAAAGCGCGGCTCCTGCTGCCTGCTGCAGGTCAGAGTCTCAGCTGCCGTCTTGAGGAAGATGAAGATGATAAAACAGCAGCTGGAGGTTGGGGTTTCCCCATTGCCTGCAGCCAACTCCTTTTAAACACCATGAACGTCTGACATTGTTGAAGTGATCAGATAAAAAACAGACTCAAGGAGATGCTCTCTCTCTCTCTGTTTCATGTCTTTACAAAAACTTGTGTAACACGATCCTCTGAAGACAAAGACAGCCGTGTTTGTGAAGAAAGACCAAATGAAGTAACACTTTAGGACAGAAACAGGACAGAAAGGATCGTCATTATCAGCAAATACAAACTAAATACTAAAGTTAATCTGGTCTTTTCAGTGAACTGAAGCTCAGCTCGATGCTTCCTTCATGGGAAAATTTCACAATAGAATCTGATGAGGATTTACCTCGTCGCTGTTTAATCCCACCCAGCTATGGGCAGACCCCAGTGGACAGATCAGGTCTCTGGAATGGCGTGCTAAAGTCTCACTAACGTGCTATCCCGTGGCCTGGAGAATGGCAGGAAACGGATGGATGGAATTTCTTTCTATTAAATTTATCTATTACTTCTAATGTCTGTGCTCTTTTTGTTTTTTTCCTGTTTAATTCTAGTTTGGATACTGTTTTTTGACTTCTGTAGAACACTTCATGTCTTTTTTAAGTGCTACAGAGACAAAAGTAAGTGGAGCTTGCTAGCTGAAGGCGTTTCAGGAGCCATTCTGAGATGTTTTGAACTTGGAGAGTCTGGCAGCTTAAAGCTCTCTGGAGGCCTCGAGCCATTTCCCCTCAGAAACATCCACACAGAAGACAGCCACACATCCACAGCAGCATCACAACTTCTTTTATATTTGACAGCATTATCATACAACTTTTCGTTTTCTTATCTTCTGATTTCTGGTTATATGTTGAAGCCTCTTCTTTCTTATTTTTCACAATAAGAACCATCAAGAGGTTCATTCCCTTCCCTTTACTCCTGTAAAAGGCTCTTATTGTGAAAAGATGTGCAGGAATTTGAGTGAATTAACAGTGAAATCAGAAAGACAAAACAAAGTTTAGGTTTGTAATCCCAGTCCTACCTGCTGTGGCAGTGGGCGGGGCTGCATGTATGGTGGCTGACTGGGGGCGGCAGGTTGCTGCTGTGGCGGGCTGAAGTACGGCGGCTGGCCCGGCTGGCAGTAACCGCTCATGTTCTGCTGTTGCTGCTGCTGGCTGTACTGAGAGCCCATCTGAGAACAGACCGCAGACATCAGAGACACAAGGCCAATCGATACTACCTTGTTAACACCACAAACACGAGGTTAAAGCTTTGAAACGGCCGATAGATTTCCACAGACTAAACAGACAGAAAGACTCCAGGTCAGAAACATGAAGAGTGCAAAGAAATAAAACAAACTCAAATTTACAATTTGTATTCTTTAGCAACAAATCACGCCTTTCCTTTGTACTGTTACAGTAAGCATCAGCACTGCTTTAAATTTGAATGACTCTTTATTTTGTGAAAAATCATCACCTGCATTAAAGCATGAAACAGTGACGCAGTGTGCAGTATGGATGTCGACATTTTCCTTCTATTTTATTGAACAAAAGGACCAGAGCGGACAGTAAAGTGGGAACTGCATCCAGGACAGAAACATCAGCATTATGCTACGCAGTGTATGCAGAACACAGTCCAGCAGCCAGAGCCCAAACTCATCGGGTAACACGCCAATGAGCAGTCAGGCTGCGTTTCTACCTGGTCATGTTTCTAAAGTAGAATCACCGTGGTGACTGCTTCGATCACACAGTGATTTTACTAACTCTGGAAAAATAAAAAATCTGCAACCGGTTGGTGACTGATTGGTAAATATTGCAGAACTGCTGCTAGTTGACATTAGCTGCTAACAGGTATACAGCACTGCACTTGTGACTGCTGCAGTTACCTACAGTTTATATGGAAAAGGCCGATTTGTTGTGTTTCTAGTTTGCGTTTCAGTGTTTCGTCGTGTTTAGTGAGTGTTTGCAGACAAGCCAGTGTCTTCTTACAAGCTCTGAGCGACCAAAGCAATCATCAGGACGTTTTTAGCACAGCACCGTCTGTGTGAGCAGCTTAACCCGGCAACAGCCAGCAACCACCTGGGGAGTACACATTTTTCCCTAGCAACCGGAGGTTGCCAAGAGGTTGCTGAACAGTCTTAGTTACTTCATATGAAGTTAAAATACAAAATTTAAAACACATGACGCTGTGTTACTATAGATGCAGCTGCTCAGCTGTACAGAAGTTATGAAACGCATATACATATTAATTAATCATAATTATAATAATAATATAAAATATGTTTCTGCATAATCAGTACTTATATTATAGAAGCAGGACTGAGACTCAGACTTCAGCACAGAGTCTGAACACTTCCTTCAGCGGCTCTTCCTCACAGACGCTCTCAGTTTAACTCTTGTGCAGCCTCCTCAAGACGCCCCCAGCCTTCAATGCTTTAGCTAAAGAGTCAATTAAAAGCCAAACAAAAGCAGCTCTGTTCCTCTGATGATAATAATAATCTGTCCTGCTCTACAGTGAAGCCGCTCAGGAATCACACACCGCCCTTTTCCTGGAAAGCGACCTCTAAATTTAATTTCCTGAATATCTCAGACTTCCTCTGTGGATCAGATCTGTTCTCATACTGGAGGAAGCTTCCTCCAGTCAGACTTCTGACCCCTGACCTCGTGTTTTGCAGCGTCACAGGAGAACCACATGATGACCGTCAGTATGAGCCACATTTCCGATCTTTAACACATTCCTCCTCTTAGACCCGATCTGTCTGCTTCCAGATACGCAGAGTGAAGAAGAGGAGGAGGCAGATGAAAAGACATAAATTCACTGATTCAAACTGATCATCTTAATGCCAAACCAACTTCGTACTCCTCCTCATTAACATTCATACCACCTTAAAAACCTGCTTTAAAATCAGATGTGTTGAAACTCATCCACACAGCTTCTCTCTCAGATCGTTATCTGGCTCAACGCAGATGCCGCAAAATGCAATACGATGCAACCTCGGTGCAACCCGAGAGAGCTGCAGCTGCGGGATTAACCGCCCTGCTCGAGAGCACTAAAGTGGGACAGAAAGCCGGCAATGTCTGCATAAATATCAGGAAGACTCAGACAGATTTCAGGCTGCACGTGGACTCTGAAAGCCTGGACGGGACTTTAAGCGACCTCACCTCCAGCACATTGCTTGATCGAGAGCATTTCCTCACCAGCATGTCCGTCAATACTGCAGCTTCACTGAAACAGAGATTACAGTCGGAAGTCTGAGTTCATGCTCTAACAGTAACTCGGTAACCTCCTGAAACCAGGTTGAGTCTGCGGCGCTCAGACAGGGGAGCCAAGGGTCGAATTTCGTGTGGAATCAGAGAGTTAATAAAGAATAGTCCCAGGGCATTTGGGCATTGCGCTCCCATGAAACTCATTACTCTCTCTCTCTGCGTCGGTGGCGTCCTTAATCAGACACGACAGCGGCGACACAAACTCCCTCAGGCTTAAACCATCTGCAACGATGCAATAATGACGCCGTCCAGCCTGAGAGTCGGCGGGAGAAACACCTGCAGGTGGTTCACCTACAGCCTGAAAGGACCGCCCTCCTCACAGCTCTGAAATCAATCAGGTTCTTAGAGCTTCTAACAGAAAGGTGAGACGAAGCCTGAACAGAAAAAAAAAATTCACTGACTGAAGCTGAACATCTATCTTATAAGGAAGAGAAACCCAACTCGAGAACACAACAGCCTGACGACAGCGCAGAGGCCGAACCACAAGATGTTTCAACCTTCTCCACCTGCTGGAAGACTCAAACCAGCACAAACAGGTGCAGACTTCCAACAGCTGAACCACGGAGGACAATTTCAGACTCTTACTGTCCTCAGAATTAGATTCAGGCCCAACAGTGATGAAATCTGAAGAAAAGTGCTGTGGCTCACAGCAGCAGGTCCAGCCAGGCTACACTCCTCCTTGTCCTGCTCACAGCCACAGTTTCAAATTTTCAACTTTAATGTCAGAAAAAATAAAGTTCACACATGACTACACAGCAGCTCCAACCTTCATCAAAGACTGAAACTGTACTTCCTGTTGCAACTTCAAATTAAAAGTTCCTTGTCTTCTGGGTGAAGACTGAATCACTGTCAGTCTAACAACGCTACTTTTCTAAAAACTCTTCTGTCGACTGGGACTTTTTATCTCCTTATCAAATACCAGAAAACTACAGAGCTTACATGGACTCACTGCCTGTGTTAGGACCTGACATGTACAGATAAACACTTGCTGAGTGTTTTAGTTCTTTATTCTTCTCTGAAAGCTTTAAAATCCACAGTATGTGTGGATGAATTCAGCCATGGCTGATTATTATTAACCCATCATCACTGGGACAGACAGATTTATTCTACCTCCTGATTCATTCGCTGAGAAGAAGCTTCGCCGTCTGTTGCTCTCTGTAGCATTCGGTGGTGTTTACCCACCAAAGGATCCAGTCTGCTCTGAGATGCAGCGTCAGACCCAAACTGGAGTCTAAAAATAGCCTGAGCCCAGGGTGTACCAGAAATAGCCTGGCCCGGGCTGGCCCGGCAGAAGCCGTGCGGTCTGACTGCATCAACAGAGGCCTTGTCCACAGTGACAAAACGGTGACGCTGCAGATGAATCAGCACCAGGGGAACGAAGGCCTTAGTTTCCATAAACCAGCTGCTGAAGACCAGCAGAGCAGGAGCAGGGACGGCAAACTCACAGCAGATGTTCTCATTAGTCATCCTGGGAGGACACTAAAGAGCCAACAGTCTGCATGCTAATGAGTATCTGGTTAATGCTTCACACGTGTAGCCTAATGTGGAGAGTTACAGGAAGCTCTCGGGTCCTCTGCGCCTGTAGTAAAGCAACCTGATCTCTACAGAAATCAGAGTTTTACATATCAGTCTGACGCTGCTCTGCAAACACGTCTCACCGCTCTGCAGCCACAATGAAAGCACTGATTTGGGCACTGATCAGGTCTCTTTTATCACCTACAGTAACCACACCCCGGATGAACACCACCACCCACCACACTGGGCTGCCTCACACTTAGATTTAACAGTTTTCCAACATCACATAAAGTCATGAGAGTTATAATGACTGAAAGAGTGAGGTCACAAACACGAGCTCCTCCACAGAGGCAGGCTTAGGAGCTCAGAGGAGAGCTCCTGCTCCTCCATGTCGTAAAAAAGCTGCTGAGGTGGGTGTGTGTGTAGTCAGGCTGCCTCCTTAACACCACCATTTGGAGGTTTTGGAAGAGATTTGGGAATCACCCCGAAGTAGATAAACAACCTGCTGTTAAGATTATATACACCTCATCTGACCTGGAACACTTTGAGATGCTGCAGAGACAGACGTCTGCATTACCCGCTTAACTTCAGACAGGTGGGAGATCAGGAAGGAGGGTGGAGTCAGATAACCTGGCAAGTTTCACCCCAACATGAAGGTTTTTAATTGGGAACTTTTGTCTATACAAATTCTCCCACAGTGTGCAGCTCAGGATCCTTTCAGCGCCGTAGGTCAACCAAGCATCCTGGGTGGATATAAGGGACCAGTTAAACTCTGCATGAACTCATCAAATCATTTAAATTTTAAATCCCGTCTTAAATGTATTTTTATCACCTTTCCAGTAATTTCAGGGAAATTGTAGATTTCTATTTTTCATCTTTCATCTGTTTTTTCATTATCTGAAGATGGTCTTGATGCTGTTATACAACTAAATTGCTTCTAACTGGCCAGTGCAGCCACAGAAAGAAATGAAAGCCTGTAAATTACTGATAAGCATCACTTCTTTACTGTGACAATATAAAAAAGTAAAGCTGAAGACTTTCAGGTGTTTGATTTATGATCAGATTTATGGATGTTCAGTTTTTATTGACGTCAGATCCTGTAACTGCAGAGTTTGAAATCCCACCCAGAACTACAAGTTAAATGAAACTAAAGAATTATTTTACATTAATTCGTCCAAATGGAGCCTTAAAGACACATCTGAGCGCCTCCTACCTGCTGCTGGGGGTACTGCATCCCTCCCATTCCCACCTGCCCCCTGCTGGACATCCCCATCGGGTATCTGTGGGGGGTAGGGGAGCCGTAGGGCTGTCCAGGGTACGGCGCCCCCTGTTGCTGGGAGTACGGGTTGTTGCTCATCCCGTATAGTTGAGAACGCTTCATCGCCATCGGGTCCATGGGTGGCACCTGAGGAGGAGAACACGGTGGATAATTAGTGACGCCATGAACTTAACACCATGTTTAAAGACACAACACGTGACTCTGATTCATTAGTGTGACAAAACCTCTGATGACTACAGAGCAATGACATCATCAACATTCATATTAGTAAGACCTGAGGAGGTACTGCATCTTTCTGTTTGTTACCACTATGAGAAATCCAAACTGTCCGTTCATCAGTTTTCTTCCACCATTAGCTCACTCTTCTATATCCATCAACACCAAGTCTAACTGAGCATGCTCACACTGATGGACGGATGGAAAGTTAAATAGCTTTATATGTAAGCTCCACTCTGTGTGACTGCTTGGGGGCTTGGCCTACTGCCACCTGCTGCAGATAACACACCACACATTATCCTAGTAACTTACCCACTGATATGGTTTGTCTGTTTTCACTGAGGCTCATGGCATGTGCTCAGGTGTGAGGGGGTCAGGTGTGTCTCTGAGAGTGAACCCTCATCTGCGGCACGCTGAAGGCCTGCGAGGCCACTTTAAGCCGGAGTCAACAGTCACGCCTAGGTACACTTTAATATTCACACTCACTCTGTATTTGACACACTGACATAATAATAGTAGGTGAGAGGAGTGACTCAGAGAGAACAGATGTTTCACCGCCGCTCCGGCAGCTAAAAATAGAAACCGCTGACGGATTTTACGCTTAAAAAAAACTGATGCAGACTTTTAATCCTGTCCTTTAATCTCCTCTCACTACACAGCAGTCAGCTGAGCAGAGTAAATAAAGAGAAACCTCAGGCTGGAGCGCTGCCAAGCCCACACAGCTGCTTCAAGTCAGGCAGAGGATCCACAGACCGGATGAAAACAGGAGGACAGGAAGCTGCTGTGACGAGGCCACGTCAGAAGCAGCTGATCCATTTTCCTGAGTACTGCTATCATCACGACCCTGGCCCAAACTGCAGAACGTGTGTTTTATTTGGACAAACCTTTGGTCAACGCAACATTTCTAATATTTAGTGTTTTACTGGCAGATTTCTTGTAATGGAGGCTGATGGGAATTGTTGGAAAAAGCAGGAAAAAGAGTGAAACTCAGCGGGGTGCTTCATCCTCCTCTGTTGCATTTGGTCCAATATGGTGGCGGTTAGCCATTATATATTTTCATCATCAAAAACCAGCAAATAAAATCACTGGACACAAGTTTCATTTCATATATCGTCGATTGGGATTGGCTAACAAACAGGTGGGTGTGGCCAAATCAAGTCGAACAGAGACTGCGAAAATGAAACGGCTGATAGGGTGTTTTACCACAAGGTGGCGCTCAAGTAAGATAACATTGCTCCGTACAAATCACATTTACTCAAATACCCTGCAGACCACAGGCATGTTTAATATAATGAATAATATGACCCTGAGATAGGCCACAGTAGTGCCACCATGTGGTGTGGTACAGAACAGCTTTAATCTCAGGTTTGTCAGGAATCGCTATTTTCTACTGTTTTTTCTATTAAACATACAAAACTGCAGCACATCGATCCTGCACCTTTTTCCAGTCAAACAGCCCAATTTTACTCCCAGAACATCAAATTCTGCCGTTTCATCGGAGCCATCAGCATCTCACAGAAACACGCAGTCAGTGTGATTTATCGGGTTTATGTCGATAAATGTCGAGTCCCTCACTTCCACTTCATCATGTACCCACTGACGTCACATTTAAACACTATAGATCAGCATCATTAACACGCAGGGTTAATACTGCAGAGGCGCGTTTTAACCCAAACCACGTTTCCTAAAGCTAAGCAAACAGTTTTTGGACTCTACGACGCCGAGAACAAAGCAAACATAATAAGGCACAAACTGCAGCCTTCTCACTCACAAGCTTATAACCTACAACACCATCAACCCTCCATCCTTCTGTCAGGTAAGGTTGCTAGAATTTCCAAAAAACATCTTGTTAAACATAAGACTTGTGGTGGCCTTGGTCTCCCAAATTTTAGATTATATTATATGGCTGCACACTTAAATATTTTTTCATTTTGGCGAAGGTGCACTCCAGGTGCTGATTTGGAAGGACAGCCTTCATGGTTGATGATGGAACACCTGTCTTGTAGACAAACTTGTCTTCCAGCCCTGCTTAATAGCCCGATAAAAGCGAAGAATACACTATATGGCAGAAATCCTGTAATTCAAAATTCAATTAAGGTCTGGAACCAACTATTGGGCACAGTAAAGGCTCCTAAAATGTATCTGGATGCTCCAGTATGTAACAATCATGCCTTCAGACCTGGGCTGGAAGACATCACGTTTGTGACATGGCAAGGAAGAGGGATTTGTTCTCTCAAAGATATTTACATTGATGGACATTTTCCATCTTTTCAGCAATTGAGGGTGAAATTTAATCTTCCAAATTCACATTTTTTCAGATTTTTACAGTTGAGACATTTCATCAAAGCATCTATTCCACAATATGATTTGATTCCCCGAAACTCAGTGCTTGACAGCTTCATGTCAGTTGAGCCCTACACTAGAGGTGCTGTGTCTCGCTTTTACAGGGCCTTGCTAGATATATACAGTCCTTCATCTGATACTTTTAGGAAGCAGTGGCAGGAAGAACTGGGGGTGGATGTTACTGATGATGTTTGGCAAGAGTGCATTAAGAATATATATTGTAGTTCTATAAATGCTAGACATAATCTGATTCAATTCAAAGTTATGTATAGGTTGCATTTTTCTCCCACTAAAGTGGAAAAAATATATAAGAACGTTTCAGCCCTCTGTGTTAAGTGTACAAGTGATCGAGGAACTTTATCTCACCTTTTCTTTCAATGCCAAAAACTACAGCTTTTTTGGAATCATCTGTTTGATTTTCTGACCAAAGTCATTGGCAGGGAGGTCCCATGTGCCCCCTTTGCAGCATTGTTCGGGGTGTCTGAACCGGGATGGGCAAGGGACAAGACAGAGACGCAGGTTGTGTCAATGACTACACTTGTGGCTAGAAAGCTGATACTTCTCTGTTGAGAAGTCTGATAAACCTCCTACCTTCGAAATGTGGTTGAGAGAGTGTTTTATAAGATTTGGCAACCAGTCATTAGCCTGATGGATAAACTTAAGTGAAATGTACTCTGTTTTAACATTTATGTATGCTGTATTACCACCTTGTTGACTTGCCGTCCACCTTCTATTGTGTTCTCTTGAAGGTGATTGTTGTATACTGTTCAATTATAAAATCAATAAAAATATATTGGAAAAAAAAAAAAACCCCTTCCATCCTTCTTACTGAGCCTGGGCCATATCATACCGTTCATGGTAATACCAGTATAATGTTAGGTAATAATAAGAAAATGAAAAATCGCGATAGAATATAGGTAAAACGCGCATGCGCAGTGCCTTTGTTTTCATACGCACATGGCGGAAAAAGCATGGCGGCAACGGAGAATGAGAAGGGCGAAAGCGGATCGTTGAATGAAACGGATGAACCAGAAATGGTTTGTAAAAATGCTGCAACTTCAGTGGTGTGGAACTGGTTTGACTTTCATCCATCAGATACACACCAAAGCACATTTTTTGGTACAGCATACAAGTGGGCCGTTGTTATTACCGGTATTACCGAACCAATTTTATTGGTACATGGCGCTCAAAAATCTGTCAAAAAATGTTTTAGTACGACTTTGCTAAGCTACGAAGCCGCCAACCGCTCCAACCGCTTGATGGATTGTCGGAGCATTATGGCTACCGTAGTCAGGAGCCTCGCGGAGTAATACGTACTGTGCTTCAACATAATATTACTGTATTGTGTGTGTATAACCTCAAAAACATAAAGTATTTTTTCTCGCGTAAATTATATCGTCAGTTATATCATTATCGCAAATTTTCAAATATATATTGTGATAAATAATTTTGGCCATATTGCCCTGCCCTACTTCATACCAGCAGTGAGGATAAGACACATAAAGTTTTTTATCTTAAAGTTTGCAGACTGTTGCTCTGGCTGCTGCGTAATGCCACGGCTGATGTTCTGGTCACTGCTCGTGCAAACTGTGACACCAACAGCCTCATAACCAATAAGACTCAAGCTCGAATCTCTGTATATCCAACACATTGAAAACATCACTGCCTTTAAACGAGTAAAAGAAGTGAGAACAGGAAACAAATCCATCTGGGTTTTTGCGCCCCCCCCCTACGCCACCAAATTATACCAAACAAACCACACACCAGGATCTGTGATGTCATATTTGGAGAGCACCACTGTTTCCGAGCAACAGGGAGCATTAGCATTAAAGCGTCTGTAACGCTGCAGCATCGATGGTTAAAGTCAATCAATCAGCCAAACATTAACATTAAACAGTATTCATCATGCTGAATTCACCACATTAAATCTGATCTCAGACCTTTAGAAGAATCAGCCGCTTCAAGCACTGATGATATTTGGTGTTCTCGGTTACTAACAGAAGACCCAACAATTAAACTATTTTAAACTTTAATATCTGAAAACACAGCTAACGTGTGTGTCACTCCTGCGTGTCGGTCATCCGATCACCAGCTCCATAAACCAACACATTAGCTCGACTACAGGAATAAACTCGTGTATGAAACGTTCAGGCTCTGACGCGCTGCCCTAAAAGTCTTTATTTCAACTAGAAAACAAAATCATAAAATCCTGCTCCACAAGGAGCGTCCACGCAGGCCGAGGCCGGCATCGAGGAGGCGGATAGAAACGACGAAGCAGAGCTGGCCGATCCACAGCAGAGATATTACGGTTTCTATTTTCCTTAGTATTTATTCTGATTTCAGTTTTTATATAAGTTTCAGGAGGTTTACAGAGCGAAAATGTTTAGAGTTTGTCCTCAGCTGAGGACAGACACACAACATCTGCATTCATTTCATATTTCACCTCCTTTTATTTGGGTTTATTGAGTTGCTGTAACAGTAATTTCACAACTTTTGGAGTTAATCAAGTTTTTCTTGATTAACCATATCAACCAGAGCCTCGTTAGCCTGTCTGAGCTGGCAAATGTGACCAAATGGACAAAAACTGAAGACTTCTATCTCAGTTAGTCTTCTGTATCATTTCAGTTTTCATGTTTTACAGAAGTGTAATTTTTTTAATTTATATTCTGCTAATCAAAATGCTGACTGCCACCTAGTACTAGTTTTAAGTTTAGTTATAATAAGATATATGAACCTCGGCCCTTTTGAGATAACAAATGAGAGGAGAGGATGGTGCTGACTGCCATATGAAAGTCCAGTACACCAACTGAGAAGCAAAAAACCCAGATAGATTTATTCCGGTTCACTAAATAACCTGGCCCTCTTTGTTCAGTCTTTGTGTGTGAAACTAATAATTCTTTCTTTTTTTGTGTAACTGCACAGTGCGATTACACAAATCCTCATTTCTGTTCAGGGCATCAACACGTGGGATTAAAAGGAAACTGAAACAAATTTAAAGAGGAATCGGTCTTGTTGCCTCATGTCATCCTGTACACCGAGCTGTGCTCTCCCACCTGCCTGCAAGTTAGAGTTTCTTCATGTAAGCACGTATTGCATCATATTTTCCAATAAGCCAACACACAAGTTCAGCTAATTGAACCTGATCTCAGACACATGAGCAGACAGTTTGCTGACAAAGATTTCTACCTGTGCAAAAAAACTTGTGCATGGTTTATCGTTTCTAACAAATAACTGTGTTCTTGTCCCATTCAGAGGAGGTAACGGATGGTTAGTGAATGATAATTATTCACTAAAAACACATTTTATTAAAACAGAAGTTGATCTATTGAGTAGCTGAAAAATTCCTTGTTTGCACCCACTCAAATGATCCCGAAAATAAATTAAGGGATCATAATTCCATTATTGAATGGTGACTTAATCACTTGCAGACCGGCATTGTTCTCTGCTATTTTAAAGACCTGCTAATAATTCGAAATAATAACCTGTCGATTATTCCATAAAGAAATCATTAAAAAAAAGATCTTGTGAGTCTATTAATTGCAGTTAAACCGTGACTCTGACGAGCTTCTACAGTGCACCGTGACACTGACACGGAGTAGGGATGACCGGGGCTGAGGCCTCCTGCAGGCCGGGCTGCAGCGGCTGCTGCTGCGGGGTCAGCCAGTGTGTTAGCCCCAGTGTTGTGCCGGTGGTGATGGGCACATGGCTAATCTGCATGAGTGAAGGTCAGGGCTCCCGAGCGGAGATGGGGCTATTAATAGGCTTCCTGCCAAGAAAGTTGTGGCCGGAATCAGAAGCTGAAGCGGCCGCTGTTGCAGGAGGAAGCGTCACCTGATTAGACCCGAGTCCCCGCCACACTGTGTTCTCCCGGCGGAGTAGAGAAACAGATAAAATCTGAGGAAAGAGCTTTATTTACCGGTGACCCCTCAAACCACATCATTAACTGTCAGATTTGAGCGGAGCTGTCAACCGTCAACCCCTGTCACCATTTAAACCGCGATCTTTTCAAATGTAACAATAAAACTGATTACAGCCGCCCAGTTTACATTTTTATATATATTTATAACAAATTCGACCTCTTATAAAATCAGCAAGCTGCCTACTTTCACACACGAAGGCCTTTGCCGTTAACGACAGCTATATGCTAATGATAGCTTAGCCTAGCGGGCTAAAAGCGAAGTCACCTTGGACACAAACGAAAACTTCCCCAGCTCCTGTCATCACGAACAGTCGCTAATGCTTGTCATTTATAAAAGCAAGTAATCACACAATACAATTTGTTTGCTTTAGAGTCCTAAACGACTACATGTGGGTGCGGTGCTTAATTAATGAATCTGTCTGCAGTGAAAATTTAAAAAAAAGAAAAAAAAAACCCACACACACACACACCTAGCTTAGCAGCTAGCTGCCGTTAGCTATTTGGGTTAGCATCGCGGCTGTTAGCAGCTAGCAGGTTAACGGTGGTGCGATGTCCACCTGTCATTAGTCAGGTTATAAGTGGTGTTAATAAGCTGTTATTCACCTGAGCCCTGCCGCCACCCTGCCCGGTATTCCCTGGGGTCATGGTCGGATGATTTCTCTGCTGTCCTCCCCAGCCGTGAGCCCCGGAGCCGTACTGGGAGCCCATGTCTTTAGCCAGCCCCATGCTCGGCTGTTGCTGTGCGGGATTATTATAATCTGGATATCCACCTCCATAACCCCGCATCATCGGACTCGGAGAAGTTAATAACTGGTTCAAAGTCGGTGTAGCCCCCGACGGGTGCTGCTGTTGTGGCTGCTGCTGCTGACCCTGTCCGGGAAACCGCTGAAACCCGCCGCTGCCTCCTCCAGCCGGGGAGCTGCTAGCAGTCATCGCCGCCTTGCTGTGGTTAGCAGCGGCCGAGCCTGCACCGCCACTGCCGGGGCCCAGCAGGTTGTTCCCCTGGCGTGACGGGCTCATCATGCCGCCGTATCCACTGTTCCCGTACCCGGGCCGGTAGTTCGGGTAGTGGTTGTAGGGGCTGTTGTTGCTGTAGCCTTCGTGGGAGTTGTGGACCTGATCCATGGTGCTGAGTACGGAGCGCGCCGCTCTTACCCCAGTCCCTGGGCTTTGTTGTCCGCCATGTTGATCGAAGCTAGGCCCTCCTCTTCCATTCCCATAATAATGATTAAACTCGGAGCTGGTCCCAGTCGGAGGAGGGTTGTTGTCGGTGCTGCTGGTGGGTGATCCCAGCCTGGCATCCATCCGCTCCTCCTCCTCCTCCTCCTCCTCCTCGCTTTGATTCAGCTCCTGTGCTCGGCTGCTCCCCTCCTGCAGGATGTTTGCTGTGCATCCATGCTGCTGGATGCTGCTGCTGATGGTC
Organism: Pelmatolapia mariae; assembly: GCF_036321145.2. Classification (NCBI taxonomy): domain Eukaryota; kingdom Metazoa; phylum Chordata; class Actinopteri; order Cichliformes; family Cichlidae; genus Pelmatolapia; species Pelmatolapia mariae. The sequence continues at coordinate 27,576,125 of NC_086240.1, read as the reverse complement.
CTGATGGTGTTGTTGTTTGTGTTGTGGTGTGTTTGCAGTTGGAAGTGGAGCTGCTGGACAAGCTGGCTGAACGACGGAGGTGTTTGGTGGGATGATGAGGATGATGATGACGATGATGAAGATGAAGGAGGAGGAGGCTGGGGAGGTCCAGCACCACCAGTGGCAGCACCGGCTCCACCACAGATACCTAACGTTTTCACTGGATGCCCACTGAGCATCCCCGTCTCCCTGCTCGCCGCAGCAGAGGCACGGCCCGGACTGGCCTTTTGTCCCCCCTCTCTCCGGTCTCGTATCCCCCTCCAGGTTCTCCACTGACATCACTCATCCCAGTCCTCCACTTCTCCTCATCTCAGGGGGCTGATGCCACCTGCGAGGCCACAGGTGAAAAGAGGGCGGTCAGTGGCAGAAATATATCATAATAACAATAGAACGCCCAAAAACCCACTCTTCAGTTCTCACACCTCCCATGACCTCTCTAATAACCCCGGTCAGATAAGCCTGCTACACTGATTGGTGTTTTTACCTTTTCACCCCCAAAATACCTGAGCCATCCATCAGCAGCTGCAGCAGTTCTTCTTCTCTGTGAGAAGGAGGTGGAGGGCTGATGCCAGGACATTTTTTCCTTTAAAAAAGTCTGATAACCAGATGAGTTGGAGTCACTTTTTCATGTTTTGTGACTAATCTTATGACCGTGCTCCTCATCCTTCCTGTTTGCAGCCACAGAAACAGCGGAGATGTTCCCGAGTGCTTAAAATTATTTAGAAACGTATCTCTGTGCAAAGCTTGAAACATGAGCACAAATGATGTTTTTTGCAGTCTGAGGGTTGGTCAGTAGAAATAAGCAGTTTATTTCCCCAAATAGAAAAAAAAATAGCACATAATCATCCTGAATCTTCGAAAGCTGAGAATAATTATCTGAAAGCCGTGTACACAGAAACTGCTTACATGTGAGTTTACTTTCTATTATTTAGAATCAAATAAAACACAAACAGCAGTTCATTAACACGAGGGCTGTTTCAAACACACACCGCTACCCTCCACACGTTACCCACATGTGTGTTTCAATGAGATCAAAGTTTTATTATATCATGGAGTCGAGGACTTCATCTGAACTTCATAAATATTATTGCATACATCCTGAAAAAGCCTGAAACTGTTTGTTAAAATCAGAACATGTTTGATGTCATTTCATTTATGATACGCATCATCCCAGCACCTGGAGAAATCCATCTGACCAGAGGTCTGCAGCTGCTGGAGCTCCAGGCATCTGATCACTTCACTGATCTTCAAACATCACCTCACCTTCTGACTAACGACAAACAAAATGGGTCCGATTTTTCAGTTTACATACTGAAACTAAAGATTTAAGGTTCTTCTTCTTGCTGGACATTAAATACGAACAAGGCAGCAGAACACCAACATTTGACAATTTAAAGGAAAAACCTCTGACTCCAGTAAATGCAGTCCATCCACGTCCCCCACTGCTGCAGTATAAAATAATCCAAGTTTAATTTTGGTGAATTGAAGGCCAACACAACTGAATCAGATTACTTATTTTCCCCACAAATATCAGATCTTATCAAGTTCTCTCCATATTTTTATCCTCGTCGTCCACCTGCTGTAGGTCTGTGTCCCATCAGTGAGACCTGCTTCACAGTTTGAGAACCATTGCCCTGTAAGGTTGGGGGTGTGGGGGGTCTGTGGGGTCAAGTTGCTGCCGTGTTTTGGGTCTATTTGTCCTCTTAGAGCAACGAGTCACTGAGGGTCACCAGATCAGAGCGGCCTCTCCATCCATGAGTCCTCACTGAGGCTGATGAAGATGAGGATGAAGCGAATAAGATGCTTAGGCTTTCACAATCAGCCGATCTCACCCAGTCTGAGACTTTAACCCATCTCAAAACCATCAAAACACCAAGTGAGATAAGCTTGGTGTTCATCCCTCCAGGAAAGAGTCTGACTGATGGCTCAGAACCTTATTAGGATCCTTTTTGCAGGGTTTTTCTCTCATTTTAGTTTTTTCAGCTGTATTAAAATAATGTGAAGGCTGGGACTGAGAGAAGACGCTATGGTGACCCTTTTACTGTCAAAACTAAAAATACTTTCACATCATGCTCAGCGTCCTGCTCTCTCCATGCTCTTAAATTTCACCGCCTGATAAATAGGGACCATTTCAACCTCCTGAAATCCCAGTTGAACTCAGACCTGTGTGCACATTTCCTCACTGCACTGCACTCTTCAGACGAGCAGCAGAGTTAAACCTTCTTTATTTTAATGACCAGAGGATATTAGTAAAAAGAGCACCAATGACACAGAAGCATCGTTTACATGTTTAAATATTTAAAAGGAGTAAATATATTTATGTATTATATTCATTTATTTATTACAATAAAAAGTCTGTGTATATGAGTCCAGCTCTGGATTATTCTGTTTGGAGATGAAGTTTTCATCAGAGACTGCAGCGTGTTGTGCGCTCTGCTGAGAAGGTGATTGGCTGCAGACTCCCATCTCTGCAGGACCTGTACACCTCCAGGACACTGGGGCGTGCAGCTCGGATCACAGCTGACTCTTCTCACCCTGAACACAGTCTGTTTGACCTGCTCCCCTCAGGCAGGAGGCTCCGGTCCATTCGCACCAGAACCTCTCGCCACAAGAACAGTTTCTTCCCCTCTGCTGTTGGACTCATGAACAATAACCATATGACTGTTCCCACCACTAACGCATGACCCTACACTGTGTTCACTGCATCATTCCATGTTTGGCACTGATCACCACCTGCACTCATGTATATATCTATCTACTTAGCACTTTTAATTCTTTAATTCTTATTTTTATGTCTATTTAAGCATTATATTACAGTATGTTTGCACTAAGTACCGCAGCAATTTCCTAATGTTGTAAACCTACTCAACATTTGGCAATAAAATCCTTTCTGATTCACCTTCAGGGCCAAACCTCTGGTGTCCAACAGGGGCAGCAGTGACTCAGTCCCCATGGTAAAGCTTACAGCAGAAACAAACATGCAGTGTTGGGGAGTAACGGAATACATGTACCGCCGTTACGTATTTAAAATACAAAATATGAGTAACTGTATTCCGTTACTGTTACCGTTTAAAAAGGTGGTATTCAGAATACAGTTACTTTGTTGAAATAAAGGAATTCACACTGCGGTCTTTCCCTGTTTCATATGTTAGGCCAGACCTTCCCAAAGTGTGGGGCCCGCCCCCTGGGGGGGGGCGCAGAGCCATTGCAGGGGGGGGCGCGGCATGAAAGAGGGGGGGAAACAAAACGCTTGGACACTGCTAGCACGGGGCGGCCACAGAAACGCAAAGCAGGAGATGAAGCATCGCTGAATATGTTTCCAAACCAACTTCATTCTAAGCCAAAGACTAGAAAATATGGTGAAGCATATCTTCCCTTTGGCTTCACCTGCACAAGTGCTGAGGCAGGTCTCCCCTGCAGAATTGGTTTTCCCTGTGTCGGGAGCAGCGCTGGGCTCTCCAAATCATGGACAAACAGTATCCCACAGCTGTTTATGTTTTTGAACCCATTTTGCACAGAGAGACATTTTTTGAAAAATGTATTGATAGCAATGTTGAATATTATTACACAGGAAAAAAACAACTACATGTAAAATAATTACACCGTGATGCCTCTGCCTTTCTAAATGGTGGGACAGTAACAGCGTGTGTATATGTAAAACCTGCAGACAGTCAGATAAACAGTATTTTGTCTCTATCTGCCATTCTGCAATTCATCTCATGTAAACAATAACGTGGCGCACAGCGTGACGTGAAAAAAGGCACATACCTTTGACCTTGCGTGATGAGCTCTGTATTCCTCCCAAGGGCGTAGATTTGGTTCTGGCATTGGTGGGGACGGATGATTCAACCACGGAACCCTGCCCTGTTTCTTTTTTCTTTTTTTTCCTTTTTGTTTTTGCTTCTTAATAAAAAAGAGGAGAAATATACTTGCCTACATATGCAATTCTACAGGCTTTTAAACCATTTAAAAATCACAATTCATAGTTTTATATGTTAATTATATAATGTTAAATTACTATTAAACAAATGACTAAGTATTTTAGGCTTTAGTTTACTTCAGCTATATTCCATATAAATCAGGTATCATACAAAAATAAAAATAGCTTCAAATACAGTCATGACAATAAAAGAATATGACTTTAAGGACTTAACAACATTACTTCAGTTATAGTACACCAACATCTCTTATACATTAGCACTAAGGGAACACTGAATGACCTGGTGGTTTTTGTCCATAAAACTACTCATCTAAGATTACCACAAAGTAAGTAGGCACACTGTTGCCCCGATTAAATCAGTGAGCTGGGATTTTTTATTCTAAACATGAACTACTGTTACAGCAACAGACATGGACTACTGGTGCCCCACACAACAACTCAATGTCCAGTATGTGAAGGAGCCAAACGCATGCCTTCTCCTCTTGTTAACTGAGATAAACTGCTGGCATATTTGTTTTACATCTATACTGTCCAGTCTCTCCTGGTGAACATGGCATACAGCAGCATTGTTTAATCTCATTTGAGTCATTGTTAACCTTAGCCATGTTTTTAGTCTTCTGAGACACTGAAGGTTCTTTCAGCCTCAGTACATGTGTTTTGTCCTCAGATTAAAATGATTATTATGTACTTGATGTGATCACCTTTGGCCCAGGCTCCTCCCCTCTGACTGCACTAGAACATATTGCCACCTGATAAAATAACACATTGATTCGTGCCATATAAAAAGTGAGACATGTCAATTCAGATTCTTTGTCAAATATACACAAATGAATCAATTTACATCAGCAGCCTAACAACTGTCATGATAATAAATACTAGTTAATCTATAGCACCAAAACATCAGTCAGTCACCTGTGACCTCGCCTCTCCACCTCTGTCTGAGCTACAACATGGCAGAGCTGCCTCTGTCACCTGATAAATAACAGTGAGACAATCCAAATACATGCAGTCACACATGTGCTTCAAATACAGTCATGAACCAACAAGTCATCATCCAATTCCACCTGTGATCTTGTATCACCATTACTCTCTGAGCTTTGTGTTGGTTCTTCTGTCACCTGACAAATAGGACATACATGACAATAAGAATAAAATGTGTAGCTGCTTCAGTGTTTCTGTCACTTTGTGCAGATCTTGACTCATCAGTAAGGTTTGTAGGGTGAGTGCATTTTTAAAACAATTTGTGCAAACTGCACTACAAGTTGAAATATTTGCAAAATCACGACTACCTCATGATATTTTGTCTCAAAAATGAACCCTATGAATATGTCAACACTATTAGGATGAAATTATTGTGTCACCAACATTTTAACGTTAAACATATAATTTTAACAGCCTCTGTAAACTAATATCCTGGCTTGCTCGAGGCTGCCGTTTTCTCTGACAGTTTCAATCAAAATTAGAAATGCTGCTCTGAGACTGAGATAACTAATAGTGCTGCCTGTTGTGCAGTTAGTTTCCAAAACACGTTATTCATGTTGCATACAATTTTAGACTGATGTGGGCCAAAGCCTAGCATAGCCTGTAACGTTATTATGACGGACACATTTTATGAGTGAACTTGACTTTAAGTGACTTACAGGTTTCTTTGAAAAATACTTTCGTATATCGAGGTTCTTCCTTTTTGCTGCCATCCTCCTCTCCTCCTTGCAGGTCCAGCGCAGGCTTGCCGCTGCTAAAACTAAACAGAGCTCCCTGAAAGGCACAGCCAATCACATTGGCCATATTTGTCACATGAGGTAGAGAACGTAATTTAACTCTTTCTGCACCGCTGGGTGAATGAGACGTTGACAGATCGGGGTTTTTTTTCTTCTTTCTATCGGGTTTGTTTTTCTTTACTCGAAGAGATCAAATTATTGGTGGGGACAATTCAGTAATCGCTGGATATTGGTGGGGACGTGTCCCTTCCGTCCATGCCAAATCGACGCCCTTGATTCCTCCACACGTAAACACAAAAAAGGAGTTTTAAAAAATCTCCGTTTTCGGTAAGTCGAAACGCCGTTCACGTGTGGACGAAACAGCTGCGTTTCCAAAAATCCCCTTGTATGTGTGGACGTAGCGTGAAAGAGTTAGTAGTTTATTTTATTACTACCTGTAATTTATTGCAGATTACTTGTATTTGCTTATTTTTTTTACTAAATGTTTGAGGTGTGAAATAAACCGCATTGGAGCAAAATATGGGTGTGTGTGGTTGGAGGTTGTTTACAAGAACATTTTTCTTGTAAACAAAGGGGGGCCCAGCAAAAAAAGTTTGGGAACTATGCCCTCTCTATCTCTGGTAATTCCACGCCGGTGGAAACCCAAACAAAACACGCATTAAGAGGCTCAAATGCCTGTGTCTCAATCTCGCGTCTCATAATGACGTGAAGAAATATTTTTTAAAATTATTTAATATGAATGCAGAGTGTTACAGGCATCGCCCTAAAGAATGTAGCCTCATGGGCAGTGTAGTCCCTGCTGCAGGGAGAATGGACTACCATACCCGTTATGTGTCTGTGAGCGAGGGAGGGAGAAAAAGGAGAGTGGAAAAGTACGAGGTCACCGAGCAGAAACGGGAGCTGGAAGCATGTAAATATAATAATAACCACTGCAGCCAAAAAGAGTGCCTGACGAGCCCAGTTGTAAGTAAGCTATTAAGACTCGACTGTACACTTTTTTTCGTGTTTTCCTCCGAAACAATAAGTTCCGTTGGAGCAGCCTTTCAACGCTTCTCTCTGTCTCTCGCTAGCAAAGTTGACCCAGACAACAAAGTAAAGCTAGTTTTTGGCTACGGAGCCCGACACAACCCGACGTATTAGCCAGAGGTCCTTTTACTACGGTTCGGAGCCGCGGACCTGTTTTATATACAAGATCGCTGCAAAAAGTGCAGCCTTACCTAATGTCCACCCTACTGTTACTCATTTTATATTAAGATTTAAAAATCTAGTTGGTATTGGTATGGCGAATAACCTTCAGTAATAGTAATAAATCACACAGCAATAGTACATTCATGTAGTTTTAAAAAAGCATGATAATATATTAAGTATTCAGAATACGTTACTCTCATTGAGTAACGTAACGAAATACGTTGCAAAATACATTTGGGGGCATGTATTCTGTAATCTGTAGTGGAATACATTTTAATAGTAACCTTCCCAACACTGCAAACATGTTTACATCCTGATACATTTTTACTGATTTTTTGGTCTCTGTAGACCATTTCCACCTTTACCTGTACGGGGAGGATGTTTTTATAAGTCACCCATTTAAACTGAATTAAGGCTTAAACTTTAAGCCTTAATTCAGTTTAAATGGGTACTAGTTTAAGCCTTAAAGTTTGTGTTAATAGGGGGCGTGGCCTCCTTAACCTGGATGGTGACGCATGCGCCGGTAGTAGCTAGCTGTCTGCTAACCTTCACCAAGCTGAACTGGAGCTCTGGACCGTGTTTGTGCTGTTGCAGCTTCCTTTTAGTGAAACTATCTGAAGTCTGCGCCTCAGAGAAGAGAAGAAATCATCCACATGAAGGTTTCTCATGCACAGCTGCTGCTCTGCCCTCAATGAAATATCTGCATCAGAGGACATCTCCACCTCAGCGTGCAGAGATGTGAGCATGAAGGAGGTCCATCAGGGACCTTCCACCACAGCACTGGGAGCAGCCAAGTCAAGTAAAGCAGAGAAACTGGGTCAGAAAGCAGCAGCAGCTCTCAGGAACGCTGTGATGGAAACCAGCGCTCTGCTCTGCTGCTGGAAACACAACAGACACCCAGAATCAAACTGACAACAACCTGAAAACACAACCATCACACACTCAGGTTAGAGATACAACAACCAACACACACACAGGCTAGACATACATTAACCAACACATGCACAGGTTAGAGATACAACACAGCACACATCAATAAAGAGATTATTAATCTGCATTTCCACTGGTTGATTGATTAGGTTACTTTTAAAGACAGCAAATATTTAAGTGATGATTTTCATTCTTTCACTTTATAAAAAACATCAGGAGACATTTGATGATGTCACCTCAAGCTCAACCCGAGAGCGAGTGAAGCCGGTTCAGTTTAATGTTTCACATTTGATGAATATTAAAGGTTTTGTGGACATAAACAGGTTATGCTCACATGCTTCAGTTACTGACCTTAGCTCTGCATAAAGACTTTGTCTTGTGATGGTGATTCACTGTAACAGGCTGGAAACACATCTAATAACACACAGCTGTCATAAACCAGATTTCAGTTTATTGGTCGTAGCTTTATGTTCATGTTAAATATGCCAACGTTGATCCTGTAATGTAAGATTATATTCAATTATGTTAATGTAAATTGAATTATTTTTGCAAAAATCAAATTCAAAAGGACCAATTTTTGAATGTAGACCTAAATCTGTTTTTGCAGTCCAGTCTCTGCAGACACGAGCCAGTCTTCAGGTTTCTTGTTTGACCTTAATGCTCAAACACATTGGCTGAAGGCGTTCTGTTCTTTATTCTTTTTCCCCTGAGAATCAGAACTACTCTAAAGATTTCGGAAGGCTCAGACTTTATGTTTGTCTGTTATTCTTGAATTAAGCTCCTCAGGGTCTGGAGCGGGTTTTGGTCCATCATGGACGAATCTTTTGGGGTGAAATCCTGAAATCCAGCAGCACCAAAAGGAAAGAGCAGAAAGTAAAAGCATGCTGCCCTCTGCTGGAGCTCTTTAGCAGCACACTAAGATCAAACTCAGGACCTGCTGCTGATTATTCAAAGTTCTTGTGAAACATTGCCTACATCGGTTGATGGCACAGTTGGCGTGGGGCACCCACAGTTTTGTTGTACCTGTACAATGACAATAAAGAGCTATTCTATTCAAGAGAAAATTATTCTGGAAGCTTTTAGGTGATTTTCAATTTTTTCAGACCCTGCCTCTGAACATGAGCACCAACTAACAGGAACTGTGGTACAGCATGAGCAAATATGTGAGGGTGGTGAAGGACATGCATGAGAACAGTCAGAGAGGCTGATATGGTTTGGACATGTGCAGAGGAGGGAGAGTGGATAGGAGGAAAGGAGGAAGACGTCAGAGGAGATCTATGGATGTGGTGAAGGAGGATGTGCGGAGGCTTGATGCTGGTATAGGACGAGACGTAGGCAGATGATTCACTGAGGAAAAAATATTATGAATGACAACAAAGAAATGAATCACATAGAGTGACTTCACATAAAAGTGAGACCATAAATGTGTGAAGTGGAGAAGTGATCTGAGGGAGGTTACAGGCGACTCTGAAGATTTTCTCTGAGAGGTCCTGAAGACAAAAGCACAAAAAAATCACTTTTAGGTTTAAGGCTCAGCTGCTGTGAGGCTGCAGACCCAGATGAGCTTTAAAGGCAAACCTAATCATTTCTAACACATGCGTGAGACAGTTTGTCTTTGAACAGGGAAGTACAGAAAGCTGAAGCTGTGTAACCACAGGGTGTGTACTCTTTCCTGTTTCCTGTGTTCTTGGTTTCGTTTTTGTGAGCTGGTAACAGTTCAGCAAGAAAAAAGATAAAACCAGCTCAGCAGACACAGCTTCATGTCAGCAGCTTTCATTCCTGAAACACAGATGTGGTGTTTGAGTTCACAACAGCAAACAGCTCGACAGCTTCACATGTTCACTTACACATGACTGGACCCCTCCACAGGCACATATATATACACAGAGGTGCTGCACAGGTCACTGCTGGAGTGCATTGTTGACACAACAGTGACTGTGAGAGTTTCTAATGTCTAAATTGTGAAGCTTCTCTCAGTGATGAGTGAAAAATGTAAACCTGCCTGCTTCCAACTTCCTGTGCTGTTAAAGTCTGACTGAGCTGAGAACTGCAGACGAGTCATTCAGTCTCTGTCCTCCATCAGTGTCTGTAACTTCATCAGAACATCTCTGTTCAGAACTTCTCAGAGTTGCAGTTTTTGTGAGGCCCATTTAAAAAAAAAAATTACTTCTTGTTCCTCTTATTTGTTCCTCCAAATTAAGGTCGTAATACATTTCTCGCTCTATTTTCACTTTCCAATGAAGACATGAAATTAACTCAGAAATGACCTTTACGAAAACGAGTCGTTGTTTATCAGCTCGTTGCAGCTTTATTAATGGATCAATAATGGTTAAACATACAAACATTTTTCTATCAAATTTAACACTAAGGTGTTCATTTTATTAAGTTGTGTTTACTCATCAGAGCAGAGGAAACATGTTTTAGACACCACACATACACTGAATACTAATGTCATATATAACTGATTATAAAATCTGGGATCAAAAAGTTCAATATAAAAAAAGAATAAAAAATGATTTGAGTTTGGCTCTCAGCTCTGTCAGAGTCATCATTTCATGCAGAACTGTGACTGCTCCTGGCATGTTTGAAATGCTCCCTGGAAGACCGCTCCGACCATGTGCAGGCATGCATTTGTAAAACACTAACAGCAGCCCTCTTATTCATCTTCATTACTGACACCGGATTGACCAATCAAATCTCTTAGCTTAACTGGCCCCTGCCCTATCTTTCCTGTGTGCTCATGCACCTTGTTGAAAGAGGTTAGTGTGGAAGAGGTGGTTGATAAAGATGGACAAACAAAGAGAAAAAGTGGGGCTAAAAAGCTGAGAAAGAAAAAGAAACTAGAAATAAACTCAGTAAACTGAGAACATCTGGATTTAGGGTTTGTTGAGAAAGTCATCTCCTCTTTCGATGATGTGTCTGAGGGCGTGCAGAATTAGAACATCAGCGCCGTCCTTCAGGTCAGATTCTGAGTGGATGTTCTTCACTGGATAGATGTAGTCAGTGTTGATCCCCGTGTCTGCGCTGAACTTATTAATCTACATATGAAAATCACAACACCTCAGTTCAGAAGTGAGCGATTGGATCAAACCAAAGCTTGCACTGAAATACTTAAACTAATCCACCTTTTCCTTTAGAGATACGCTTTTGTAGACGTTCCTGATATCTCTGCTGATCTTCGGACAGGCCTCATCAACTTTGGTGAAAAGGACTATTTGTGGGACCTCTGAGGAAACACAAAACATAAATATGGGTCGAGAAAAAAACGTGTGTTTAAATGATGTTTTTACAACAGCGAGTGCAGGAGCTGCCTGACGTGCAGTGGAGACTGTGAAAGCCCTGTGACCTCTGAGTGAAAGAGTAAAAGCATCTGGTCTGCTGATCTGAGAGAGCGAGGCGGGACGTACGGGTGCAGTAGGTGAAATGGGCCACAACCGTTAAAGATAAATAAAAGGATCTTAAAATGGATTTGGAAACAAACTGGAAGCCAGTGAAATGAAGCTGAAACTGGACTGAGGTGCTCAGCTGTAGGTGAGCAGTGGAGGCCTGGCTGAACCCGATAAAATGCTCATTGCAGTAATCAAGATGGTTATAAAAGCATGTATTAATGTTTCGGGGTCACATTTGGATGGAAGAGGATTTTTCACAGCTGCCTCAACTGAAAAAAGCAGAATATTACTGCTGTGCTTTCACGAACGTCGAGTGTCAGAGCAGAATCCATTTTCACCCTGAAATTTGTGACAATGGATTTCTCATGTAGGGCCAGAGAGGAAAGCTCAGCTCATGACCCAGGACATAGGAATACTTGTTATTAATTTCTGGCTCTCTTCCACAGCATGATTTTATCCTGTCTTCCTTCTCTCACAATAACCGGTCACAGCAGATGTCCGCCCCTTCCTGAGCCTTGTTCTGCTGGAGGTTTTTTCCTGCTAAAAGGGAGTTTTTCCTTCCCACTGTTGCCAAAGTCCTTGCTCATAGGAGGTCATATGATTGTTGGGTTTTTTCTCAGTATGTATTATTGTGAGGTCTACCTTACAATATAAAGTGCCTTGAGGTGACTGTTGTTGTGAATTGGCATTGTATAAATAAAATTGAATTGAATGTTTTATAAATTTACTTCTAATCTCTGTCTCTGACATGCAGTACATAGGATTAGATCAGTGTTAGTGCAGCATGACATTCAAACAGTGATGAGCTCTCCTGGAGGTCTCGTCACTGTTTTACCTGATGTTTCACTCTGAGAGTGAGCGTGAGCTGAGAGCAAACACAGGGTTGCTCAATGACTGCAGATCAGAGGCGGAGGCAGACATTTGATACACCCGGGGCTTAGCCCTAAAGGGTAGTATGCATGTGGGATTGGGGGGGGGGGGGGGGGGGGGGTTAGAAATGACTGAAAGATTAATTGGCTCTGTTTTGAGTTTTGTTCAAAAAAGAATGACTTCATATAGGGAAAAATATATATCACATATGCAGGACACCTTAACCTACTTTTTTAATTAAGCAGCAAGGCAGAACAAAATCAGGGCTGTATCAAGACACAGGGACTAAACCCCAATTCAACCAGACCCAGAACTGATCCGGAATTAAAACAGGACTACAACAGTTCAAAATCAGGGCTACTTAGGATTTAACCACGACAGAACCAGAACTAGATGATAGTAGCACTAAAAATCATCATACAGGTCATCGGATGTTCAAGATGGGCTTTACGTCTACCAACAACTGCTCACACTGCCAAACCAATTCACTGGACAATTATATCCACGCTCTTTGGTTCTGTCCACCAGTTCAGAAGTTTTGGCGTGAGATATGTGAAGACTTATCAAAGTGTCTGAAATGTAACATTCCAACTTCTCCTTTAGTGTGTTTGTTGGGCAGCTTAGATAATGTCACTTCAGAAAAGAATATAGCCCACATGGTTTTCACTGCCCTATGCATAGCCAAGAAAACAGTCCTCATGAACTGGAAAAATAAAAATAATCTTAATTCTAACCAATATAGAAATTATCTATTAGATTACATTAGTCTTGATACAGCCTCTGCCACCACATCAGATCAATTGCTCTGGGCTCCTTTGATCAGCTCCATCACCTAGTGGGGGTGGGGGGTCATAGTTTGGTCCCACCTTTACTGTTGTGATTGGTGTGGGGGTAGGGACAGGCTTAGGGCGTCGGGGGGTTCCCCAGGAGCATCTTCCTTGGGGGGCTCAACCCGGGGTAGCGGTCATGGCCAATTAAGGGCTCTGTTGGCTCTTAGGTGACGGTTTCCTCGTGGCTGCGTGCAGCGGGGCTAGGGGAGGGTCTGTGCTGACGGACGAGGGTTACTGACCTGGTAGCCTGGCTGCCCCTGGGTGGGTCCGGGACGGGCGTGAGGTTCTGGGGGCACTCCGTCTCTGGGCTGGGGCCCTGGCCGGGCCTCGGGGGCTCGGGTCCTGGTTGGTGTGTTGCTGGGGTTGTGGGCGGGTGGGTATATGGGGGCCCAGTCCTGGCGCAGGGCGCCGCCAGTGCATCGAGCCACCTGGGGGACTCTTCAACTGGTGGGGGAGGTTGTCACATCTTGCAGGAGCTTTCCTCTCCTCAGGAATTCTCTCTGCAGGAGGGGGAGATATAGGAGAGGTGGAGGAAGATCTCAGCCTGGGCGTCTATTGTCTTGTGTAGTCTGGAAGATGAGTGGATGATGGGGTGGGTGCAGTTTTCTCTGTAGTGGGGTCGGGTGGGCTGTCCCGGGCTCTGTGGGGCCGGGCGGCGCTGCTGCACTGGGCCCTGGTCCGGATGGGCCTGGGCCCCCTTTCCCTGGCGGGTTGCAGAGCATGGGGGTGCCTACTGGGGTCAGCGGGGGAGCTGGCCCCAGGGAGGGGTCACTTGCCCCTCCCTTTCTTCCCTCCCCATCTCCAGCTGCCTCCCTCTTCCCGCTCCACCACAATCACCCACACATGCAGGGCCTTGGGGTAGGGGTGTGTCACCAGGGTGCAGAGGAGGCATCCCCCCCCTCTGTCCCCTTCTGGCTGCCTCTGCCTCAATTTTATCTCACAACTTAGACATTCACATTACTCACACTCTCATAACACATACATATAGGATCTTGGGGGTGGGCTCACAACACGGACTCCAAATTACCATCAGGGTGTACACCTCACCCCTGGCGTCGTTGCCCACCTCTCAATTTTAAATACACGTAGACATTGAGGGCTATCAGGAGGGGCTATGCGCTTACCTGCTGCTCTCTGGCAGGTAGCTCCATGCCCTCCTGGGTTTTAATTGCACCTTAGAACACATATACATCAACACTACATATGAGCGGGTAGAGGGAGGTTTGGAGTCTTCTCACACCCCCGGTCTCTGCGGCCTGCTGGAGCGGGGGGACTAGGAGGAGGAGTTGGCTGTCCGACTGGGGTCTGGTGTGTGGGGCCTCCCTGCTGCTGCGGAGTCGGGGCAGTCTGCTTCTCCCCACTGCAGGGAAAAGGGTAACACCACCTGGATCTGGGTGCAGTTTCCCCCTCCAGCGGCAAGGGTACCTAGACCCGGTTCTTAGAGTACGCTTGGGGAGTGTGATTGTGTGTACAGCGTCTCTTTATGTCTGTCTCCACGTTGGTTGAGTGTGGAGCTATATGATGCTAGCTGCTACTTCTATCGAGACAGGAATAAAAAGGACCTAGCTTGGAGGCACATAAGTGAGGAGATCGGGCAACCTGGTAAGTTCATTCATTCTTCTTTTGAATTTTCAGACTGACCCGATGAAGCCGCACAAAAGCTAGCAAGCCCGCCTACTGTCCCGCTATTTCCCCACTGATGTACAAATACCTTTCCGCTAACAAGATAATGTGCTTATTCAGAGGACATCTGCAGGAGAAAGTGGAAGCGCCTCAGGGACACCTATAATAAGGAGAAGAGGACGGAGAAGGAGAAGAGGAGTGGGTCTGCAGCAGGATCGGGGAGGAGATGGAAGTTCTTCGCGGTCATGGGGTTTCTGGACCCCTTCCTCACCCCGCGGGAGACTAGCGGCAATATGGTGCGGACCGTGGAGAACTTCCCCCCCGAGGACGAGGGACAGCCCGGAGAGGCAGCAGGGGAGTGTCAGTCAGAAGGTATGTTTACAATGAATTAATGTAGGTAGTTAATTTATGCGTGTTGTCATATAGGAATATATTTTGTTTATCAATAAACAGCACACAGTGGTCCCGCTGTCCATCCGTCACTGCCTCGCCTTTTCGCAGATTTTTCTTCATTGCACCGGACAGCTTTCAACAATGCGCATTGCATTCTGCAGCCCAATTGACAAATCTCCTCCGTGTCGTGTCTCCTGCGCTTGCCAAACTTATCATGTTTGGTTTTGATAACCATCACGTCCAATAGAAAAAACAGCACAAAAACACTCATAACTATGACCCTCATTCGGAAATACACACCTGCACCACAAGGGAAAACGGCGCACAAAAGTGGTGCATAGACGGAGAAAAAGCGCGGCATAATAATACGTTCACGTGTAAAATCGACAAAAGTTTGCACTTTGAGAATCAACTTGTGAGAACTGCGACTACTGTTCATGTGCTGCAATAAATGAGAGACCACTGCAAATAATTTCTCTATGACTATTGTTTTCAACCTGTTAACATTTAATATTGTCTTGATAGAGTCAACTGATCATGCAGCAGAGCCATCAGCTGTTGCTTCTTCTGGCTCCCCAGTCCCTGGTCCCTCCACTCCTGCTGCTGCACACACAGGTATGTACATCAAGCACTGATGGCTTTTTACTCGCTTGGATTCCCCTGTGATCACCTTTACCAAATATGTACAACCAATCTGTCTATATCCTGTTTTTTTTTTTTCAAATTTGAAAATGAAAATGTAGTAGCAGCCTTCTCATTACTTTGTGTTGTTTTGTGCTGTGTTCTACAGGCCCACAGAGGAGGACAGCTCGAAGGCGGTCGAGGGACGGGTCCCAGGACGGTCCATCGGCGGTGGAGCTGGCCATCCTGGAGTCCCTGAAGAGGCCACGCCCGTCTCCAACAGAACATTTCCTCCTCGGCCTTGTTCCTGCTCTGGAGAGCATGCCGCCTCAGACACGAGAATTCGTGAAATTCCAAATGTGTAAATTAGTTTATGAAAACAGCACAGCTGTGTTAAATTTGGAAACATTGGACCCTAATGATCAGTAGTTTTCTGATGAGGCAGCAGGCTCTCCAGGGCAGAAACAATGTTGTTATTTTTGTCCTCCTTCTCCCCGAGGCTCTTCCACTCCAAGCTGGGTCCTTTTTATTCCTGTTTCTGTGTAAATAGTTTAATTTTATATATTTATGTTTAATGTTTTTGTTAGTGAATTTATATATTTTTCCCAATAAACATTTGTAATGACTAATGTCTCTGTTCTACTACACAGCAAATGTTGACACACGACTTGACACAAGTAATATTTATTTCATATTATACTAATGACAAAACTATACTAATACAGTGGGATGCAAAAGTGTGGGCAACCTTGTTAAAAGTCATTATTTTCCTGTACAAATCGTTGGTTGTTACAATAAAAAATGTCAGTTAAATATATCATACAGGAGACACACAGTGATATTTGAGAAGTGAAAAGAAGTTTACTGGATTTACAAAAAGTGTGCAATAATTGTTTAAACAAAATCAAGCAGGTGCATAAATTTGGGCACCACAAAAAAAGAAATGAAACAAATATTTAGTGTATATCAATGTGTGTGTCTCCTATATGATATATGGGGTGCCTTTGTCTGGACATGCTTCCCATCCAGAGCTCCACAGCAGAGAGGGAAGTTCCAGCGCTCCTGGAATCCCTCTGTGATGGACCGCCAGTCTCCAGGTGAAGGCACAGCCATGAAGTCGTCCACTAGACAGTCCCAGATGGCCGTCGCTACCTGGGGGGTGATCTGGCACACCGTGGACACACCGACTCTGAAACTGAACGCGATGGTCCTGAAGGAGTCCCTGGTGGGAAGGGACCTGGACAAAATTGTTCAAAATTAGTATTATGTGTACTGCAGTTACAAAATACATTATTCAAATTCCAAAATACTTTTGTGATGTAAGATTTAAATTACAAAACATAAATCTTACATAAAACATTTTGTAATTATAAGGATAATTACATAATATATATTAGATATAATATAAAACAGTTGTGTTTTGTTTTAACTTTAACATATCATAATTAGATTAGTAGCAACTTTTACCACTACAGTGAGCCAATCTCTCATAATTCCTAAACATGTGAATCAGGTAGGAATGAAGTAAGACATTAATAGAAATAAAGAGTTGTATGTTGACATGTAGCCCTTGCTTAAATCATTGTTAATATTTTTGAAAAATGAACCTGTGATAAGACAGCTTATCAAGATAGAATATGCTAGATAGAACCATATAACTAAAGATGAACCAAACTGTTCACAATTTCATCTAGCTCTCAGATTTAAGAAAGGCTGGTGACCCCTGTTATAGAGTCTGACAGCTGCAGGGATTATATACAAATATTCAACTATACCAGAATTAAACCAGGTGTAAATTAAAAAAAAAGGAGTGAGTATCACTACAAAGATTAACCCACAGTGGGCCTCATACCAGTTTGATATCAGCAAACACCGAGAGCATACATTGATAGACACCACAGCCATGCTATCATTGCAAACACTGATAACAGCATAAATCGAATTAAATCGGGACTTGATGAGACCTTTCAAGTATCACTAGAAATATTATAAACAGTCGTCTCCATACCACAGTTTGCTATCAGTAAACACTGACGGCATTCACTGTTAGCATACCACATCCATGTTAGCAGTGTATAAACGGATGGTTTAGCATATATTAGCACAGGTATCAATAAAGGACTACCGTATTAAAGACTTTTACTAACCTCAGGCAGATGGACAGGCGCTCTGCAGGTGGGATTGAGCGCCTGTAGTTGGTGTCTAGGCGGGCGATTCTGGGACCGCAGCAGGTCCTCAAACCGGGCAAGTGAAAGACAGTGATATCGCTGTCATCGCCGTCATCCAGGCGCAGCTCCTGGAGCAAGTGGTGAAACTCACCAAACTGCTCACGCCTCTGGAGGACCGGACCCAGGTACGGCGAGGACGTCCTTAACGCCGCTGCTCTGCTCTCCACAGTAAATAGAGAAGGGAGACTCTCTCTTCAAACGCTAGATCGACAGCTGCCATCTTGCAAACATACCGTCTGGCACAACTTCCTCCCACATCCCTCCCACATTTCCGGTTCACGCGCGTCAAAATATGCAATTTTGAGGCGTGATGGATTTGTGTTGGACACGCGTCGAGGTGCGAATGTGCACGCGTCAAATTAGGGGCGTTTGGGGCGTTTTCGCTCGCGCCTATCGCGTTCGGTGTGAACACACCGTAAGAGCCACCCATGTCCCGGGCCACCTGAACCTGGGGCCGGACCTTCTCTCCAGGGGGGGTCCTCTGGTGAGAGAATGGAGGTTACACCCTTTAATAGTGGCTCAAATTTGGGATCTATTTGGCAAGGCGCAAATAGATCTTTTTGCTTCCAGGGTAAATACTCACTGCCCCCTGTTCTTCTCCATAATCGACCACGATGCACCGTTGGGCATGGACGTGCTAGCGCACCAATGGCCAGACGTGCTCCTGTATGCATTTCCCCCAGTAGAAATGATATCTCCAGTTCTAGAGAGAGTGCGTCGGCATTCCCTCTCTCTGATTCTAGTGGCCCCTTGGTGGCCCACAAGGTCGTATGCAGAGATAATCAGTCTGCTAGCAGCGAGTCCTTGGCAGCTTCCTCTCTGCAGGGACCTCCTCTCTCAGGCAGGAGGAGAAGTGGTTCATCCGCGCCCAGATCTGTGGCGCCTTCATGCTTACCTGCTGAGAGGTTAAACTTGATTGCTAAGGGTCTGCCACCTGGTGTGACAGAGACAATTCAGAACGCTAGGGCCTCATCTACTAGAGGCTTGTACACTTACAAATGGTGAGCCTTCGAGCAATGGTGCCAGGACCGCCACACTCTCCCATTTCAGTGCTCTGTTGTGGATGTTTTGACATTCCTGCAATAGCTGCTGGATAAGGGCTTTTCATTTTCGACAATTAAGGTTTATTTAGCAGCTATATCTGCTTGTCATATTGGCTTTGACAGGATGGCACCAGGTGCACATCCCCTTGCCATACGTTTTCTGAAAGGGGTTCGCTGGCTGAGACCCATGCTTAAGTCCAGTGTCCCTGCTTGCTACTTGTCTTTGGTGCTGGAGGCCCTTTGTAGCCCTCCGTTTGAACCCATTGAGTCTGTGGATATGAAATTTCTTTCATATAAGACTGCATTACTTCTCGCTTTGGCTTCGGCAAAGCAGCACCAGAGGTCTTGCTTTGCCCCAGGGGTTGAGAGCTCCTTCCACCAGGGGGATGGCAACCTCATGGGCTCTTTTTAAAGGGATGCCTGTAGCTGATATTCGTGCAGCAGCTAGTTGGGCATCACCGCACACTTTTGTGCGGTTTTATCAGTTGGACGTTACAGCCCCTTCGGTGGCTCATACTGTCTTTTCTGCTGGGTCTACCACTCACTAAGGATGTGGTGGTCCAATTCTGGTTCGGTGGCTGCTCTGCGAGGTGTGTATATATGTCCCATACTTATGTGTTATATCGAGTGAATCGACTGAAAGGGAACGAATAGTTATGTCTATAACTTCTGTTCCCTGAAGGAGAGGAACGAGGTACAACACAAGGTAGCCCCACTGAGCAGTTTGGCTCGGTGAAGAGCGGCTATCGAACTGAGGGATGACTGTGATGACAGCGGCTATATGTGCAGGCGGGGCCGTGCGCATGTCATCACACATCATCTGCCTTAAAGGCGTGAATAAAGGTTTCTTCAGCCAGGACACGCGAGGGCGTGATATCCCATACTTATGTGTTTTACCTCGTTCCTCTCCTTCAGGGAACAGAAGTTATAGACATAACTATTCGTTTGTCAGATGCTGGACGCCCTGCCACACCTGCCGGCTGTTGTTACTCTCCAAATGGTCCTCCGGAACATCAAAGAAACGTCAAAGGAACATCAAAGAAACGTTTGTGTGAATGATATAAATACAGTGTTGGAAAGATGGATTAACTGGTCAGGTTTTCTGTAAACTTATGTAATAAAGTAGTTTGGAGAAGGTTTGATTGGGGAAATGGAGGATGCGCTGGGATGGTGGGGTGTGCTTGTGTAACCAGGGCTGGGTGTGATTATGTACATGGGATGGTGATTTAAAGATTTTTAATGACTAACAATGTTTTTTCCAGTGTTTTCGCTTCTTTTCTTGCTGAAAACTTATCCAGCTTCAAAAAGACATTACAGAGCATCTCGTATTACGTACCAGTATCAATGGTTTCGAGCAGTTTAGAGGGCCAATCAGGGGACGTCACCGTCAATGTGTGATTTTCCACACTGAAGCAAGCATTGAAGCAGTGGTTCAAGGAAAATGCAGCTTTGACTCCAAAGCTTGTATCGGAGCATCGGTGTCATACGGCCATCGTGGAATCAATTCATAGACCAAAATATATTCTAAACTTTTGACTCATCAAGTAGCCACTTTTGGCAGATATAACAGCTGAACACACCATCAGATAGTCTTCAGAAAGTCCAGTTTAATTCAATTTATTTATATAGCACCAAATTACAACAACAGTCGCCTCAAGGCGCTTTATATTGTAAGGTAGACCCTACAATAATGGTTCTTCCCATATCTGTTGTCAAAGTTCCTATAAATGTGTGGCACTTACAGGTTGCTTTGCGTTCACTCTTCTGTTGAGTACATCTCAAACCAGCTTGATGGGGTTTAGGTCTGGAGACTGTGTCGGCCACTTCGTGTTTTAAAGCGTACCATGTTGTTCTGGTTTCCTGAGGTTGTTCTGGCACAGCTAGGATTTATGTTTTGGGTCATGATCCCGAACCCCTGACCAACTAGGCATGTACCAGAGGGTATTGCATGGCGCTGCCAAATGCTGTGGTAGCTGTTTTGGTTTGGGGCACCTCTCACTCTGTACAAGTCACCGACCCTGGATCCAGCAAAGCAGCCCCAGACCATCACTGTCAAACTCCTCCATGTTTGACAGTTGATGCCGCACACTGTGGAACTTGCTTACTACAACCATTATTACGCTGTGGTTGAAGCTGTTGTCCTGTGAGCCGCCTATCATGCAAGCTGTTAACTCTCAGAAACTTGTCCTCTGATTCAGTTGTGGCTTTGGGTCTGCCAGACCTTTTCCTGTCAGAGTTCGCCGCAGTTTCTGAGTGCCTTTTGATGGTGAAGGAAACTGTACTCACTGACACCTTGACTTTCTTTGCAATTTCTCTGTAGGTGAGATCTACATTTTTAAGTGCTATGATGGCCTGTCTGTCTTCCATTGTTAATTGCCTTTGCAATTTGCTGTTGTTCGAGTTCCAGTGTGTTTGGTGGACTATGCTTGAAATGGCCAATGAACTTTCTGCATTTTGCCAATCCGCTGTTAAAAAGACTGTTCTGTAGAGAAACTGTGATGGCTAGATGGAGGCTGCGTGCGACTCAAGGCATGTACTCTAACGGCAGCTGCCTGGGCGCTGCAACCATGTTGCCTGCACTGTCAGTGGTCAGCATGCTGACTTTATGTTCAATTCCCCATTGTCCAGCTACCTACAGAAAGTTCTTGACACGGATGTCAGCAAAGTGCCTCTCCCCCATCCTCATAACAGTCAACACAGAGTTCCCACTGTGGTGAAAAATAATGTGCTGTTACCCCAAGGGAAGTGTGATTACTTAGAGAAGTCCAATAGTCTTTGGCGAGTGCAACTGTGCTGGTCTGCCCCAAAGCCTCCTCGACTTTGGCTTTCTCATCTTCATACAAGTTGTGTATCTTGGTTACAATGGTGGCTCTCGAAGGCAATTCATATGTGCAGTCATTTGATGCTATGGAAATTATTTCAAGTAGCCCCTCATCCTCCACAGTGTGTATCTGGGTGATGTCTGAGCCGGTATGGCTTCAGTTTTCTGTCTCTCGCTCATATCCAAGGTGGGCTTGGTTAGCATAGAGCAGTGGTTCCAAAACTTTTTTTGCTCGGTCCCCCTTTGTTTTACAAGAAAATCTTCTCTCCCCTGGCACAAACACATCCGCCAACCACACATTTTGTTTCCAAACTCTATTGCAGTTTATTTCACATCTCAAACTTTTTGTAAACAGTTAAACAAATAAAGGTAAACCTGTCACAGTTTGCGAGGCAAGCCGTGTGGGTTATGAATGAAGGATGCAAGGTGCAGGCACAGGGTGTGATGCGAGTGAGCTTTTATTCCAATAGGTGAAAACAAAACAAAAGTGAGGATGGCAAGGACAGAAGCAAGAAAACCTAAACTGGGAAAAATCGAACAAACAAAACCCAAAACCATACTCGCAGGATAACACGCAGGGAGAAACACAGGGCAGACGATCCAATGACAAACACTAGAGAACACACACTACACTGTAAAATGTAATATTGTGTTTAATTAAAAATATTAAATAGGCTGAACTCAATTTTTATCAATTTGTTTTTAGAACTCAATTTGAATAAGTTACCAGTACTTTTTATGCAAAAACGCTGATAAACTCCATTTATTTGAGTTGTCTTAACTTAGAAAAACTAAGTAAGCTGGAAGTTTTGCTTCTCAGTGCGGAAGGATGAAAGATGTGTTTTGAAAATGCCACGTGACTACAGGTCCTCCTCCCTCCCGGATCAGTCCGCGTGTTTACGGTGCATTTTTTATGGAATAACTTGAGCAAACCTGGAGAAGCGTCAGCTCAAGATATTATTGTTGTCATTGCTGTGGATCTTTACTGACTTGGTGAGTAAATGTTTACTCTTATTCAAACTGATTTTGTGGCTTCTCTTAGTTTAGCACCAGGTTTAAAATCTTGCTAGCTAGTTAGTGTTAGCCTAGCGTTGCTGCTGCCGCTGGGCTCATGTTACTTAAAAATTAACACCACAGCCTTAAAAACCTTACATAAAACTATGTGGTGACATTTTCTGTTGATTGTTTGAAATAAATAAGTGAGATAAGAGCCCAGACAAAATTCTTTGGGAGGTGCAGCCGTTAGGGGTGGGGTAGGTAGGTGTGGGATGTGGGGGGTGGATAACAGAGCTCTCCGAAAACGTGGAAGCACTTTTGCAAATATGTGATATTTTGATAAATTAAGTAGATATTTGAGCATTATACAGCTACATTGTCGCCTGAAAATATCTTAAAAGGTTATTTTGTGACCCAGAAAGGGTAGTCTGGGGAAAAGGAGGATCGCATTTGTCGGCCACGGTTGTCGGAGCCTGTGTGTACTTGTAAGCGCGGCAATGGCGGAGGAGGGCCGCTGAAAAACTTATTACTTTTTCTGGGTCACAAAATAAACTTTTAAGATATTTTCTTAAAATATAAATTTACACAGCTTAATGTAGCTGTGTAAATTTCAAATATCTGCTCGATTTATCAAGACATCACATATTTGCAAAAATGCTCCGACGTTTTCGGAGACTTCTATTTTTTTTTTTCATGCTTTGTGGCAGCTTTAGAACATCTGTGGCATCTATTAATGTCAAATCTAGCCTTTATTTAACAACATAAGCAAACTCTATGTTACAATGATTGCACAGCCATTAAGGATCAAATCAGTTTCTGAAAAATGTTCTGTTTTTTCTCCCTCTGCTTGCTTCTTACTGTCTTTGAGGCTCGGGACCAGCACTCCTGTTGTTGGACAGAAAGACATCAACTCAGTGGTAAGGATTTTGGTTTTCCAATATATTAGCAACTGTCAGTGACATTTATATTAATCAGGCTGAACTTTAATCATACTTTAGATCAGCCTGTTTTACTTATTGTTTTGTTTGTGCTTTGGTTTGGGGAAGTTGTTTCTTTACTGATCTTTTCCTGTCTTCTGTTATTAGACTTGAGATATGACTGCACTATGCTGTTGCTGGTGACTCCAGTTAATTCTACAAGACATGCTGTGTAAATAAACAAACAACAACAGTTTGGTCTGCATTTCTTGAAAGATCACATCCCCCAAACTTAGTTTAGAGGGTCTACACTGTATATAGTGAAGTCTGCAAGTTTTCTAACAGCAAAATCTGTTTTGTGCCCAAAATCATTTTGCACATCATTAGAATGAAAGTTATTGCCCATGTTTGCATAGCCCTTTTTTTAAAATGATGCTTTCATGACATTATTGTGTGTTGGGTGGTGGTCAGGGCTATCCAGACTGACAAGTGGGACATTGAATGTCACCTCTCCGGTGGGGATGGAGCCTGAGATCGTCTAAATTGGAGTCTGTTCTATACCAAATGCAGAAAAAAATGTTTTAAGAAAGCAATTAAGTTCATGTTCCAAAAAATATGATTGTTTGCTTGCAGGACAACAGGAGAGATGAGTCCTCCATCACAGATGGTGTGGTCAGTGAAGGTGGTCACCTGCAGGTTCAAGCTCATTGCATCTCCAACCCACATCCACTGCCACTGTACTTAAGGGAAGTTAAAGACTTTCTTCTGCACCTACATTTGGATCACCTCGATCCATGACAGTCATTCAGGCAGTAATGCCTGGACTGGAAACAAGCCATCCTTAAAATATTACAACATTCCAGCTCATGTGTTGGAATGCAAAACAAATGTGTTGTTTAAATTAGAGACTGCAGTTGTGACAGAACAACAAATATTTTATTTTGATTATATAAGTAATGTAAGTACAAAACAAACTTGTGGTAGGCCTAAACTTATTTTCAGAATAATTAAATCTGAGACTTTGTTTCATTGTAAGATTATAACAGTGATGGCAATATAATTGTTTGTTGTTCAGCAGAACAGTGTCCAGTATGTTGGCTGTTGTACTTTGTTGTGTTTGAAAATAAAAGTTGTGCTCATTTTAACATCATTACAAAAATTGTTGTTAATTATTTTTAATCATATTCAGGTTACCACAAATTGTTTTTTCATTTAGTTGAACTTGAAATGTTTGTCAGTAGGTAAACAATTAGTATTGTACAGTCAGAAATATCAAGTTATTGTTAATACTGCAGACTTGCAATGTATAAGTTGTCCTAACAGTCATCTTAAGTAAGCTTTACTTAGTTTTTTTGAGGCAACGAGTTTCCATAATTTTTTTGAGTTCTGGGAACTAACAAGGCTGTACAGTGTACTCAAAATGAATAAGTTGCCCTAACTTGGTCATCTTAAGTAAACTTGATCCAATGTTTTTGAGTTCTGGGAACAAAGGAGCTTGTACAGAGTACTCAAAGCTTTACTCAATTTTTTTGAGGCAACGAGTTTCCATAATTTTTTTGAGTTCTGGGAACTAATTAGATTTTACAGTGTAATAGAGTGGTCCCTCGTTTATCGCAGGAGTTACGTTCTAAAAATAATGGGCAATAGGTGAGATCCGCGAAGTAGTCATCTTGATTTTTAACAATTATTATAGATGTTTTAAGGCTGTAAAACCCCTCACTACACACTTTATATACTTTTCTCAAACAGACATGAACATTTTCACATTTTTCTCGCTTGTTTAAACACTGTCAAAGTTCAAACCTTCGTAGAAAAATAAGCCCAGTATTATAGAATGAAACCAAAGATCAAACCCTGTTTCAGGTCCAGAACATGGGAATAGAGCAGCTACAAGAGAATTCAACATTAATGAATCCGAAAAATACGGTAACTTCTGCCTTCCTTTAGCATGTCCAGAAGTCCAACTTTTTGTGCGATGGTTAGCATCTTCCTTTGCCTTTGACGGTACAAAATGTGTCGTCTGCATTGTTGTGTTTGTTGGGGAGAAAACTTACAAGCATGCAGTACAGCACTTCAGAGTCACACTGCTAGCGATTGAAGATTTATATAAATTTGACAAGCTGAATGCTTTCTGTACTTTACAGGAGACACGGCACGTGATTGATTGACAATGGTCTACAGCCAATCAGGATGCATGCAAAATTGAACAAAGACCTGACTGAGCTGGAACAGAGGGAGCATAGGAACCAAAACCTGGGAACTAGAAATCGTAGCAACAGACATAACCAGAATAAACTAAAGCATGAGTTAATAATAATTAACACAAAACACTGGGCCAAATGACCCTGGACCAATGTTCCCTCTAATTTTTCATGTGTCTGAGCGAACACACAAACTCCCTGAGCGGTCCCTTGGACCACTGTGAGCAACATTAGACGTGTGCGCTGTGGTCACGCCAGCATCGAATCCATCCAAGTTACATGGTTTATTAAAATAATCAAATTACAGCATTTACATTTATGTTAGACTACTTTTAATTAATTGCTTTATCCCACTTACAATGAAGATGTAAAAAAAATCTTGTTCATGACCTGTGTAGTATGTTAACACTATTGCAAGTAAAAATAACTTGAACTCCAATTTCGAAAACACAACTTTCTTTCTTTTTTTTCATAAAGCTCTGACTTGTATTATGAGTATGAGTTTGTGGTCTGGGAGAGAGTCCTGTAACTCTCTGTCTGCAAAATACAGTATATAATGACCAATGTTGGGTAATTAATTTTTAATGCAGCCAAGGTGTTTTTAAATAAATTTTTAAACTATTTACAGAATAATCAGCTGTTCTGCATCAAATTTGATGCCATACAAATTATTTGTGCCACTCCAAAAAATTATTTCTGTCCACTATGAGATAAAGGAGAATAACAGCCTGATACCTGCAGGCCTGACAACAGGAGATGTATCACTCCTGTAACACCTGTAACATTCAGCAGTCGCCTCATTGTTCTGACACACACAACAAAACTATTGACTACACTACACACTAACTACACAAGATTTGCGCTAAACGTCGCAAATCTCTCACATCTCAAAACACCGCCGTCACTCCTAAAACTTCCCTCTTCCTAAACAACTAAATGCCACGTTTCCATATCATTTTTTGATTGGTCGACATGGTACTTTTTTTGACCAATAGGAAAGGGAGAGGGGGTGGAGTTTGTTTTTGCTCACAGGTGGAGAGTGCTTTCGAGCGTTTTCCTTATAAAACGCCGTTTTTACCGTTTCTTCCCGCAGTAAATATAAACAAGGACAGTATTCAGGAAGAAAACCAAACATTGCAGATATTTTTTTTTATCATAACTCTGGTTTTACGTGGCCTATCAACACAATTTAAACCTGGTATAAAGTCCAATCTTTTTCCGTCAATTGTTCCGTCTGTCCTGCTCACATCTCCAATGGTTGTACACGTTGTCATTAACGTGGCTTCACTCCACATCAGCCACGCCGCTTTGCTAGCTAAAACACCGGTGTCGGCACATAAGGACGCTGTCATAGCCTGTCAACGATGTTGATGGGCTGTGTATATACGAATGTGAATCGCATCATTGGCTGGACTATGGGATAAGGTGGCATCGTTCTAAACACATACAGGAGCAGCCAGTGACTTACTGACTAACAATGCAAAACAGAATTGTTAACGTATTTATTTTAATTTCAATTCAGGTTAGATTTTTTTTTTTGTGCGCAACGCAGATTTTCTGTGCGCAGAGACCGTTCTAGCAGTGCGCAATTGCGCACGTGCGCAGCTTAGAGGGAACATTGCCCTGGACTATGACAAAACAGCAATAATTTATAGGTTGCAATACAATAAACTACTGCCTCTTTTAAATAACAGAAAAACAAACCATCTTTATGGTGTAATTATTTTATGTGTAGTTGTTTTTTTTTACTGTGTAAGAATATTCAACATTGCTTATCAATACATTTTTCAAAAAATGTCTCTCTGTGCAAAATGGGTTTAAAAATATAAATAACTGTAGGACACTGTTTGTCCGTGATTTGGACAGCCCAGCTCGTGCTCCTGACGGAGGGGAAACAAATTCTGCCGGGGATACCTACCTTGGCACCACTGTTGTAAGTGTAAATACAAACTCCTGGTGCAGACGAAAGACGCAAAGTGGATGCATGTATATCACTTTCCTCGTTCATTGTCAAAAGAGCTGAAAAACACCTACAAGGAGACCTTGCAGATGGTGATGAAGGCCAGATGTTGGGTCGTGCTTAGGATCTGAAAGTACTAAATCAAGGTCAAAATCACGAAGGTCTAAAAGTGGTTCAAGCCAGTCATACTCACAAACAATCAAAAGAATAGAAGCAGAGGCTGAGGCAGCTGCATGTCAAGAAATATTAGCAGTAATGGAGGATCAAGAAAAGGAAGCAGCTGAACTACAAAAATTGGAACTTGAAAACTTGGAAAGGCAACAAACAATGGAGGAGCAGCGCAGAAAGACATTAGGAGGTTCTCAATGACTGTATGGAAATTCAGAAACTCTTGCTGAAACTTCCAGACTGGTTGATGACAAGATGGAATCGCACAGCTATAAAATTAAAATCGCACAGCTATAAAATTAGAAAAACCCTTAATCCATGTTTAAATCCGTGTTTATGGATTTTGTATCCACTGAAGCAGACCTAGCATGTGATCCCATAGCTTCAATGCAAGCACTTAAGAGTTTGGAAATAAGTAAACCCAAACACTCACGCAGCAAAGTAATTAAAGCTAAAACATTAACGACAACTTCAAGTCACTCAACCAACTCACGTCACATAAATCCTGTGACCTGCCTTTACTGCAAAAGAAATGGTCACACACTGGATAAATGCTTCAAATTCACGGAATAATAAGTCCAGGATCGTATGAAGTTTGTACAAGCAGAAAGGCTGTGTTTTGGAAGGGGGGACATCGTTCTAAGAAGTGTGATAAAAGGAACACGTGTGAAAATGCCATAAGAAGCATCCCACGTGTCTGCACGATGACAAGTTTGTAGAGTGTAAAAGGATAATGCCTGCAACGAATGATAACTCTCGAGACAAGAACGAAGGAGATGAACCAGCAACCGCAATCTCCAGTAGAGTAACTCAAGTAACTTCAAGCACACTGACATCCTCCATTTTACCTGTCTGGGTTTCGTCCAAAAATTACCCAGACAGAGAAGTTCTAGTATATGCCCTCCTCGATTCTCAGAGCGATACATCCTTCATCTTGGATGAAGTAGCCCAGGATCTCGACACAGACAAGAGTAAAGCTAATCTAAGACTATCGACCATGTCCGCCAAGTCAACAGTCATACCATGTGAGAAGCTGGTAAATCTTCACGTTAGAGGCTACAAGCAGGAAAATTACATTGCCACCAGTCTATACAAGAGAGTTCATCCCTGTGAACAGATCACATATCCCGACGTCTGAAACTGCGTTAAACTGGCCTCATCTTGAAAAGGTAGCAGATAGGTTACCTCCAATGCTTGAATGTGAAGTTGGTCTGCTTCTCGGCTATAACTGTCAGCAAGCCCTTCTTCCACGAGAAGTCATTGCAAGTGAGGAGAATCAGCCTTACGCACAGCTAACTGATCTCGGCTGGAGCATAGTTGGTTGTACGTCTCAAGTTCAAAATCACAATGATGACATTGGCATAAGCCACAGAATCATTGTTCAAGAAGTAACTCCTGCGTTACAACAAGCAGTTGAACTCAAGCAAGAAGTGCATTTTGTATGCAGAACTCAAGTGAAGGAAGATCTGATTTCTCTGAGCATGCAACAGATGACAATCCAGTCTCTCAGGAAGACATTTTGTTCATGTCAAAGGTGACCAAAGGCATAAGACAAAAGAAAAACGGTCACTATGAACTCCCATTACCATTCAAAACTGACAACCCGAATCTCCCAAACAACAAACAATGCGCTGAACATAAACTGTCTTTGTTGGAACGTCGGCTCAAAAGAGATAAGAAATACTATAAAGATTATGTCAAGTTCATGGACGACATCATAGCCCATGGAGACGCAGAGAAGGTCCTGGATAACTGGATAATGAGGCAGCATGGTACATACCGCACTATGGGGTCTACCACCCCCACAAACCTGAGAAGATACATGTGGTTTTTGATTGCTCAGCCCGTTTCCAGGGGACATCTCTTAACGATCACCTTCTGACTGGACCAGATCTTACCAGCGCACTGATCGGAGTGTTATGTCGATTCAGAAAGGGCCCCATCGCCATCATGTGTGACGTGGAGAGGATGTTCCACCAATTCCAAAACTATTTGAGATTTCTTTGGTGGGACAAAGGCAATTTAAACTCTGAGTCTTCAGTGTACAGGATGAGAGTGCATCTTTTCTGAGCAGCTTCATCTCCCGGATGCTGTAATTTTGGACTCAAACATATTGCTTCTCAAGGTAGAAACAGATTCAGCAAAGAGACTATTGAGTTCATCCAAAGAGGTTTTTACGTTGATGACTGTTACGCCCCAGTCTAGGGGTACAGGAACGCAACATAGGAGTTGAAAAGATTGACCCCGCCCTGGTCCCCAAAACCATACACAGAGGGAAAACCAATTTCTTAGTGAACCGTTGGTTTATTTGGTTACACTGAAAATGAATCTCCGGGGTGAACAAAGGCCAAAATAACAAACAAAACAAGCTAAGTCAGGAGGAGGTGCTATCTAAACCCTATGTGAAACCAAAAACCAAACAAAAGACAAGCGCTACACCTAACTCCCTAACTGAGATAAACAGGAGAAAACAGTGCAAGGAAAAACAATAAGGCAGCTCACCCCTTCTGTTCCAGTGCTATTTACAATGTGCTATTTACAATGAAAACTAATGTACACACTACATACAGAACTCAGAAAGTCGCAAGAGTCACAGGCACAAATGTCACAGGTTTTGGAGGCCAGGGTCAGGTCTGCTGCTGCTGTCAGTGGCTGCCCCGGGACAACTGCTGGTGAGGGATTTTGAATGCGACCACATGATCAGGGGACCAATCAGCAGCCGCCAGCTCATCCAATCAGGGACCTGCAAAGACTTAAGGACACAGACAAAGAAACAGCCACCAAAACAGATTATGGCCAGGGCCATAACACCCCCCTTCCCAAGACCAAACATCTCCCCTATAGATGTTTGGCACTTAGGTGCTCAGAAAACCACGCGACAGCGCATCTGCCATTACATTTTCAGTTCCTTTTTTGTGATGGATCTCCAAATTAAAGTCCTGCACTAAGAGGGACCATCTCATGAGACTCTGGTTAGAATTTTGCATCCTAGTCAAAAACACGAGGGGGTTGTGATCGGTGTAAATGATGACAGGTGATGAACTAGAGCCGACATAAACTTCGAAATGCGGTAGAACAAGCAACAGAGAAAGAGCTTCTTTCTCGATAGTACTGTATTTTTGCTGGTGAACGTTGAACTTCTTTGAAAAATAACCAATTGGGTGATCAACACCCTGCTTGTCCTCCTGCAACAGCACCGCACCTGCACCGTTGGCGCTGGCATCCACCTCGAGTTTAAAAGGAAGTGTGAAATCAGGAGCGGCAAGTACTGGAGTGCTGCAGAGGAGAGTTTTGGCAGACTCAAAAGCATTCTGGCATGTGGGCGACCATATGAATGGTTTTGACACACTTGTGAGACTGGTGAGAGGCGCAACTACATCTGCAAAATTCCTACAGAAGCCACGATAATAGCCGGCCATTCCAAGGAACCGGCGAAGTTCACGTCTAGTGCGAGGCACAGGGAAATCTAGGATAGCCTGGATTTTGGCCAGAAGGGGGCGCACCTGTCCCTGACCCACCTGCTTCCCTAGATAAGTCACAGTGGCCTTACCAAAGTCACATTTGGCAAGATTTAGGGTAAGGGATGCCTCTTTTAATCTTTCAAAAATCTCAGTGAGTGTTCCAAGGTGTTCGGACCAAGTCTCCGAATAGGCTACAATGTCGTCTAAGTACACTTCACAGTTTGTGACACCACCTAAGACAATGTGCATAAGGCGTTGGAATGTGGCAGGGGCATTTCGAAGGCCAAAAGGCATGACGGTGTATTGGAGGAAGTGATCAGGAGAGACAAAAGCGGAAATTTCAGATGCATGTGGAGTGAGGGGAACTTGCCAATAACCCTTTAATAGATCCAGCTTGGTGACAAACTTTGCGGAGCCAACCCTGTCAACACAATCTTCCACGCGGGGAAGAGGATAGGAGTCGGGTTTGGTCACACTGTTCACTTTTCGAAAATCAGTACAAAAACGAGGGGTTTTGTCTTCCTTCGGCACAAGAAGGCATGGGGAACTCCAGGCACTCGAACTAGGCACAGCTAGACCATTTTCCAGCAAGTAGGAAACTTCTTGTTGAAAAAGTGTGCGTTTGGTAGGGTTCACACGATAAGCGTGTTGTTTGATCCGAGGGTGGTCACCTACATCTATGTCATGTTCGAGGACAGTAGTGCAAGACGGGGTGTCAGCAAACAGGGATGGGTAAGTATTGATCAGAGAACACACATCGTTCTGGGCAGCGTCGTCTAAATGTTTTAGGTGGGATTTTAAATTATCCAATATTTCAGAGTTTCTGAGTCGGGAGCAACCCTCAGCACAAACGAAAACTAAGCCATCACTTTCTGGGCTATACTGCGACGGAGATGCTGGCACAACTACCGGCAGGGCAGACGGCGCAGCGGGGGATGAAGAGGAGTTTACACCTGCATCACGAACAAAATAAGGCTTCATCAAATTAACATGACACACACGACGCTTTCTCCTACGGTCTGGGGTACCTATAACATAATCTGTGTCACTCAGTTTCTCTTGAACAGTATAGGGCCCACAGAACGTTGCCTGGAGAGAGGATCCAGGAACGGGTAGGAGAGTCAACACTTTGTCACCCACTTCAAATTGTCTCTGCAAAGACTTTTTATCAAATTTTTTCTCTTTCACTCACATATTAAACAAATATGTAAGACTGCTTTCTTCCATTTGCACAACATCTCTAAAATTAGAAAAACCCTGTCTCAGAGTGATGCTGAAAAACTAGTTCATGTATTGATTACTTCCAGGCTGGACTACTGTAATTCATTATTATCAGGATGTCCTAAAAACTCCCTGAAAAGCCTTCAGTTAATCCAAAATGCTGCAGCAAGAGTACTGACAGGGACTAGGAAGAGAGAGCATATTTCTCCAGTATTGGCTTCCCTTCATTGGCTTCCTGTTAAATCTAGAATTGAATTCAAAATCCTGCTCCTCACATACAAGGTCTTAAATAACCAGGCCCCATCTTATCTTATTGACCTTGTAGTACCATATCACCCTATTACAGCACTTCACTCTCGCACTGCAGGCTTACTTGCTGTTCCTGGAGTATTTAAAAGTAGAATGGGAGGCAGAGCCTTCAGTTTTCAGGCCCCTCTTCTGTGGAACCAGCTTCCAGTTTGGATTCAGGAGACAGACACTATCTCTACTTTTAAGATTAGGCTTCAAACTTTCCTTTTTGCTAAAGCATATAGTTAGGGCTGGACCAGGTGACCCTGAATCCTCCCTTAGTTATGCTGCAATAGACGTAGGCTGCTGGGGGATTCCCATGATGCATTGAGTTTTTCCTTTCCACTAACCTTTCTCACTCACTAAGTGTTAACAGACCTCTCTGCATTGAATCGTATCTGTTATTAATCTCTG
Organism: Pelmatolapia mariae; assembly: GCF_036321145.2. NCBI lineage: Eukaryota > Metazoa > Chordata > Actinopteri > Cichliformes > Cichlidae > Pelmatolapia > Pelmatolapia mariae. The sequence goes on along the minus strand of NC_086240.1, from coordinate 27,542,866 downwards.
TCTCTCTTCTACAGCACGTCTTCTATCCTGTCTTCCTTCTTTCACCCCAACCGGTCGCAGCAGATGGCCGCCCCTCCCTGAGCCTGGTTCTGCCGGAGGTTTCTTCCTGTTAAAAGGGAGTTTTTCCTTCCCACTGTTGCCAAAGTGCTTGCTCATAGGGGGTCGTACGATTGTTGGGTTTTTCTCTTTATCTATTATTGTACGATCTACTGTACAACATAAAGCACCGTGAGTAGAAGTCCAAGTTTACAAACTCCCCATTCTGCATTTCTTTGTTTTTTTTGTTAATGTGAGGTGACATTTTTCAGGGTTAGCAAACTCAGATTTCTCATCAATGTTTGTTTTAACACATTCACAGGGAAGCTGCATCCACTTGTACAAGAATAAGTAGACAAATAAAAAAAAAAAGCATCCTCTGAGTTTGTTAAAGACTTTTTTTTGGCTGAAATGGGACAAACTGCATGATGTATACTTAATTATGTTTAAATCCCAGTTTCCAATTGACTTCACACAGGCCAACCAAAGCACCATGTAGTGTCCAGGTCTAGATCTCCAATGGCTCAACGCGTCAACATACTTATGCAATTTTCATGCAAAAGACAAAAGACATAAGGGTAAAGGAATTTGAATTTCCCTTTCATGCAGCAGTATATTAATGACAAACTTCCTGCTGGTGATGGATACTGTGTCCATATTCAGAGGCTGCATCCTCCTGAGGACCTGACCTTCGCGGTCTATGTGTGTCGGGTCCTGCGAAGGCCGTGTAGGCCGGAAGTGAGCGGCTGTGAAATTGGATGGTCTAGCCTTCAGAGTTGTGTCACCAGCTGTCTCGGCGGTGTTTAATAAACGCAGCCTTCTGCTCCTTGCTGTCTAAAATATAACAGGACATTGGCGTAAATTCTAGACCCTCTCACACTTCTGTTTAATCAGTTTCCTGTCTGACGTTTATTCAGGTGTGTGAAAACTATAACTTGAAACTCAGCCAAACCAATTTACTCACAAACAAATAAAACACTGAAAAAAGCCAAACAATAACATTTTTAAGTTATCTAAGTGACTTATATATCATGTCTAACCTGAGAAGCGAAAGACCGCAGGGGGTCTGAAAATGATGTGCTGGGAGACACTGCCGAGTTCATTTTATGAGAGAAGACAAAGAAACTCAAATTATTTATTTTCCTCTATTTATTAACAGTGTCAAAGGGGCAAAGGGACAAGTTTTATTTGAGATAGTGAGCAGCGTTTTAAACAACAAGAAAAGGTGCATGGCGATATAAAGGACTGAAGGCTGCAAAGGTAAACACGGGGGTGAGACTCCTGATGTGACAGTCTAGCACTGATAAACTGTAAAAAGAAGAGATAGTAGTTAGGAGGGACAAGGAATTTATTCAGGAGGAAATGAAGGTTAATGGGATGTGAGTGGCTTACTTGGAAGGCAGCGTTTTGAAGCTTGGAGGGTCAGAGTGTCAAGCCAAGTGTGGTGATGATGGGCTGACCTGAGTTCCAGGGTTCCCTGTGAATGTCGGTGACAGGGGGGCAGACAGGTATATGAGGTGAAGATGTCCTTCCAGAGAAACAGAGCATGGAGCGGGTGGCGAGAATCCAGTGAGAGTTGACCAGCGTCTGAATGACGAGCACAGCTGAGCAGTGATGTGATGAGAGAACTGTAGCATAAAGAGATCCAGGTAAGCACACAAAACTTGCTCATAGAACACGAAGTGAGAGCCTGTTACCAGCATGGGTAAGTTGACAAACTGGAGGGGAAGAGACGGCGACCTTGGTCACCTTTGAAGATTGTCAATGATTAGCCCCAGGTGAGTTGAGCAGGTGAGGAGATGACAACTGCCCAGGATTAGGGTTTAGAGGTAGAGAGAGAGGGAGATAGAAAGAGAGTGGGAGGGATAGAACGCTCGCCCTAGAACCGTGATTTATAAAGTTGTTTGTACTTCAGTACTGAAGTAAGTTGCCGTACCTTCTACCGCATCTACCTAGCCATACAGAGGACAAGAGAGCATTAATGGAGTGACTTATTTCTAAGTGTGAGGTAATTTTAAATGCAGCATTTCTATCAGCTCAACAAACGTTAGCAAACAAACAAACTGTTTGCGTGCAGTTTGTCTAACAGTGTGTTGCTAGCTAAAGGTCCAGCTGCTGTATTTACAAGGAGCGAAAAGAAAGAGAGCTAACTTCACTCAGAGATCAAGAAAGATAAGACGAGCGCTTAGGTTTAAAGGCAAGGACTGCTCATTTAAAGCTCAGATGTTAAGTCCTCATGTTTTTAAATCTATGCATGTGACATTATGTTTTTTCATATTGTGAAACCTGCTGCTAAACAACCTGAGGTAGACTAACTGTGTTATTTAAAGGTTGCATGAAATCCTCTGCAGTTTAGTGCAGAATAAACAGGTTAGTTTGATGCACTGTGATGGGTTTACAGTAAAGAACAGTGTGTGACTGGTGCACAGTGGCTGTGGTTTCATGGTCACAGTTAGCTTACATCAAGTGTAGCAGAGATTCATATGGATTTCAGCTGATGATGGTTGTATAGTGTCTAATATAAAGACAGCATAAACAGTGTACTGTCAGCAGGGCTGGACTGGGACAAAAAATTGGCCCGGGCATTTTGACTAGAGACCGGCCCACCAGGTATTAAAGCCATAGAGCCTTTGAATGAAAACAAACGCTGTTGTGACAGTGATGTACACTGTCTTGTTGGTATATGTATGATTTCTATGCATTTTACATCAGATAAAAACTTTGGTTGTAAGATTCAGATAATTATTTAATAAAAGCTAGACATTTTAAATGAGAAGAAGAAAAAAAGTATTTCTTTGTGCCCCCCTTTCCCTGTTAATGCCCTACCTGGCCCCCTGGCAAAACTTTGCTAGACCAGCCCCTGCACAGTTACCAGCTGTCAGCTACAAAAGATCCCGGTGTTATTTGTCTCTCAGAAACAGTTCATAACTTCCCTTCAACTCATTCATTTCACCTAAAAGGTAAACCTGTTCCTCCATCACTCGTTCAGCTCTGATGATTCAGTAAGGACATCTCCTGGTTTCATCTTCATGTTTCCCTCTCACCACATATCCAAACCGATATCATGACCAGCAGCTTTTACAATTGTGGCTCCAGCAAACATCAACTGATACTAGAAATTAATATTAAATAAATTCTAACAACAGCTGATCAAGCTTAAACGTGCTGCTGTTGTTTAGCGCGACATCTGCTGGTTTCCTCTTTCTGGTGCAAAGTGGGAGATAAACAAACAAGAGAGACGGGACTTGCGTCAGAAAAGCCGATCAGCTGATCATTGATCAGTTTCATCATTGAAGTAGAAACAGGAGAGGGAGGGGAGAGAATGAGAGAAGAAGCAGCTGATAGCGTAAACACAGAATAACTCCAGCTTTCTGTCTTTTTCCATTCTAGCTGAAGTACGGGACAAACTGTATTCCTTCTCAGCTCAATACGAAATGCGTAATATTTTCTCTGAATACGGGACGATTCCGTTTTTTACGGGTCGGTTGGCAACTCTACTAACTAACCTTATGAATAAAATAAAGTTCACTATCAGTAACATTATAGCACCCACCCAGCTGTATAGAAACTCTGTCATGCTAGCTAGTACGCAGTACGAGTTATTGTAACATAGCTACCACCAAACAACTGAGTTATTTTTACACATCGACCAGCATTTCGCCAATCCACCACCTTTCATTGTTTTTTTTGTTTATTTTTACAAAAAAAAAAGAAAAAAAAGACATCGGCCCATAAAAACGAAAAATCATCATGGGCCCACCGGGCAAATGCCTGGTATGCCCGATTATGACTGTCAGTGTAGGGGATGAAATCAGCCAGGACAACTCAGGAAACATCTGCTCACATCTGGTTGAATTCAGGCGTGTACATCGACAAATATCAGCTGATCGCAGGCTGTACACTAAGAAAATCTACTGAAGCTCTCAATAGAAATTATTGTACACATGAATGTACACATTTTCCTGTTTAGAGGTAAAGTCCCCCTCCATTGTTTACCTCTACAATGGAGGCAACAGAAAATTGAGCTATGGTTTTTATTTTCCTTTTATTCCTTCTGATTCAAAAGTGAGTGCAATTAGGACTAAAAGTTAGAGTAAAGGTTGTAGTCCCATCTTCTAATCAGGGGCGGATCTAGAAGGGTGGCATGGGGTGGCAAGTGCCACCCTAAAATAATCTCTTGACACCCCAAGTGCCACCCTAGTTTTGCATATGACAGTGTTGTTTATTTAAAAAAAAAAAAGGATTGCATTAAGACTACAGTTAACAGTGAATATAAATGCTAAAACTGAATATATTGCAGAAAAATACTGTCGTCGTTTTTTTGTGTGGGTTTTTTTTCCTTTTTTTTTAAGCGTTTTCTAAGGATAGCGCGATAACAGTAAAGAAAGAAAAAAAAAAGGCACCTTTTTTTCTATCGGTGGAAAAATGTACCATGTCGGCCAATTTTTAAAAAAGTCAACACGTGGGATTTGGTTTTTAGGAAGAGGGGAAAGTTTTGGGAGTGACGGTAACGGGAACGAGATGGAGCGAGCGAGTGAGAGAGAGAGTTTTTAGATGTGGGAGATTTGTGACGTTTTGCGTGGATTGTGTAGTTAGTCTGTTCTGTTGTCTTGTATAGTTAGTCTGTTGTGTAGTCGTTGTTTTGTTTTGTGTGTCAGTGAGGGGACTAATGAACGTCACAACGGCATATTGTAATGTAAACACTCTCACTAAGTAGAAAACCAGCGGAGTGATACATTTCTTGTTGTCAGGCCTGCAGGTTTATCCCTGTGATGTTCTCCTCTGTCTTTTGGTAGACTAACAAATGTTTTTTACTGGCACACATAACTTGTGGGGCATCCTATTGCTAGACACAGATAGCAAGACGACATTGAATTGATGTTGATTTTTCATCCGATCCGTCGTTATGGTCAGGGTTGAAATGCCAATGTAACAACATTGAAATACTGTGGTAAACCGACGGTCTTACTATAGGGACGTTGTAATAATGTTGATTTACCGTTGTTTTTTTGTCATTGATATTTGATCTATTTGTAGTCGACCAGATGACAACAACAACATCGAGAAAATGTCTATTTATAGTTGACCATCATTCCGCGCCGGTCACCATCAAAAAGCCATTGATTTGTAGTTGAGCGTTAAATTGCATTGCAACTGAGCGGGTATAAAGTACCGGAGAAAGTAGATTTATTGTTCTTTTGTTATCAATGATTTCTGGTCTAGTTCACCAGCTTTAAAAAATCGTGTCGACGTGCAATTTATGTATAGTTGACTGGGAAATTAAAGAAGCGATCACTTGGACTATTCCGCAGCACCCCTCTCACAGTGGTACATCCCTCCAGGTAGAGCGGGACATTACATTTACTCTCAGCGGAATTGACCGGAGAAGGCACTGCAGTGGCCTGCACCACGATTAGTATAAGGTAAGAATGAATGAATTTTCTTCTATTCGTTATTTCCACGGTCGCATTTGAATAACAGTAAAAAACTTGTTAATATACAGTTTCGGACAAAATGTGGGAGCCCGAAATTGTGTCTACTTTCATCTTACAGTCCGGCAACAAATAAGTTGCACTGCGAACAAAGTCTATCAACAAAGAAAGCATTTTCGTTTCATACTTTTCCGTTATATTCCCTTACAAAGCTAGCCTAACACTTCGAGGGTTCCTTTGTTAGCCTTGCCTTCGCCTCGGCGACCATTGACCCAGACTTTCCCTCTGTAGTTGCTTTTTAGCATAGTACTACAAAAAATTGTAAATCTGTGATATATTATTGGTAAACGTAAAGTTAACTGTATAAACGTGTTTAATGACTTTGTTACTTTTGATGATTGGAGAGCACCCGCTTCAATTCGCACACAAAAACTTTAGACTCAGTTCGAATGCTCACGCGGCATGCCCACGTGACTGTACGTTGCACGCTCACCTAACTTTACGTTGCACGCGTACATGACTTTCCGTTTGTGCCTTGAATAATGAATAAGGCTACGTCCACACGTACCAGCGTATTTTTGAAAACGCTGATTTTTCTATGTGTTTGCACCATTGACTGTAGAAAAGATGGACGACGCGACATCGCCTCCTCCCATTGTGCAAAAATGAAGCCAAAATATCCCGCTTGTGGAGGCTGCCATCTTGCAAATTTGGAGCCAGAGTCTGCGCAGTAGTGACTTGAGGTGGAGCGACTGTGTAACGCTCCCGCCCACACACCCGCTGGACGTGACCGCAAACACACCCCCCTACACTTTTTACGTAGACCGGCTGCTCGAGTTCTTTTGCTGGTTTACCGCGACTGACGACTCGTTTAATTAAGGTAAATACAACCATGTCACTGTTATAAAAAAAAAGACACACAGCTTATCATCTTATAGTTCTAAAATCACTCTGTTGTTAATTTGTTAGTTAGATTAGCCGCTAGCATACGCACTGTGTTGGAGGCTTGTTGCTAGCTAGTTAGCGATGCTACACACCTAATACTCTTAATAGTCTGTGTTATTGAAGGATTCAGCACTTCTTATGTTTTTTTTATCCATTTTTAGACAGCGATGAGATCCTCTGCACACTCTACAGAAGCCCAGAGTTACTGTTAATATCAAAAATATAATGCTGTCCTTTGAGATTTTAACATAAGACTGTGAGTGTAATGGATCTAAAACTGCTTAAATCTTCAGAGCCCTCTACATCCTGGTAACATGGAAACTTTAAAAACATCAGCAGAACGTTTCAGTAGTGTAGTCTAATTTGTTCTTTTCATTTAATAATAGAGTCCATATTATATCAACAGCTACATTTACCCTGGAGAGAAACTAGTGAGGGAGACCACCAGGACCAAGCTGGGTTTCCTGGGTCCAGAGGTTTGGAGAAACTTTTTCCCTTTCTTTCATCACAGCTGTCCTGTGCCAGAAGTTCTGTTGACCCACTGAAAGAGGCATCATTTAAGAAACACCAGGAAGACTGAAGCTCATCGCATTGATCAAGCAGGACTCATGATCTTCACCAGCAGCTCCCTCACAGGGAAATCTTCAGCACTCCTCCGTAGGCCTGCCCCAGGAGATAAACCCAGCATTTCATGAACACTGTGATGAGACCTTTGGTTTGTGTAATGGTAATTTTTTTTTTTTTTTTTTTTTTTTGCCTGTCCCGTTTGGCTCTTTTGCCATCAGAATTATTGTCTAAAGGCGAAGAAAGATGCCCAACGGATTTACTTTACCAAATGGACCATCCCAGCCTTGCCGTAATGGTCTATTTGATTCACCTTTTATTGTTTATTTTATTTTCACTTGCTGAATATGGGACAGACTTGACTGAGGGAAAGAAAGGGGAGAAAGAAAGAGGGAAAGAAAAACAGCTGAGAAGAGGGACGGGGAAAAAGGGCAAAAAACAAAAACCAACAGAATAAGTATACAAAAAATACATATATCGATCACCTGGATCACCTGTTGAGAAAGAAAAAAGAAAACAAGCAGAAGAAAACGAGAGTAATAGAATAAACAACATCACAATGATATATGGGGATATGACAGTAAATACTAAATATTAAACATTATTGTGCAGCACGTAAGATCGACATCGCACAGTGTGCTTTGAGGTAGGAGCCAAAAAGGGTGTAGTTTGTGTGTGTGATCACCCGTGTGTACACCTGTGAGCATGAACACGCTTGTTTTTAAAAGGTTCCTTCATGTAATGATCTGCTAGAGGGTGTGGGGGGCCACTGCCCCGTCCTCCAGGGCATGAAGCAGGTATGGAGGAGATCAAAACTCCAGACATCCAGAGGCCCCCAGAACACAAGAGACCAAGGAAGACCAACAGAGGGGCAGCCGCGCCACTATCCCAGAAAGAGCTGAGGAGAGTCCCAGATGAGGGGTCACTCAGCAGCCGCGGAGCAGAAGCCAGGGGGGGTTGCAGTGACGTGCCCGTGAGGTCCGCCGGCAGCCGGCTGTGCCTGAGTGACCGAGCCCCAGGCCGAGAGACTGAGGGCACCCCATCCCCGAAGTGGCCCGAGCGAGCCCCAGGCTCCAGGCCCCGATAAGCAGCCACCAAGGAGTGAGCCGGTGTGTACCTGGACGCCCATCCCCGGACACAAAGAACCACCAACGCACCAATGTCTGAGGGCGTCCGCCACCGGCAGGGGAAGTGGTGGGGGGAGATAGGCCTCCAAACCTTGGAGGGCCTGAGATGTCCCCAGAGAGGTGGCGTCTGATACCCAACCTGACATATGGACACAGACATACAGGCACACACAGATACAAACATCCATTCCCACCCTCATGCTCTCATAAGCAATTACTCCACACTCAACCAACGTGGAGACAGACATAAAGAGACACTGTACACACAATCACACTCCCCAAGCGTACTCTAAGAACCGGGTCTAGGTACCCTTGCCCCTGGAGGGGGAAACTGCACCCAGACCCAGGTGGTGTTACCCTTTTCCCTGCGGTGGGGAGAACCAGACCGCCCCGACTCCGCAGCAGCAGGGAGGCCCCACATTCCAGACCCCAGTCGGATGGCCAACTCCTCCTCCTAGCCCCCCCGCTCCAGCAGGCCGCAGAGACCGGGGGTGTGAGAAGACTCCAAACCTCCCTCCACCCGCTCATATGTAGTGTTGATGTATGTGTGTTTTAAGGTGCATTTAAAACCCAGGAAGGCATGGAGCTACCTGCCAGAGAGCAGCAGGTAAGCGCATAGCCCCTCCTGCTAGCCCTCAATGTCTACGTGTATTTAAAATTGAGAGGTGGGCAACGACGCCAGGGGTGAGGTTGTACACCCTGATGGTAATTTGGAGTCCGTGTTGCGTGCCCACCCCCAAGATCCTATATATATGTGTTATGAGAGTGTGAGTAATGTGAATGTCTAAGTTGTGGGATAAAATTGAGGCAGAGGCAACCAGAAGGGGACAGAGGGGGGGGGGGATGCCTCCTCTGCACCCTGGTGACACACCCCTACCCCAAGGCCCTGCATGTGTGGGTGATTGTGGTGGAGCGGGAAGAGGGAGGCAGCTGGAGATGGGGAGGGAAGGAAGGGAGGGGCAAGTGACCCCTCCCTGGGGCCAGCTCCCCCGCTGACCCCAGTAGGCACCCCCATACTCTGCAACCCGCCAGGGAAGGGGGGCCCAGGCCCATCCGGACCGGGGCCCAGTGCAGCAGCGCTGCCCGGCCCCACAGAGCCCGGGACAGCCCACCCGACCCCACCACAGAGAAAACTGCACCCACCCCATCATCCACTCATCTTCCAGACTACACAAGACAATAGACGCCCAGGCTGAGATCTTCCTCCACCTCTCCTATATCTCTCCCTCCTGTAGAGAGAATTCCTGAAGAGAGGAAAGCTCCTGCAAGATGTGACAACCTCCCCCACCAGTTGAAGAGCCCCCCAGGTGGCTCGATGCACTGGCGGCACCCTGCGCCAGGGCCGGGCCCCCATACACCCACCCGCCCACAACCCCGGCAACCCCTAGCCCCGCTGCACGCAGCCACGAGGAAACCGTCACCTAAGAGCCAACAGAGCCCTTAATTGGCCATGACCGCTACCCCGGGTTGAGCCCCCCAAGGAAGATGCTCCTGGGGAACCCCCCGACGCCCTAAGCCTGTCCCTACCCCCACACCAATCACAACAGTGAAGATGGGACCAAACTATGACCCCCCACCCCCACTAGGTGATGGAGCTGATCAAAGGAGCCCAGAGCAATTGATCTGATGTGGTGGCAGAGGCTGTATCAAGACTAATGTAATCTAATAGATAATTTCTATATTGGTTAGAATTAAGATTATTTTTATTTTTCCAGTTCATGAGGACTGTTTTCTTGGCTATGCATAGGGCAGTGAAAACCATATGGGCTATATTTTTTTCTGAAGTGACATTATCTAAGCTGCCCAACAAACACACTAAAGGGGAAGTTGGAATGTTACATTTCAGACACTTTGATAAGTCTTCACATATCTCGCGCCAAAACTTCTGAACTGGTGGACAGAACCAAAGAGCGTGGATATAATTGTCCGGTGAATTGGTTTGGCAGTGTGAGCAGTTGTTGGTAGACGTAAAGCCCATCTTGAACATCCGATGACCTGTATAGTGCACTCTATGTAGTATTTTGTATTGAATTAATTGAAGACTGGGATTTCTAATTAGATGAAAGGTTTTTAAGCAAATCTGAGACCAGAAGTTTTGGTCTAAGTTAACTGATAAATCCGCTTCCTATTTTGCAATAGGAAGTGATATTGATTCATCTGTTTTAGAAAGCATTCTGTATATTTTGGATAGTAATTTGGGGGTTTTAAGAGTAAGAAATTGAACCACACTTGGTGGTGTTTGTAGTTCAACTTGACCCGGTTTAAATTTCGTTTTTATTATGGATTTAATTTGTTGATATTCTAAAAATCTTTTCTTGTTGATCCCATATTGTGTAACTAGTCTGTCAAATGAAATAAATTCTGTTCCTTCTAGTATATGTTCTAAATATTTGATTCCTTTACCACTCCAATCTGAAACGTTTATCATATTATTGTTTTGTAATATGCCAGGGTTGTTCCAGATAGGTGTACGTTTGCATGGGATTAATGAAGACTCTGTCAACTTCAGAAACTCCCACCATGCTGTCAGAGAGGAGCTAATGTTGACGCTTTTGAAGCATTCATGTCGTTGGATGTTTGAGCTGATAAATGGTAGATCTGAAATCTCTAGATTATTGCAAAGTGCTTGTTCTACATCTAGCCAAGGTTCATCTAAGAGGGTATGTTTTAGCCATCCTGAGATAAACTGAAGCCTGTTGGCTAAGAAGTAGTGCTGAAAGTTAGGTAGTTCTAATCCTCCTTTATCCTTGGTCTTTTGTAGTGTTTTTAAGCTTATACGTGGGGGCTTATTTTTCCAAAGGAATTTGGACATATATGAATCTAGAGATCTGAACCAATCTTGTGGCGGTTTAGTTGGGATCATTGAGAATAAATAATTTATTTTTGGTAAGACCATCATTTTTATAGCGGCAACCCTTCCCATGAGTGATATGGGTAGACATTTCCACCTAGCCAGATCACCTTCTACTTTCTTTAAAAGTGGGATATGGTTTAATTTAGTTAGATCTGCAAGCTTGGGAGAAACATTAATACCTAAATATTTTATATTTCCCGATTGCAGTGGAGTAGAAGAGGAATTATGGAAGGAGCAATTAATTGGAAGGACTGTAGATTTTGACCAGTTAATTGAGTAATCTGATATTCTTGCAAAAGAGTTTATCAATTCAATCACCCCAGAGATATTGGTTTGTGAATTTTGGAGAAAGAGTAACACATCATCCGCATAAAGGCTGATTTTATGTTCCACATTCTTGCATTTTATGCCCTTAATTACTGAATTCTGTCTAATTGCTGCTGCTAGTGGTTCAATAAAAATTGCAAACAGTGAAGGGGAGAGTGGGCATCCCTGCCTGGTGCCCCTCAGGAGACAGAAGCTGGAGGATGTCTGGTCATTTGTTCTGACACAAGCTGTTGGGGAATTATATAATATTTTTAACCAGTTGATGAAAGAAGATCCAAAACCAAATTTGTGTAAAGTTGCAAATAGAAATTTCCAGTTAACTCTGTCAAACGCTTTTTCTGCATCTAAAGAAAATATTGTAGTTTCAAGGTTTTTACTGTATGAGTAGTCTATCAAATTAAGTAATCTACGTGTATTTGTTGATGAGTGCTGTCCTTTTATGAAACCAGTTTGGTCAGGATGAATTAAGAGGGGGGTTATTTTCTCTAGTCTCTTCGAGAGAGCTTTGCAGATTATTTTAAGGTCTACATTTATAAGGGATATTGGACGATAGCTTGAGGGATATACAGGGTCTTTGCCTGGTTTGAGCAGGAGATTAATGTTTGCAGAGTTCATATTTGATGGAAGTCTGCCATTTTCTTTGATTTCCAACAACATTCTGTAAAAAACTGGTGCTAGAATTGTCCAGAATTCTTTGTAGAATTCTGCAGGAAAGCCGTCTGGACCTGGAGCCTTATTATTGGGCATACTTATCAGGGCTTCCTGGAGTTCACCTGGTGTCAGTGGCGAATCCAGTGCCATTGCTTGAGAGTCTAATAATTTTGGGAGAGTTATGTTGTCTAAAAACTGATCAATTTCCTTTTTAGATGGGTTTATTTGTGGTGAATACAATGTTTTATAGAAATCCCTGAAAAGGTTGTTTATTTGTTTCGGGTCATATATTGTGTGTGGTTTGTGTAATGTTATAAATACTCGGATACTCCCCAGAGGCTCCGGACTTTTACATAAAGATATTATATTCAGTCCTGTAGAAAGTTATATATTTAAAAATATATGATCCTCTCTGGTTACTCTGGTATGAATAACTCTGAATCACTTTATGGTAAATAACACACTATGTGCAAAAAACTGTGAAAGAATTCCAGATGACAAGTTTGTAGTTCAACATACAAGTGACGACCTTTGACCTTCATCAGGTTTTATTTAATTGTGTTAGAGAAAATCTCATATGCTCTTCATGCAGCTGAGTACATCAAGTGTTTAAAAGGGAAGCTGTGCAGGTCTGAGATACAAACTGAGGTCCTGTTAATGCTGATATATAGTGACACAGTTACATGAGTGATTAATCATTTTGTTTTTTTGTCTTTAACTTTATCAATAAAACTGCAGCTTTCACTACAGCACGTGTGGTACTTTAACCTTTGTACTGTTTTCATCAGTTCATTTTGCAGTTAACATGTGAACATGTTGGATGATCTGTCTGCTGTCACTGGGTGGTGCTGAGGTCTGAATCTGAGGGCAGCTCCTGTAATCACAAAGAGAACAGAACCATCAAACTCAGATATAAATTTTATCCCTCAAAATTGAAATAAAGCTGATTCTTCTGTCCTCACACTCAGGATCTGAAGTTCTTCTCTTACATTTTTTTCAGTATTACAGTACACTACATTACTTTAATCCATAGTTCCTGATTAATGAGGAGTTACTGAAGTACAAGCTTTTAAAAAAAGACGTTACTGTCTTTACAGATGTGGAAAGAGACTAAAAACTTAGACTTAGAGCTTAGACTTTCAGCTTTTTATTGTCATTGTGCAGTTTCTTGCACAGCGAAATTGGGTAGCTGGACCACAAAGGTGCTAAAGTAAGAAGAAGAGAAACCAATATACAACGAAGGCGGAAAATAAATAAATAAATAACTAAATAATTAAATAAATAGAATAAAATACAAAGCAGTGTATATGTATACATATAAGCATAAGAACAACTTTATTTATCCCGAGGGAAATTCTTTTGTCATGTACATGCTCAAAGCAGCAGGAGAGACAGAGGAACAGATAAATAAGATATACAATATATACAATAAGAATAGTAGTGTACAGTAATATACAGTAGGAGTATATGTGAGTGGAACTATATACATGGTGTATGTGTAGGAAACATTGAAACAGACTGGGACCAAAATAATTGCACTTGAGCCAAAAATATTGCACAGAACATGGAAAGACTGAGATATTGCACATAGATGATCAACAGCAGTGTCAGGGTGGATGTGTTGGGGAAGTCTTTACACACTCTTAGTTTTCATTAATAGTTCTGACAGCCCACGGGAAGAAGCTGTTCTTTAGTCTGTTGGTTTTGCACCTGATGGATCTGAGCCTTTTTCCAGAGGGCAGGATGTTGAAGAGGTGGTGGTTAGGATGGAGGTGGTCCTTTATAATTGCCCTGGCTCTGGAGAGACATCTTGAGCTGGCAATTAAGTCCAGGGAGGGGAGTGGACAGCCGATCACCTCCTCTGCAGTTCTGATGACCCTCTGTAGTCTCTTCTTGTCAGCTGTTGTGCAACCAGCGTACCACACAGGGATGGCGTGCACCAGCACACTCTCGATGGTGGCACGGTAGAAGGACACTAGGAGTTCAGTCTGCAGCCTGTTCCATCTCAAAACCCTCAAGAAATGGAGGCGCTGCTGGGCTTTCTTTACTAGGGCTGATGTGTTTGTGGACCAAGATAGGTCCTCGGATATGTGGGTGCCGAGGAACTTAAAGGAGGACACCCTCTCCACATAGTCACCTTTTATGAAGAGGGGAGGGGGATCAGTTCTTGTTTTGCAGAAGTCCATGACCACTTCCTTGGTTTTCTTGGTGTTTAGGGTGAGGTTATTGTAGTTACACCATTCTGACAGTTGCTGGACCTCCCTGTAGGCGGTGTCATCATCGTTGGTGATGAGCCCCATCAGAGTGGTGTCGTCTGCAAATTTGATGATGATGTTGCAGGGGTGCGTAGGGGTGCAGTCACTGGTGTAGATGGTGTATAATAGTGGACTCAGCACACATCCCTGTGATGAGCCAGTGCTGAGTGACAGGGTGGATGATTGCTGATTGCCAACCTTGACTGATTGTGAACGGTCTGTGAGGAAGTTTTTGATCCATGCACATGTGGAGGGGGGGAAGTCCAAGTTTACCAGCTTGTCTATAAGAATGTCTGGGATGATAGTATTGAAGGCCGAGCTGAAATCAACGAAGAGCATCCTTACTGATGTCCCAGGATTCTCCAGGTGATGCAGAGCAGAGTGGAGAGCAGTGGAAATTGCATCCTCTGTGGACCTATTTGCCTTGTAGGCAAACTGGTGGGGGTCGAAGCTGGGTGGGAGGCAGTCCTTTATGTGTTTTAGGACCAGCTTCTCAAAGCACTTTGCAACCACTGGAGTCAGTGCGATGGGTCTGTAGTCACTGAGGCTACTGATGGTGGTGGACTTGGGGACTGGGACTATTGTTGATGATTTCAGGCAGTGAGGGACAGTGGCATGTGTCAGGGAGAGGTTGAATAGTCTGGTGAACACAGGAGCCAGCTGGTCGGCACAGGCTTTGAGCACTCTACCAGGTATTCCATGCTGTTGTTTGCACATACTTAATATTCAGCTCTGCACAGGAGCTGAAGCAGGGTGCAGCCTGTTGCTTTTACAGTATAATACTTGTAATAAAAGTACAGTAACAGTAATTAGTGACTGAGTAGCCCGGAGCGTTTCTCTTGATTTCTTTAGTAAATTCATTCACCTGCACAGATTAACTAAACGAACCCTGACAGCCGAGTGCTCATTTTAGCTAGCTAGGTCTCAGGACCTAAGGACGGTAGTTACGGATTAGCTTACAAACACGTTTAACTTACCGAAAAAGTGCAGCAGGGCCTCGGGTCCTTCTGTCGGGTAGTACAGTTTACTGAAGAACACCTCAGGCTGTCAGGTTAAAACACCCGGTCGTGTTTTCGTAGCGTAAACGCTGGCCCTCCTCTCAGAGCCTACGCTCTATCTGCTATTCCCGAACAGAGATACGCAAGTTTCTCCGTGACTGCAGCTGCCAGTCAAAGCTGTTATGATGACGTTTCACCCCAATTTAACTGTAGGAATTAGAATCAAACTTATGGGAAAGGAGACCCCTTGGACATCAATCAGCATGATGAGAACTATTGATAACAAAAGAAAGAATCTTTGGAAAAAAAATTATCTAAGGAGAATTAATTTATTTTAGTCTGACCCCAGTCCCATCCGCTAACATGGAGGAGGCGGGGTTTATGACCTATACTGCAGCCAGACACCAGTAGATAGAGACGTTTTGGCTTCATTTTTGGGGTGCTGTCGTGTCGTCCATCTTTTCTACAGTCAATGGTTTGCACCTTTTGTCTACACGTAATGTATGTCTGGCCGTACATTGTGTTTGTATTTCCAGGCACATTTCACGAAGCAGAACGCAACTTCAGAGATATCTACGTGAACGCTGTGATACGTCTGACCTTCAGTCCGAAGAAGAAACCCACACCAGTCTTAAAAGAAAGCACAAGTAAAACTTTTTTATTCACAAACATATCTTTGATTGTTAAGAATTTATGACCTTGTCTTTTATACATATCTGTGGTGCTTGCATACTGCAATATCACCACATAATATAGTCCAAAAAGTGGAAGTTTGTAAACTTTTTAAAAATGCAAAGCCGTGTACACTTGTGCACTTCAAAAATTCCTTGTATACTGTACCTTCTTGCACGTCTCTGTTTCCTGTGTGTATTGTTAGAAATCAAACTGTAACTTTAGGAAAAAAATATGCCAAAAGCATATTTATTAAAAATATTACTAAAACTAAAATGAGAGAACAATCGATTGTTCTCTCATTTTAGTTTTAGTAATATTTTTAATTGGTTGTACAAAATAAAATAAAAAAACAGCAGGTGTATTGGCTGCATTTTTAGATAAATAGTTGTATATGTTTACAAAATGTGTGCATACGTTTTCAAAATGTATAATTTATATTTACATTTGAAGTTATAAAAATAATTTACTGAACATGTCTGTTTTTTTTAACAGTAAAAAAACTACTACTAGGATTTTACGTTTTTTGTGTGATTTCCGATCATTTGTGTTAATACAGTATATCAATGAAAAAACAACTAAATTCAGACACGTGAGGTTGAGCTGAAAAGAATGATACCAAGCAAGGCAGGAAAAAAATAAAATGAAACAATTTGAGGGGGAAATACAAATGTAAATTCAAAAGGAGTCAAAAATGGACGGTTATATTTTGGACTTTAGAGGTTTAATCCAACAAATCATGAAAATTTAGGTTTAAATTTTTGTTCATGACAGTGCAGATTTCTGACATTTTGTGTAATTTAAGCATGTAACAATATGATTATTTTCTAACAAAAAACATTGTGAAACTCAAGTTAGACTTGTGGTTGTAAATGAACCGCCCCATGTTGGGTAGCTTTCTGGATTTTATACTTATTGGGCTACATAAGTATAAAATCAAAACTCACATGTTTTATGTAACTAAAGTGTTTAATTATGTGGGCTACAGACAATAATCAAGTTATGGACTATATTTATATGTAAAATGTGTATACTTACTGCATTTGAATCATTTTAACTATATGAAACCACCTGCATATGTGTTTCAAAAGAGGCTTTGATTTTGCCACCCCATTTGATTTCTTTGCCACCCTCATGCCACCCTAAGAAAATTTCTCTAGATCCTCCCCTGTTTCTAATATTATTTTATCATTACATTATTATAGCACAGGGTTCAGTTAGTTAAATTTTACTTGAGTAAAGAAGTTGAATCAGTACTTCAACTTTTACTGGAGTATTTTTAAACAGTAGTATCTGTACTTCTACTTCAGTACAGAATGTCTGTACTTTTGCCAGCTGTGATTGTTGTGACCAGTGTATTTAACCACTAAACAAAAAAACACAAACAAAAAAACAACAAAAAAAAAAAAAAATAGAAACGAACTTTCAGAACTTTGCAGGTGGGTTAGTTTTTCTCAGTGATCCTGTTTCACCATTATGGAACGCCAGGACTGACCTAATGAATTAATTAAATACACCATTAAATATTTAATTAAATGTGGCAATAATTAATTACAATTGGAAATAATTAATTAAATAAATATTTACGACACATTTAATTAATTATTGACATTTTTAATTAATTAATAACACGTTTAAATAATTATTGACAGTTTTAATTAATTATTTAATGATGTATTTATTTAATTCATTTTGGCACTATTGTCCCCTTCATGTCTCACCTTGAAATCATTGTATCTGTCAGCCTCACCCATCAAACTAAGGAGGCGGGGTTAACGCTGCCACTGCACACATTTGATTGGTTGCCGTGCAAAGTAAGTCAAGACAGGATGATCCTAGATAATCAATTGCTTGTGTGGACTTGGGGCAGCCAGGCTGAGACTGAACCATTTGCTTTTCTTTATCTGGTGTGTTTTTGATTTTTTTAACAGTGAATTTTGAGATTAAACTGACTTTTAAAATGTTTTTATACAAAGAGGAAAGAGAAGGCGCATTTCCACCGAGAGGAGCAGAGTTTGTAACAGCATGTTCATCATGAAGACTACAACTTGTACAGAAATATTACATCATCTGTTTTTTTAAAAATAGTTATTCAACTGTATTCTAAGCACCAGATAGGTATCTGTTTGAATTTTTAGAGTTTACTTAACTAAAAATAAATGAGGTTAACATATGATTTGTGTAATTTTTATTTTTGGTGTTTTGGTCATGTTATGTTTGACTGTCAAAGGCTTGTTAGAAACTGGAACACATCGTGCAGACTTCTGGATGTTAGAAGAAAACTAATACTGCTCATGAATGAGACTAAAGGCAGGAATGTGTCCTTTAAAACTAAACATGTTAATAGGACCTCCCTATTTATATCATAGTTTATGATATAGCATGTTTATTTCAGTAATAGCCTACTTATTTCAGTGTAGTGCTGTACAGCTCACGTGGGTGTTATCTGTGATACTCCTTAACTATAATTTATAAGTTAACTTCAGTTAACCATTCAAACAGTTCTTTTGCAATGAAAAACATAAACACTCGTGCCAGCTGTTTAAATTACAGCTGCTTATGCAGTAACCATGGTAACCACGGACTCTGAGCGGCTGGATTGATGCAGGTCAGACAACAATTTTACATATATGATCTTAAAACAGGACACAGCCGCTATACGTGCTGGCCTCATATCAAATGTGTACGTAGACTATGTTTGACCTTTGTTTTATATCTAATCTTCGCTCTCAAACATTTAAACAGCAGCGAGTCTGCAGCTGAAGGAATACAAAGTCAAATTGTCGGAACAGGTTTGATCGTTTCTTGCGTGTATTAATTTGGTGATTTATTAAATGTACAAATGTTATTCTAATCCGCTGCTGAGTCGCTTACGCTGATGAAAATGCAGATAACACAGATCACGAACACCTGTTCAACCAATCACTTTCATTCCACTTTGATCTGTGACAAACTGACGGTTCATCTCTGTTACAGTGTTGCGTTAGACTGCTATATTTTTGTGTTCTTTATACTGTAGATTTTCACATCTCTGGAATAGTTGGCAGTAATAAGGATGATTTTCTGTAAAATCATATTGATATGGTCCTTGAATTATTCGTAGATGACCGTTAGATTAGTTTGATGCTGCCGACACTTTCATGTGGCCAAGCTGGGAAACTCTGGGTTAACTCAGAGAGCTGAAGATATCGTGGATTAACCCCGCCCCCTGGGTTTGATGGGTGAGGTTGACAGATAAAATTATTTCATGGTGAGACCTGAAGGAGTCAAGTGTGCCAAAATGAATTAATTAATTACACCATTAAATAATTATTTAAATGTGGCAATAATTAATTAAAATGTTAAATAAATCTACAATTAATGAAATGTGGCAATAATTAATTAATTAAATGTGTCAAAAATATTTATTTAATTAATTATTTCCCATTTTTATTAATTATTTACAATTTTTATTAATTATTTACAATTTTTATTAATTATTGACACATTTAATTAATTATTTAATGGTGTATTTAATTAATTCATTATGGCAGTTCTGTCGTTCCATATACCGTCACACACAATGAAGTGTAAAAAACTTCTAGAGGATTATTGAAATGCAACAAGTGCTGTCCATATTACAGGTTAAAGACCTAGTTATTGAAATTTCTGTCTTTTAAATCCAAGGACAGGTGTATTTATAAAATTCTTTTTGGAATAGTTTATAGTCAACCCCATTGTAAGGCACAAAGCTGATGGCGCTAATAACCGTGTCAGGAGTCTTTAGGTAAAAATTAATCTGAACTGTAATAATAAACCCCAGTCTGTGGGAGGCACTGTAACCTTGGCTTGATTTCTCTGTGGTCACAGTTACTGATTACTGAAAGCTTAAGTCATTTTATTTTCTTCACATTAAAAGATGTATCAGAATCATCTTTACTACACACAAACAAAAGATTTGACTTGACGGTTTGTTTTTTTTATACAAAAACATGCATTTATATAAATCCCCCGCTCGCCCCTGCGGGCGGTCTCAAGCTCGAGTCCTCTACCAGAGCTTGAGGGTCCTGCGCAGTATCTTAGCTGTTCCTAGGACTGCGCTCTTCTGGACAGAGATCTCTGATGTTGTTCGTGGGATCTGCTGGAGCCACTCGCCTAGTTTGGGAATCACCGCACCTAGTGCTCCAATTACCACTGGGACCACTGTTACCTTCACCCTCCACATTTTCTCGAGCTCTTCTCTAGAGCCCTTGGTATTTCTTGAGCTTCTCGTGTTCCTTCTTTCTGATGTTGCTGTCATTGGGAACCGCTACATCGATCACTACGGCCGTCTTCTTCTGTTTGTCTACCACCACTATGTCCGGTTGGTTAGCCACCACCATTTTGTCCGTCTGTATCTGGAAGTCCCACAGGATCTTAGACCCCAGCCTCTATTGATCTTGTGCTCAGAGCTTGTTCCTGTCCTGCCATGATTAGTGCCTCTGTGCTGTCTTTCAGTCCAGCTTTGTCCAGCCACTGGTAGGATTTCTGGATATCAGCCACCTCCGCTATCTGCCGGTGGTACATACCGTGCAGGGGCCTATCCTTCCATGATGGTTCCTCGCCTTCCTCCTCTTTCTTGGGTTTCTGCTGCCTGAGGTATTCACTGAGCACACTGTCAGTTGGGGCCATCTTCGTGATGTATTTGTGGATGTTCGTTGTCTCATCCTGGACTGTGGTGCTGACACTCACCAGTCCCCAGCCTCCTTCCTTTCGCTTAGCGTACAGCTTCAGGGTGCTGGACTTGGGGTGAAACTCTCCATGCATGGTCAGGAGCTTTCTTGTCTTGATGTCAATGGCTTCTATCTCCTCCTTTGGCCAGCTTATTATCCCAGCCGGGTACCTGACCACGGGCAGGGCGTAGGTGTTGATAGCCCGAATCTTGTTCTTACCGTTCAGCTGACTCCTCAGGACTTGCCTGACCCTGTGCAGGTACTTGGTGGTTGCAGCTTTTCTAGCGACCTCTTCATGATTCCCATTTGCCTGTGGGATCTCCAGGTATTTGTAACTGTGCTCCATGTCTGCAATGTTGCCTTCTGGTAGTTCGATCCCCTCAGTTCTGACTACCTTCCCTCTCTTTTGGGTGTTACCATCAGACTACACTTCTCCGGTCTGAATGACATTCCGATATCATTGCTGTATATCCTGGTGTTGTGGATCAGTGAATCGATGTCTTGTTCACTCTTCGCATATAGCTTGATGTCATCCATGTACAGGAGGTGGCTGACAACTGCTCCATTCCGTAGTCCAGAGCTTCCCAAAGTGTGGGGCCTGCCCCCTGGGGGGGTAGAGCCATTGCAGGGGGGGCGCGGTATGAAAAGGGAAAAAAAAAAAAAAGAACGCTTGGACACTGCTAGCAGAATGGACAGGTTTTTGACGGGGCTCCCACACAAACTTAAAGCAGGAGATGAAGCATCGCTGAATATGTTTCCAAACCAACTTCATTCTAAGCCAAAGACTAGAAAATGTGGTGAAGCATATCTTCCCTTTGGCTTCACCTGCACAAGTGCCGAGGTAGGTCTCCCCTGCAGAATTGGTTTTCCCTGTGTCGGGAGCACGCGCTGGGCTCTCCCAATCATGGGCAAACAGTATCCCACATTCTTGATTTTTATTTCACAAACACTTGTAATAACTAACTATTCCTGATATTTTGGAGATGTTACTTCTTTATACAGTAAAGTTACAGCGGGATACAAATAACATCAGGCTGTTCCTGCCACGATTTGTTCCCTTGGTTCAAATCATGGACAAACAGTATCCCGCAGCTGTTTATGTTTTTGAACCCATTTTACACAGAGAGACATTTTTTGAAAAATGTATTGATAGCAATGTTGAATATTATTACACAGGAAAAAAACAACTACACGTAAAGTAATTACACTGTGACGCCTCTGCCTTTGTAAATGGAGGGACAGTAACTACATGTAAGCGTGTGTACATGTAAGCGTGTAAAACCTGAAAATAGTCAGATTAACAGTAACAGTATTTTGTCTCTATCTGCCATTCTGCAATTCATCTCATGTAAACAATAACGTGCGCACAGCGTGACGTGAAAAAAGGCACATACCTTTGACGTTGCGTGACGAACTCTGTATTTTTCGTCGACATGTAAACAGTAAAAAGGAGTTTTAAAAAAATCTCAGTTTTCGGTGATTCGAAACGCCGTTTACGTGTGGACGAAAGGTCCAAACGCATAGAAACAGCTGCATTTTCAAAAATACCCGTGCAGGTGTGGACGTAGCGTAAAAGAGTTAGTAGTGTATTTTATTACTACCTCTAATTTATTGAAGATTACTTGTATTTGCTTAATTGTTTACTAAATGTTTGAGATGTGAAATAAAAAGCAATTGAGTTTGAAAACAAAATATGGGTACCGTAGTTGGTACCCGTGGCCAGTCTTGTCAATGATCTCACTGAGGAGATTCAGGCCTATGCAGAACAGCAGTGGGGACAGAGCATCTCCTTGGTAGATCCTGCACTTGATGGTAACTTGTGCTATGGGCTTGAGGTTGGCCTCTAGTGTTGTACGCCACATCCCCATTGAGTTCCTGATGAAGGCTCTTAGGGTCCTGTTGATTTGTACAGTTCTAGGCATTCCAGGATCCAGGTGTGGGGCATTGAGTCATAGGCCTTCTTGTAATCAATCCAGGCAGTGCACAAGTTTGTCAGTCTGGTCTTGCAGTCTCGGCTGATTGTTCGGTCTACCTGTAGCTGGTGTTTTGCACCTCTGGTATTCTTGCCCATCCCTTTCTGTGCCCCACTCATGTATTGAGCCATGTGCCTGTTCATCTTAGCTGCTATGATGCCTGACAGGAGCTTCCACGTGGTGCTGAGGCAGGTTATTGGTCGGTAGTTGGAGAGGACCAGTGTTGGTCAAGTTACTTGAAAAAAGTAATCAGTTACTAATTACTGATTACTTCCCCCAAAAAGTAATCCTGTTACTTTACTGATTACTTATTTTCAAAAGTAATTAATTACTTAGTTACTTAGTTACTTAGTTACTTTTTAAAAACACAATTTACAACCTGAATAGGTGATAAAGCAATAGATCTTTCAGCCCAATTCTACTTTTTCTGCATAATCCATCATACAAAATGTAATCAAATGGAAACGTCTCTTTTTAAAACTTTAAACTTTAAATCTTTTAACTTTATGCATCAAGCAAAAACTTAATTATATGCAACATTCTGTGACTGGAAGAAATTTGTTTAACATTTAAACCAATTTTCTGCACATTCCAGCATATAAAATAAAATATTTTTTTGTATTTACACTCACTCTTTCAAATAGATGAAAGTAAAACACAGCAGAAAATAAATAAAATCAAAGACTAGCGGTCCTGTTGCTCTATTTTCACCTATAAGGCAGGAGTGGGTTAGGCGGAGGTTTACCCTGGTGCAGGTGTGCCGCGGCGGTCAGTTGAAGAATCCGCGAGTTTCTCTGTGAATTTCCCATTACGTCGTAGCGCACTCGCTGCTTGCTTGGAAGTTTAGGGGTTTTTTTCGCTGTAAAAAGAAGTTTTCTTCCCACGCGCAACGGACACTAATGTTTTTGTCACTTTTTATGGAATCAAACTCAAAATTAGGTCAGTACTTCCACGCTTTAAACGCTGCATGCTATACTCTCTCCCGCACTCGATATATTGTCCATTGTTGATCTGCACACAGCTGTTGTCACGAACGTCGCACTCGCTTACGTCACTGTCATGAGACATTCTCGCAAAAAAATCACGGTTTTAGTAACACAGTAACGCAGCGTTCCTACATGAAAGTAACGGTAATCTAATTACCGTTTTTGCAATAGTAATCCCTTACATTACTCGTAACGCGTTACTGCCCATCTCTGGAGAGGACCGGTCCCTTCTGGGAGTCCTTGAGGATCAGGACTGTCCGGCCTTCCGTTAGCCATTCTGGGTGTCTCTCGTCAACTAGCAGCTGGTTCATTTGTGCTGCCAGACGCTCGTGGAGTGCAGTCAGCTTCTTTAGCCAGGAGGCGTGAACCATGTCGGGGCCTGGTGCTGTCCAACTCTTCAAATTGGAGACCCTTTCTTGGATGTCTGCCACTGTGATGGTTACTGGACCCTGTTTAGGGAGGTTGCTGTGGTCTGCCCTCAGATCCACTAGCCACTGAGCATTGCCATTATGGGTTGCGTCCTTCTCCCATATGCTCTTCCAGTATTGCTCCGTCTCCAGCCTTGGTAGTGCTGTTCTCATATTGTTCCCCTGCCACTGAGAGTACACCTTGGCTGGTTCAGTGGAGAACAGCTGGTTTATTCTCCTACCTTCAATTTCTCTAGTGTACCTCTTTAAGCGGCTGGCCAAGGCAGTGAGTCGTTGCTTGGCAGTTTACAAGGCCTCAGGTATGGATAGCTTGCTGTACTTCTTAGGCACCTTCTTCATTCTTCTTACTGGATACAGACAGCCCAGGCCTGAATCAAACTTGGCACCTTCTTCATCGCACCTTTCTGCTACTCCGATGGTTGGCTAACTTCCCTCCGTGCTTCCTTGATCTTAGCCTTGATCTTAGCCTCTAGCCTCCTTCTCCATGGTGGGTACTGCCCCTTGTGGCTGTTCAGCTTGTAGCCAAGCATCTCACTGATCACTGCTGCCGTATTGTAGATCAGCTTGTTAGTCTCAGTAATGGTAGCTGTAGGTATCGTCCGTAGTGCTGCATTAACGTCATCTAGCAGACCTTCTGAGGGTACTTCACGTAGTCTTGGTAACCAGCTATGGGGGGTCCAGGTTTCAAGCTTGGCCATGATCCTATCTTTTAGGTCAGTTCCTCTCCCACTCAACGATCCTTCTCCTATCGCACTTGGGGCTTGGTACCCAATCTTGGGTGGGGGTAATGATATCTCCCCCCTGACCTGGCGTCCTGGCTCCCCCTTGCCGTAGCATTTATGTTGTACCTCGTCAATCTCTAGCTGTGAGAGCAGTCCCTTCTTTCGAATGTTGGAACAATGAGCTACTAGTTGTTTCGCCGTCATTGTGGATGTTGGGTATCGAAGGATCCATAGGTCCCACATCCTATTCATGTAACCCCTTCCGCCAGGGTTACTGCATAGTAGCATTCCAACAACGCCAGCAATGCTGACACAAATTTGGGTGTAAAAACATCAATTCAGTCTAATATTTGCCAAATAAATAACAATATATTTAACTCGAAACAAGTTTTTAAATAGATTTCTATACAGTGGGGCAAAAAAAGCATTTGGTAGCCACCGATTGTGCAAGTTGTCCCAGAGGTCTGTAATTTTCAGCATAGGTTCACTTCAACTGTGAGAGACAGAAAGTAAAAAAGAAATGCAGGATTGTCTTGTAGTGTCCTGCGGGCAGGAGGAAGAACCCAAATGCAGGACTCTCAGACCGCAAAAATGAAACTCAAAGCGGCAGCTTTATTATCTGGGAAAACTCGAACATGAATACAAGGAAACTAAAAACTAGAAACTTAAAACTCAAAGCACTAACTATAAAACTGGGGAAACTAGAAAACAAAACTGTGAACAGAGATTTAGAAAGCTACCATAAACACAGAGGTAAAAACAGCACGGAGAGGGTACAAAACGATAACGAGCAAGGAAAACACAGGGCTCAAATACACAAGGGAGTAACCAGGGAATGGGAAACAGGAGAGAAACACAGCTTGGACCTAATTAGACATGACGAGACGGGGAGGACGCAAAACATAATACACTGACATAGGACTTGGACTTTCAAAGTAAAACGAGAAACACACGAACACTGAGGCAAGGATGACAAAGAAGACACAGAGAACACAGAGACCTGAAACGTGGGACAGGAAGGCACAGAGTAGACATAACACAGAACACAGGGGAGGCACATAAACAAAAAATTAAAAACTAGAAATCATGATATACTAAAGAACTAGGGAGCTAGAAATACTAAAAACCAAAACCAAGAGACTAGCAGTGAAAACTTATAATGAAATCAAAGATCAATAATAGTATAAAACTCAAAACACTGCGTCGCAGACCCAGGACTGCGACAAGGATTACAGTTCACCTCAATACGTAATGTAAAATTGGTTGGCAATGACAAAGGTCAAACGTTTCCTGTAGGTCTTCACCAGGTTTACACACACCATAGCTAGTATTTTGGCCCATTCTTTCATGCAGATCTGCTCAAGAGCTGTGATGTTTTGGGCTGTCACTGGGCAACACAGACTTTCAACTCCCTCCACAGATTCTCTATTGGATTGAGGTCTAGAGACTGGCTAGGCCTCTCCAGAACCTTGAAATGCTTTTTATGTAGCCACTCTTTCGTTGCCTAGGCGGTGTGGATCATTGTCATACTGGAAGATCCAGCCATGTTTCTATCTTCAATGTTTATACCAAAGACTTCTATTTTGGTCTCATCTGACCACATGACATTCTCCCAATCCTCTGCTGGATCATCCAGATGGTCTCTGGCAAACTTTAGACAGACCTGGAAGGGGCTTAAGAAGCTGTCTTAAGAAGGGGAACCTTTCTGCAGGATTTTAATCCATGATGACGTAGTGTGTTACTAATAGTAACCTTACTGTGGTCCCAGCTCTCTTCAGGTCATTGACACTGTTGGGAAGGTTGCTTTTAAAATGTATTCCACTACAGATTACAGAATACATGACCCAAAATATAGTTTGTAACGTATTGCGTTAAGTTACTCAATGTGAGTAACGTATTCTGAATACTTTGGATTACTTATATAGTCACGCTTTTTACAGCTACATAAATGTACTATTGCTGTGTGATTTATTACTATTGCTGAAGGCTTCTCGCCACCGAGCTAACATTATTAGCTGACGTTAGTTGAGGTTAGTTCATAGACTGCGGACTATTAGACTTGATGGATAGCATTAACAACCTGCAAATAATCATGTGCAGTTCTGCAGTTTTGTAAATCTTAATATAAAATGAGTAACAGTAGGGTGGCCATTAGGTAAGGCTGCACTTTTTCAGTGATCTCGTATAGAAAACGGTTTCTGCATCAGTAGTATGTTTTCTTTCTGCTTTCAGAACTGTACATGATTATTTGCAGCTAGTAGGTTGTAATGCAGCCTTCAGTAATAGTAATACATCGAAGCAATAGTAGCAATAGTACATCAAAGATACTGAAGCAGCAAATAACCCAGATTGGTGTACTTTGTGCAGAGAAGTGCTAACAGTGTGGTAGAAATACACCTCACTCCCAGGTTGGTTATTGTTCTCTATGGTGTACTGAGAACTGAAAATCTTTGACATGTTCAAAACAATGAATAAATTGTATAGTCTTTCTCTACAGTTATACAGCAGTAAGTATCCTGGTGTGACTTGTGTTGTGTTTTATCCAAGTTCTGGTAGTGCAGGAACTGTACATTAAGGACTTACACATATTTGTCCTTTATCTAAAGGTCAAATCATCCTCACTAACTAAGCCAACCACATTTTTCAGATATGGTTTTAATGTGATTGCACTGAGGGAGATGCTTCTGCAGACAAATAGACAGCGTGGGCGCTCAGCTCAGTGCTCTTTTCCTTGATGGGTGATCATGTGACTGACAGCTCACTCAGGTTAAAGGACACTTCGCCTACCAAATGCACATCAGACTGCGGAGCTTCCAGTCTCCATCAGGGTTTAATTTACATCCAGAAAATGACTTCATGTCCTTCTCATTCAGCTGACACGGGATGCTGTGGAGGGGGTCTGTATGCTGTGTGCATCCATCCGTGGTGAGAGGATAATGGGAAAGCAAAGAGCATCATTACCCCTCTCCATGCTGCTGTGCACCTCTCACCTCCCCCCAAAACATCAGGAAAAGGTGGAGTGGATGTTGTTGGGTAGATGCTTTGGATTTGGACTTTAAATCGACAAAAACACTGAAATCAAGAAGCTCGTCATTGTTTTTATTGCTTCAGGCACAATCTGTTCAACAGCACCGTTCACTAACTTTAAACAGCAACTGAATCACTGACAGCATGAACTCAATGTGAAACCACAGCCTCTGACCAGCAGGGGGCACACGACCAGATGAAACTATGCACCTTTTGCATCTAAGACACTGTGATATTATAGCAGTGCTTTAACACTTTATTTTACTGGTGTCGCTAATCCTCCAGGAAAGATTTGCTGTGAATCACAGGATATTTCTCATGAAGTAAGGCAGCTTTTTTTGTGCATTACAGATTAAATCAACTCAAAAGTTTCAAATAATTAGATGAAAAATGCAAATAAACTAAAGTAAAATATTACTTAGGCAACAGTTTTTTAAAATAAACTTTTGTTTAATAATTTTATTCTCACCACATAGTTTTTAAAATTGTTCTTTAGCTCATCCGGCCGAAGGACCAGTGAGGTCGTGCCGTGGTGAAGCATTCGTCTTATCTCCAGAACTCACAGCGATTCCTACGTCTTCTACAGTTTTGATATGATTTTAATGAAACTTGCACACAGTTATCAGTTAATGGGTCTTTTCAGAAATTGTGCCCAAGGTGATGTTTGTAATGTTACAGACAATAATCTGTGAACTATGATGGACCATGAACAGGATGAGCTAAGACATACATTTTTTTTTAACTCACCATCTCCTTGTGTTAAAAAAGAAAAAAAAAGAAGAAACTAAACAAAACAAAAAAACAATAAAAGGAATTTTGTCTTAACCATCATTGTCCATCAAAATCAGAACCAGACTCATGGAAGATGCCATTTAATGACTTTTAGTCACTTTATTCACTTTGACATTGAATTCTAATAAAGTTTTATGGGTGACATTAGCTAACATGCTGTTATTTGCTAATTTATTGTTAGCCGAGTTGACTGCTGCTAATATTGCTAATGCTGCTAACGTTCTGTGGCAGATTTCATTGTGGTTTACGGCTGTGCTGTTATCCAGCAAAACAGCTACAGTCAGCTTCGTTAGCATAATTAGCTTACCAGCTGGTATGAAGCAATTATCACACACAGTGATCAGCAAGAATGCTACTGACAAAATATTAAAATGAATATTGTTGCTGCATTTCATGCCATGATATACATGGAAGAAAGTGTCTGTGTAACCAAGTAAAAATGAGTGAAGTGGATAAAATGAGTTAGATTAAATTAAATTACAGATTTTCTGGGTTTGAACTTGGAGGAACTCAAAAATATACAAAGTAGCAAAATTCATCAAATTTGTTCAGCTGTTTTTAGACGTTTTAAGGTGTTTTAAAGTTCCCTTTATATGTTCCACAGTTTTAATATTCTGTGACTAAAAGTTCAGCCCTTTGAGACACTTTGTGATTACTTTCTCAGTAATTATAAAAACACTGATGGAATCATTTGGACTTGTCAAAGTGTTTTTTCTGTGATAACAAACAGCTGATTTGGAATCAGTCTGTTTACTGGATATTACTGAAAACTAGCTGCAGATGATCCAATCCTGTTCTTACTCTTGTTTTTTAAATGTGGATGTCATGGATCTGAAAGCACTCGGCGTGTTTCATTCACACTGAACAAACAGTGACAAACAGGCGGAGCTGTTGCTGTGGTGATGAAGCTGCTTAAAGCTTTTTTTGATCGGCTGCATGTTTTAAAATAAGATGATCCTGAACTGTTAGTGTGATCTTTTTATTTATTTCTGTTTTTTAGGAACATGCAGCACCGCAGGGGGAAAATGTGTCATTTTGATGTTGTTGGTTCTTAACTTTGATCACCAATAATTATCACTTTGTGTGATATGTAGAGCAATATGAACGACTTAGACTTCACAGTGACGGGTGACTTTGAGCCTCACTCTGAGGATGTGCTGATTCAAACAAACAGTTTTTTTTTCAACTTTTTGACATTATTTTAAAATTTTCGATTCACAATCCGATGATGTATCTGAACATCACATAAACATCATCTACACAGTATTATTAAAATGTATGGCCAACATGTCTTTCTGAAGTGTAATGCAGCGTTTGGTGTGTGTGTGGTGGGGGGGTTTGGCTTTTAAAGTCCTGTCACGGCCCCAGAAAGCTTTGGGCCGGCCCTGTTAGTGCATGGCTGAGTGTATGAAGGCAGACTGCAGCTGCAGCTGGAAAATAAAGTCAAATGGTGGCTTTTCCATTTCAGTCACAGCTTGAATGTCTGTTTTTTTTTTTTTCTCATAATCAGCAGGTTCGGTATTTTTGCCTTTAGGCCTTTGGTATCAGAAAGCTGTGGCAGGCAGTTTTTAAAGGATTTACAGTCTGCAGATTTTTTCTCTCTGCTGCTGAGACGTTCGACTCAACCCACAATCTGTCATTTTCAACATTTGGTAATTTTCCCATTCACACACACCTCCCCCTCCAAACGAGCCAGAGCGCCTCAGCTTCAGCTCCACGTTTCAGTACAGCCGCGAGCTTCAGACGTACTCCTGCAGGCTGTAGCTGTCCTTGATGTCTGTTTGAGGGAGTTTGGATGGAGACGAGTGATGCTCCTGTCCCTTGCGCGGCGTGGGTTTCTCCAGCTTCACGCCGTCTACCTGCAGCTGGACCGTCTTCTTTCTGTTTTTCGGCTGATTGCGTTCCACTTGCAGCCCCCGCCTCCTCTGCTCATCTGGGTGCAGCGTGAATCTGTCGGGGTCGGCGGGGGAAGCGCAATCCGGTCGTCTCGTTCTCTTCCCGGGACACGACAAACAAAAAATGACCCCCCCGGCCAGGAGGAATCCAGCAGAGATGAACGTGACGCACAGAGCTCCGCCGGGCTGATATTTACTGCTGTCCGGTAGGTCTGTGGTCAGGAAGGCAGTGATGACTTCGTTGGTGAACCAGGATGCGGGGACGAGGCAGAGGAGGCTGGCCAGGATGAAGCAGCCCCCCGCAGCAATGGCCGTGTGCCCCTTTGCTCGGTGGCTGCCCCCCCAGCGAGTACATTTGAGCCCCAAAGTGGCGAGACAGAGTCCGAACAGTGCCACTACGCAGGACAGGACCATGCCGGTCCGCGCGGCCTGAAGGTGCGGCGGCAGCGACAGCACCGAGTTCTTTACGGTACAGCTGAAGACGCCGGAGCTGTACCACACGCAATCCATCCACAGACCCTGCATCTGCGATATCGGGGTCATGATGCTGGTCCACACGTTGATGCTCACCTTCCAGTTGGGCATCAGGGTGGCCACGACAGCACCGAGGACGCCCAGGAGTGCCAGGGCGAACGCCAGGATCTGAATAGCGGCGGACAGCATGGCTCACCCCCCCTACCTCTGTCCCGGGCAGGTCCTGACAGCAGATAATTCCTCAGCTCAGGCTCCAGCGAGCTGCAACCAGAAGAGAAATGAGAATTGAAGTGAGCGTGGGAGCGTGACGGGCGCACAGCTGAGGCTGCTGATGGGAATCTGTGTCTCTGTTTGGGGGGCGAGCTCGATGATTGCCTGCATTAGCTGATGTGGTGATCACTGACACTCAATTATGTCCCTTTAAAGCTGCAGCAGCGCTCCCTCTGCAAAGACACAGAGCAGAAACTCGGAACTCTGCTGGAGTGAAGTTGTCTCCTGGATGGAGTAAGCACCGGAACACGAACAGGAGTTCTCCTCTGAAAAGTTCACCTGTGTCGGGCTCTGCCAGCGTCTCCTCAAGTGACTGCTGGAGATGAAGCAGGGAAGCGGCGTGAATGAAAACAGAGGGCGTGTTGGTGAACAGCCTCTAACTACCCCTCTGCCTGCTGTCTCCTTGGCAACTGTACATACAGTTTCATCCCATTCTGCGTCCTGAAAGGAAACACCAGGCGTCCTCTCCGCAATCTCACTGTGAGCAGAAGAAACTGTCCTTCTGAAAAAAGTCTGCTCCAGGAAATGTGTTTCCGCCTCCATCACCTGAAGGTCACTGGCTCGGCCGAAGGAGCCGCAGAGCGGCGTTCTTATCTGATGAGTTGATGGCGGGGTGCGTCAGCTCCACAACGCCGCTGAAATATTCTCCTCTGACTGCACGAAATCTGATTTTTACCTCAAAATGTTTGTTTCACTTTCTTTTCTTTACATTTTGGTCTCGGTTTGGGTTTTTTTTGGGACTTTCGCAGGCTTTTGAAAAAACACAGCACCCCCTCTGAAGCTGACAATAACCACGGAGGTAAATGTAATTACTGATTATCAGCGATCACATGTGATGTCTGAGTCCTCGCTTTTGAACGTGCCACATTTTTAAAACAATCACGCTGCGGCGTCGAGTCATTTTCTCTGGTTTGGAGATAAAACCGTGGAGCAGTTTCTCTTCATGGGGCTGCATTGTGAGCCGAGGTGTCGCCCGTCACGTGACCACGTGAAGAATCGCCCACTGCAACACGCTGATAAGAGTCTGCAGCCCGCCCACCCGTTCTATAGTCAGTCAGTCGGTGGCAGCCTGTTATTACCATAATCCTCAGTCTGGCTTTATCAGCTCAGACCTGCACAGACACGACCGGCTTCCTGTAAACATATGTCGGGTTTCTGCAGCCGGTGGGAAAACACAAGTTTAAAGACACACTGGCGTCACTGCCGCCATCATCGCTGCGTAATTAATGTTGTTCTGTTGATACAGAAACAGTAGAAATGGATAAAAACACAATAGAGTCGACTGTGTTTCCCACCAGAGAACCGCAGAGGTGATGTCATCACCATGGTCACATGGCGAGGTGCTGTGGCGTTGATGTGGGCACATTTCGGCTCCCTGGCCCAAACCCGGCCTTCGGAACATGAGCCGCTGTGACATCATCACCGACGACGGCAGGTGACACAGGTGACCTCGCCTACTCAGGCTTTCCGTGTTGAATATTTAATATTTGGTGACATTAACACAATATGTTCATTTTTCTTTGCAGGTTTTTTGGGGATGTAATTGTGGTTGGAAAAGAACTAAATCTACTGAATCATTTTAATAAAGTGATAAAAGAATAATTTAATCCCTTTTTGTAAACGTCTGTTTAAGGAACTCGTGTAAAAATATTTATTCACTCTGCACATAGCTGCTTGGGTCGGCCACATATTCATTTAATTCCATAATTTACATCATTTCCATAATTTCAGATTTATTTATATTTATTATATACTTAATTTGCCCAGTTTTAAAAAATTAACTTAATAATTTAATATCATACATAAATCATGTGTTTTTTAAAGGAGAGTGTGAAACTTTAAAATAAAATATTAAAATATTCAAAATATAAAACAGACAGAGGCGAGATGCTAATAAACAAATGATGTCAGTAAAACTGATGCAGGTTAAAGTCATATTACAAAAGTAACAGATGAAGGCCGACTCCTTTCATGTCACATAATACTGTTACTACTACTACTAATAACAACAACAATAATAATAAATGTAAGCTCTTGCACTGCAGCGCTGAGCTGTCTTTTCTCTGTGGAGGTGTTTATTGTCCTGAGTGGGAAACACTTTTTATTCTGTGATTCATGTTTGACTGAATCAGAAACACTGTCATGCTTTTCTATGGGCTGTTGTCGGTAAAGATTTGGTTATTTCCTGCATTTTATGACATGTGGGAGTGTCCTTGAATGCACCGCCAGATTTCCCAGCAGTCCAGTTTATTAATGAACGTCTGTGCGTGTCGTCCCAGATCTCTGACTGATCTATAAATGTTCAGGTAATTGTGAGAGGCCATGTTTGTGTCTTTCATTTTGTCCCGTTACTTGTACATCCTCATATTATAGAAGCTGTTTGGTGTTTTCTTGATCATTTATTTGAGCTGTTTGATCCTCGGAGTGTTCTGCTCCTTTACATCAAGTGTTTTGAGCCTCCTGCAGTGTTTGGGTCTCTTGTTCTGTGTTCGTGCACATGCTGAACAGCCTGTTTTAACATCCAGCCGCTTGACGTGTCGCTCAGCGATGTGAAACCAGGCGGCGGGCTATTAGAGGCGGGTCTCCGGAGGGTTGAGTGGCCGCCCGCGGGCCTGAATGTCTGAACGCTGCAGAGGACAAACTGAGAAGCTGCTTTTCTGTCCTTTAAGGTTTTTCTTTTATCGCCGTGTTTTTCTGTTGTTGTTCAGGAAGTCTGATTACTGGCGAGCAGCTTTTTTTTCTGTCTTTTCTACTTGTTTAAAGACAAAAATAAAGAAATTAATTTTATTTTTATCTTTTGTATTTTACATTTAATAATTCTCACATTTTATCATTTTATTTATATATTTTTTTCTTTGTGCAGCTTTTTGTAAATTCTTTTGTTTTAATTAAAAAGAAGCATTTTCGTTATTTTAAATGATTTTTATTTTATTTTATTTAAAGATCATTTTGTCTCTATGACTTGTTTGGATGGGGAGAGTTTAAATTTGGTTTTACAGTTGCTTGTTTAACTTTAAAAAAATCTGTTTGCATTTATCATAATCAAGGTTATTGTTAAAATTTTCATACCTTGTGATGATTCGTGGGTCAACGATCTTCAGGACCACCTCCGTGGGGATGTCCCCCAGCGGGGATGAAACACCCGGGAATCCACGCTGCTTTTAGAACCAAAGAGGCCTCTGTGATGAGACAAGACTGTGACGACCTGGATGGTCAAGGACTTTATATAAAATTTAATTGATTTTTCTTTTCATGCACCTGTAATTTACATTTTGTAAATTATTTGTTTTATATTTTTAAAATTAATGTACTGGTTTCTGTATGAAAACATACACTGACATCAGTGTGTGTTTATGGCATAAAGCAGCCTAAATAAAAATGTTGCCAGTAATCACTTGGGAATGAATCTAAATAAATAAATGATCCGTTTTCATTCTGCTGTTTTCATTCAGTAACATCTTTCTGATTTCTCAGTGGTTTGTTTCTCTGATGGAGAAACATAATAAATCTGTGTGAGCTCAGCAGTGTGGGTGGATATCTTTGCTTCACACTCTGCTGATGTGAGCTGACTCGATGAGGAGGAAGAATGAAGAAGAGTGGAAGGATTTCCTCTAACTCCTCCTCAGTATCCACAGAGCCACACAATTCCTCATTCTTTCACCCAACACAGCTGAAATTAGCTTCACATTAAAGTAGATAGTTTGACCTTTGACCCCTCAGTCACAGTGATAATAGTTTGGAGCTGAATCAAACCATCTGGCAGAAACAACCCCCCCCCCCCCCCCCCCCCCCCGAGGCTCCATCAGCCATCAGTCAGCAACCAGAGGGGGATATAAATGAAGTGCTTTATCTACGCTCAACACACACAGCCTGAGAGTGTGTGTGAGCATGTGTGAGTGTGTACGTGTATTAATATCTTTGTGGGGACCAAAAATTAGAAGTTTACTGTACTTGTGGGAAACAACAGACCTTATGGGGACCAAAATCCTGAAGGCATATTTGAGACTCAAAATGTGGTTTAATGTCAAGGTTACAGTCAGGTTATGGTCAGGTTTAGGCTGAGGGTTAGGGTTAGGCATTCATTTTTGATGGTTAGAGTTAGCGGCTGGGGAAAGCATTATTTCGTGTCTTAATTCTATGGCTAAAGTTTTAATTGCTATTCTCTTTTGTTTTATCAGTTTTTAACTGTATTTTTATTTATTTGTCTTATTTATCGTCAGATAGCTGTTCAGCACTTTATTTGAAAGCACTTTATAAATAAAGTTATTATTATTATTATTATTATTGTTATTATTATTTCAATTAGATGTCCTGACAAGGATATAAAAACACGTCTCTCTCTCTCTCTCTCTCTCTGTGTGTGTGTGTGTGTGTGTGTGTGTGTGTGTTACACTGACCTTCATCATGAACGCTGCTGGTTGATGTTTGATCTGCTCTGCTGCTGGACTTCAGTCAGAATTTAACAGAAACTTTGTTCCCTTATTTAAAGATATTATTTTCTAATAGTTTTTATTTAATTATTAAAGTAGCTTCATTTCAGTTTAATTAGAAATGCTCTGCTTTAAAGTCAGCCTAAACATGCTAATAGATGTTTTTTCTTCCATGTCACAGTAGTTCTGTGTTGTTGGTGAAATATCAGTAAATATTTATCCCAAAGCAAAATTAATGGTATTACACGAAGTTAAACATTTAAGTCAAAGACAGATAGCTTAAATAAGTAGAAATTATAAGGCTGATGTAGATTTTTCTGGCTCACAAGATTTGAAGATTTTTTTGGTCAATAATTAATATCTTGATGGTTAAACTGTCCATTATGAAAACGTTTTCTGGTTCTTTTCTTTTTCTAGCATCTCTTTTCCAGTTCAGCAAACATGGTGCACGATGGCTGTAAACCCTTCATCCACCCCGACCTCCTCCTACCTCCTCTTATTGATTCAATCAATAAAACGTCTCAACCTCATCCCACTAGAGATTACTCTGCATATAACTGTAGTTATTGTGAAGGCTATTTTAACCCCTGAATGCGAAGATACGGGGCAAGTGAAACTGATGCAGGATTAACAGACAGAAAATCACAGATTTATTTTTATGCAGAAAGGTGAAGAAAACAAAAGCAAAAACAGTCACTGAGCAAATACACTGACAGAGGACACAACAAAGACCAGATGCAGGAGATGTATATAGATGCAGAAAGTATATAGACACGAGAACATTAGGACAGAGTAGACACCCCTGGGAGCACACGATCTACCTAGAAGGGCATAAAAGGATGAAACACAGAGTGACGATCGCAGGAAAAGGAAGAGATGAATACCAGGACTAAAGACATAGCCAAGACACGAAAACCACAAAAACACAGAGACCAGAACGACACGGGGACAAAACTGGGGAGACGAAAAGGGTAACAAAGCACGGAGATGAGACTGGGACAGGCTGGACACGAAAAGGGAATCAAACAAGATCCAAGGAATAGAAATATAAAAAGCTCAGAGGCACTAGGGAACACTAAACTCAGGACTAACACAGAGCTGTATGTAAAAATGTCTCAAATTCAAGGGAACAAATACAGAGCCCTCCCACCAGCAGCAGTTTCTTACAGCTTCTGACATCGAAGTGTTCAAGCTTTCCGAATGGATGGTGAGAGTTTAAGCTAAAACCCTGTGAGTTCCTGTCCTGTATATGTGTGTTTAAATGTCCTGCTGCTCTCACTGACTATGAAAGCAGAGAGTGAAGTTAAAAACTCCGGGGCTTCATCAGGCCCCCAGCTCTTTCGGGGTCTCTGCAGGTCTTCAGAGGTTCCTCAGTCGGGATTAAAAGTCTTAAATGTAATTAACAGAAGCCTGACTCTGTCTCTGTGCTGCAGATGGAAACATCAGGTCTAAATGTTCCTGCAGATGTTCTTTGCCTGACGTGACAGTAACTGTGCTGCAGGATTTTTTTATATTACTGATAGAAAAAAAACAAACAATAATAACAATCATAGGACTATATGACAAAACACAAGAGTTCATACATAGGACAGGGAGCGCTGCGTGTGTTCAGCTGCACAGTCTCTCCTCTTTTACTGGTAGGAATGCTTTTACTCTAGATACTACAAAGTTGTGCATATATATATTTATCACACTGTATTTTTCAGTGTTATGTCGGGAAGTACTAATACTGAATATCCCAGTAGATTACACAAAGTTAAAAACATTGACACCGAGACGCCCTCTTATCGTGCTGTACTTTATCTTCTCTTACTTGATCCATCCACCTGGTGGAGAAATGCTTACCTGTGACTCAACGTTCTGCTGTCATCAGTTCACAAAGAAGATTTCTTAAATACAACCAAAGCAAAACTATTAAAACATCACCAGCGTCTGTTGTTACTGTAGCTTTGCAGCTTTTGGTTTGTAGACTTGAAACTGCTTTGAGTGGTCATTGAAGCTCCTTCCACACAGGCAGCAACTGGCTCTACTGGCATTACCACAGGTGGATGAACCCAGCACGTAACCATGCAGTCTGCCTACACCATTTCTGAATAAACAGGTTGTTTTAAAGAGCTCTCTGATTTCAAGTGTAGGGCTGAAACAGAACGCCACCACCACTACAACTTATCTCCCTCTTAGATAGTTGATACCCAGCTCTAAAGCTACGTGATTTGCAGTCAGAGACCACAGACATTAACCAACTACGGACAAACTAAATGCTGCTAACATGAAGTGGGACTAGTGATGAACTTTCCGGGGAGTGACTCAAGAGACGTCCAATAAGAGTGAAAAACACTGTTGATTGACATACGACCTGTGAATAAACACCTTAGAATTTCACCTAGGCAACCGGACCCTGAAATATCCTCACATGACCAGCTTTCAGCTCCTCAGTGACCATTAACAGGTGAACTGAGCGATGAGTGTTTAAAGCCTTCAAAGGTCTGAAATGATGTCATTTGGTGAGACAAGCTAAGATGTTCATTCTCCAAACAGATGCAGATTTTTTAAAAAGCTGTAAATTTATGATAAATGTGCCAATTTTGTGTTTCTTTGAGATCTGTGCTGATAAATGAATATGTTTTAAAGGCTTTTCTTCCTCCTCTCTACAGCGGTTACTCTGGCAACAAGAGCTGAAGAGACAACACACACATACACACACTCAGTTTTTACCTTCACTGCTTTTTAAAATTTAATTTATCAATCCAAAAATGAGCTGAGCGTCCTGTTCCCCTGAAGGTGAAGTCAGACTGAAATGAGTGAAAGGAGGAAATCTGAGTATCATCACAGGAAATGATAATGTTCATGAAAGAAACACGACTTCATGACAAGAACAAAGAGAGTCTGCTGGGCTAGGTATGCCTGTAGAGCGTCTGTAGCTCGTGGACCGCTGCACACGGTGTCGGTGTTTTAATGTTGGAGGGTAGAGCGTAAAGTGGAGAACTGGAGGCAGGGGGAGGATAGCTGCCCAAGACACATACAAATTCTGAAAGAATAAGATTTTATTATCTCTTTACATTAATAATGAAACCTGCAGAGAGCACAGGGACCTCAGCTTTACTCAGCAGTGCACAGACAGAGCTCTGCAGCATCACAAATCCACTTCAGTGAATCTTTTCTGTTTTTCCCTCAAAGCTTTACAGGTACTCAGTGAGCAGCTGGGGAGAGTTTTGAGAAAAGTCAGCATCTTCTATGCAAACCACGGCTAGCCGCAGCTAACCGCCCCCTAGCAACCAGTGGTTGCCGGGGGGGTTTCAGCTGGTCACTAGTGTTAAGTCAAATTGTTGAATGTTGTCATTGTGTTTCTTAAATTTGTAAAGTCTTAGTTCAAGCAGTAGGATCAAAGCCATTCCTTTGATCCTGACCACCTTTCCAGCCACTCTGTGCTGGGGGAGGTTTTATTGTAGATACATCCTATCTGAAAGATCTGTTTCTTGTGTTGTAAGCTTCCTGCTTTTATGACCCTTTTGGTGAGCAGGAGGTCACACAAACGCACCCCCATGACACACACACACACACACATTCTCACATACACACACACACAAGTTCTTGCACACACGTACACACACACAGTGCCTTGTCTTAGAACCATTGGGGGGTTTTACGGTGGGAGGTGCTTGTGTTGTGTTGTATTGTGTGAACTGTAACAGTTTGAATAAATAGCTACGAGGAGAGCTACTCTTTGAAGGATTTGGGCT
Organism: Pelmatolapia mariae; assembly: GCF_036321145.2. Lineage (NCBI taxonomy): Eukaryota > Metazoa > Chordata > Actinopteri > Cichliformes > Cichlidae > Pelmatolapia > Pelmatolapia mariae. The sequence goes on along the minus strand of NC_086240.1, from coordinate 27,503,577 downwards.
AGAGACAGGTGAGGAGCATTGCTCCACAGCCTGGTTCTGACCAAAGCTTCCCTCGTTAGCGAGTTAAAGACCGGTTGAAGATGTTCTGTTTTGTCTTGTGTTCTTCATGAGGAATAAGTCTCTAAACTAGCGGGGCCTGTGGAAACACAGGGACTGAATAAACAGCAATAGGAGGAGCATTTCAGGTCAAAAATCTTTAATTAAATATTTTTTTCATTTATTTGCCTTTAACAAATATTTAAGAAAATAAATTACCAAATACTTTAACATTTTAGAAAATATAAAACACAAATATAAAATAAAAACACTGGTGTCTCTCTAGTGCTTGGTCAACAAAACATTACAAATATATAAATATAAAAACTCGACTGAAGGCTTTGATCCAGCAGCTCCAGATTTTTCCAGAAACGGCTTTTGTCAAGAAAGTTTCTCTGTTAGACAGAAAACTTCAAAATGAGTGCTGCACACAAGAATATTTACAACACAAGAGTTTGACAGCTGTCGCCGTGTTCGGGCAGCAAGTCCAACATTCGGTTCGGTCCATCATTAGCGAACAAGATGAAACTGAGCTGGTTGGACCCTTCAGAGAGACGCTTGGTTAAGTGAAAAGAACTGAGCACCATGTTCTCTGGAGGAATTTTTAAAAAGAACACTCCACAGTTTCTGGAAATTTTTGTGAGGTCTGTAGTTTGTCTCTGAGACAAATGATTCTGTTTGTTCTTTGAGGTTTGTGAGCTGTGTTAGCGAGATGCCTGAGATGGGTCTACAGTTTCACATCAGAGCCTCTGTGAGAGAAAAAAGATTCAGAATAAAGTCGAAAAATTTGGTATAAATTTACATTTTAAAAGACAAATTATTATAAACTCGTGTAAAGAAAAAAACACTTTTCAGGCTGAATTTCATGCAGGAATTTCAGTAGTTTGATGATAAAATCGTTTTTAGAGAAAGTTATATTTAAAGATGTTGATGGAATAAAGTTTTACTGTGAGGGCACCATAAACTTATCGTTTTAAAGCTGAAGTAATTTATGTAAAGAAAATGTAAAATTAAAAAAAAATTCAGAAAGAAAAAAAAACACTTTATGCTTTTATTTTTTATTTAATAGAAAAAGTCATAATTTACTAAAAAAAATTGAAATGAAAAAACTAAAAACTGCTTGCCAAATGTTTTTTTTTTTTGCATAAATAACGGTAATTTTAAAGGTTAAAAGGTAATGATATTGATATTTAAAAAATAAAGGTGCACTTTTGTGGAAAGAGGTCACATTTCTGAGAGATCAACCTGTAATTTTATGAGAATAAAATCTTATTTTTAAATACAAACAAATCAAATTTCTTTTTGAGACTAAAAACAAACAAAAAAAATCATAAATTAAAAAAGAATTTTAGGAATTTAAGAACTTACATGAACTGATGTTTCACAGTGACATACGTTTTCTTTAAACATTTACATTTTTCTTGGACTTTATTGTCAGACTCTTTTCTCTCACTTTCCGGTGACGTTCGACTGCTGTTTATTTTTGTTACCATTAAATCACTGGTGAGCTTTTAATGCTGAATCAGAGAGATCAGTAAAAAAATCCCAGATTGGCTGATATGACTTCCTCTTGTACAAAAATTTGTTATCATTCCATCTCCAGACCTTTTTTATTTGTTGGAGGTTTCAGTGTCACGAATCTCGCAGCCAATCAGAGGGCTGGACAGATGTCCTGCTATCTCACTGTCTCACTGAGAACAGTTCAAGTGTTGGAGAGATGAAGATCCTCTCAGAGGGTCAGTTAGTCTGTCAGCGTTTCCTTTGAAGTAGTGACCAGTGATGACCTGCAGGAGGCGATGTGTGAGGAATGAAGCTGCTTCACACTCTCGAAAATGACCCGAACCTCGTCAGATGGCACCTTTTGGTCAGCGTGGACCTCCATGTTCAGGTCTGCGGAGCAGGTGTGATAAACTTCCAGCTCAATCGTCTGGATTTATTTAGACTCCCCGCATTGTGACCATCCTCCTTGTGTTAGCATGTTAGCTTTGTCCCTGCACTGCGGGCATGGCGGCGGTCGTCGGTAACCCCAGCAGGGGGTCATAGAAACAGTCCTCGTTGATCATGGAGGTCATGCTCTGAACGCTGAAGTCTCTCTCCAGCAGGTTGCTGAGGTCCTGCAGATCTCCAGGACTTCGCCGTAGGCTAGAGCTCCGCTTATTTTTCTCCTCCTCACTTATAGATGTCCCTCTTTGCTCCACCTCCTCCTCTCTGAAGTTGAGCCTCTGCAGCTGGGCCTCCAGCTCGCTAGTCAGGGAGCAGAGTCTGCCTCTCATCCCCGCAGCGGCACTGGAGCTGGAGGCGTGGCTCGGCAGCAGAGGCTCTGAGCACGTGTCGCCCAGGACGCCGTCAGACCTGCAGCTCTCCTGCAGCTGGTGAGGAATTGTCTTCTGGGTGTCAGAGCGGCGCTGCTGCCTCCTCCTCCAGGAGGCGCTTCTCTCAGCCGTAGACAGCCTGCTCCTCCTCAGGGATCCCACAGGAGCTCGGTCTCTGAGGAGCAAGCGCAGGGCTCGCAGCACGCTGGCCTTTGTCTCCAAACCGCTGAAATACAAACACAGAGCTGAAGCTTAACATCATCATGCACAGAGCCGAGAACCTCCATTGTGACGGAGAACCACCACAGGAACTTGATTGGCTGTCCGTACCTGCTGCACAGCTGGAACACCGTCTCTGGTCGTCCCTCCACTTCAGACCGACTGTGAACCAGCTCCCACACACATGGGTCCTCAGAACCTACACACAGCACAGTGAGCTCAGACCGTCACCTGCTGGAGAGCTGCTGCACCAGCACTGCAGTAACAAACCTCACTCTGATTGGTCACTCACCTGTGATGTTAGCCGGTCTGACCTGGACCGCTGAAACTGGGATTAACCAGCGGAATCTGAAGGGGTCAAGGTCAGCTGATCGGGACGAGGTCTGTGAGAAAAAACACATAAAAACTGACAACAAGAACAGGTGGAGGTGTTTTTTTTCTTTTATTCAGTGACATCACGTTGATGTGTTTACAGCTGAGGAGCCAATCAAGGACGAGGATTACATTTGTAAAGACAAAGAAGCAGATCATCTCTCCAGAACCAGGTTAAAGTTTTTCTGAGATGATCTTTAAAGAAATTAATAGAAACCAGCAGTTGTATGGAAGCCCATTACTGCCAATACAGGAAAAAACAGATTAAGCCACATTGATTTTTATTGATATTTGACTTAAAAACTAGACATTTTTGGCCTCCATCTTTCTTTTAAAACCTCACAGTGTTTTTATTTATTTAAATGTCACTGTATTTTTTTGTTTACATTGGCATAAATAGACATACAAGTCTGTTCAGTTATACAAATTAGGAGATGAAGAGTAGACGTGCACTCACCATCTTCTTCTTCAGTTTGCTGTTCTCACGGTAAACCAGGATGACGGCTCGTTTGAACACTGAGGACAAAGACAGACTTGTGTTATTCTCCATCAGTTATCACCTGTGCAAGTGAAGAAGTGTGAAGAAGAGACTTCACCCACCAAACAGCGTCAGCTCTGGTTCCTTCCTCAAGCGACCCAGAGAGGGCAGTGGGTTCAACCAGACCACCGACGAGTGGACCAGAAACTCCCCCATCGAGATCTCCGTCACCTGAGGGTGGAGGAAAAAAAAAACCTTCAGGGTACGTGATGCACACTGGTGACGCTCAAGTGTGTGTGTGTGTGTGTGTGTCATTGTGTTTACCTGTTTGTCGGCTCCGCTCTGCTCTGCTGCCAGCTGGTCGAACACGCAGCCGTAATCCTCATAGATCTTCTGCATCTCGTTGATGTGACTCGCCACCTTTTCCATTGCTCGCAGCGCCTCTGAGTGGATGACAGTGGAAGTGCAGCCGGTCACAAAACATGTTTAAATACAATACTGTGAGGTCTGTTACCTCTCAGGTGTGTGTGTGGGTTACCTGTCAGGTGTATGTTTGGGTTACCTGTCAGGTGTGTGTGCTCGGGGCTCTCTGCATCTGTCAGGGACACGAGCTCTCGGAGCAGCAGCGGATACTTCAGGACTCTCTGAACAGGTTTGATCAGGTATGATTCCAGGGAAGATGAGTGCTGATTGGTTGGATTTCTGGCCTCCAGGAACTGTTTGAAGGCTGCGTCTGTTTTGGCTGCGTCACAGGTGTTCAGGGTTAAAGGTTAAATGGAGTGCTGCTTAAATGAGTTTAAAGTGCTCAGACTGTGTTTTCACCTCTTTCCAGAACTTTCTGGACTTTGATGTGATTCGCACAGAAGCCACTGTAGAGCTTGAAGTGATCGGCGTAGTACAGAAATGATCCGCCCAATGGGAAGAGGAGTTTCTGATGGAAACACAAATGAGGTGTGAAAAAACTAAACCCATCGAACAAGCGAATAAAAACTTTTGTTCATTAAAATATGAAAATTCTGTTTAACCGCATTTAAAATATTGAAACATTTAAAAAGGAGAAATATGTTAACAGCTTAAAATAAATAAAAATAGAGTTAATAAATGAATAAAATGTACAAAAAAAATAAAAAGAAGATAAACTGTGAAAAGACAAAATATCCCAAAAAATATATACTATGTATAAAATGTAATTAAATAAATTATTAAAAAATAACTAAAATAAATAAAAATAAAAAACTAAGTAAAAAATAAAATAACAATAATAATAATGGACCCGAAATGGAGTAAATAAAAGATATACCAGTTTTAACAATTGGAAAAAAAATGCATAAAAGTAAAACATCACAGGGCCCAAATAAATCACTGGAGCTTAAATAAATAAAATAATAAAACTTGCATGCATGCACAACTAAAACAAAAAGAATAAAATAAAAAAATAAATGAAGGAAATAAAATCTGTCTGAGCCAGCTGATGGACCTTCACCTTGAACTGCTCGGGGGTTTCCAGGCTGCTGAAGTTCGGACAGGCGGCGATTCTCTCCTCCAGCGTTTGGAGAAAAACTCTCTGAAAGTCCAACATCTCTGGCAGGCTGCCGAACAGCGCCTCCATCTGACAAAGCGACAGAGAGACACACTGCGGTCAGAGTCCACAACCACAACCTTCACTTCACAACCGTCACTTACTGTCGGCTCGTTTTTACCTCGTCTTTACTGAGGAACGTCTCCTTCTGCAGGGGGGTCAGGTAGATGTCGAACAGACAGACGAGATCCTGAAACAGAACCAAAAAAATGTTCAGATATTAATCAAAGTCTAATTTCTTTTTTCAAATTTAATTATCGGCTCTAATCAAATATTAAGATCTTTCCAGTAGTTTTAAACACACAGGTTTAAAGATATAAAGATGTTTAAGCATACACTCTAATTAAGACAAAAATATTAATATAGCAGATTCTTTTAATATTTGTAAGGGACCCATTTTATACAACCATTTAAAACTAAAACTGTACAAATTGTGTGTAAAATCATAAGTATAGATTTCTTTATCACTTTAACATAAAAAAATTGTTTCTGTTTTATTTTATTCTATAAATAAACTGATAAAAAACTGGAGTTTCACACAGTTTTTTCTACTCCTGGTTTAGTATGATGTCACAGAGAGGAGAAATCCCCAAAATGGTAATATCAGGGGCAGCCAATCAGAAGAAATCTAGACGTAAGTGGGAGGAGCTAAAACAGCATGTTTCAGACAAAGGATAGGGTAAAGGGTTGAAGGTCCAGAATAAGATAAGGAAGGATTATTTTGAACTGAATCATGCAAAGCTACTCTCGTAGAGACAAAGAATAAAAACATGGAGCTGAAAATGAGTCAAAACGCGTCCATTAACATATCAGATGTACTAGCAGTAGTACCGCAGTAGTACTACTGTTGCTGTTGTATTCTGACCTTGACGTAGGACTTCTCGGTGTCGACCAGCTCCTGGATGACTTTACGCAGACGCTGACACACGCTTAGGTGGGTGGGGCTCACCGGCTGCAGGCTGACCTCTCTGCCATACGGGTTTTTGGGGCTGTCGCCATCTCCTGTCTGGCCTTCTGGAAAGGTCTGGTAAAGCGAGTAGACCCGGTCTAAGTTCTGGGAGGGAAACACAGGAACCAAAGCTCAATGAAATCATTCAGGACAACACCACTGTTCATGTGCTTGACAATAAAGAGGAAAAATCAGAAAACAGACCCCACCCCCCCGGTCCTATTATAGCTGGGGTATTCTTCAGCTCCCACATGACCGTGAATTAGATAAGCAGAAGAAGATGGATGGATCCCAGGTGGAAGTCCAGTAACTGATTTTTGTTCCACTCACACTCAAACTTGAGTGACAAACCGGAGAGAACTGTGGCTCTGAGTCAGGAGAACGAGGATCAGTGGAGCAGGAGGTTAATCTCTCTGCTGGATTTCGGGGAGGTCTGGGAGGCCGCTGAGCCAGAGATGAGGTTAAACACACAAACACCAAAATCCAGACAGACAAACACAAACCTGTTCCCAGTCTGAGTGCCGCTGCTGCTGCTATGACCCTGACTGAGGACGAGCTGCTAACGAACTGGCTGCCTCATCCGTCATCATAATCTGAGCTGCCAGCCTCTAACGCAGCGCCGACAGCCTGATGAATTCTGAGCTCCAATGTGCTCACCCTGAAGCTGCAGAGCTTTTGATAAGCGGTGAGGAAGCGTCGCTGCACTTTAAACTCGAGGAAGGAGGAGCGCCCTGAGATCTGAACATGTGGGGAAAAGACTGCCCAGAAATGTTTAGTTCAACTGTTCAAGGAGGTGAGGAGCAGTTTAGATGAAGAACTAAAGACCCACCTCCAGGTTTCAGCAGAGCAGATAACGAACTGGAAGATGATCAAACCCGGGATATTAATGTGCACACAAGTGCATCAAAGGCCTAAACAGCAGCAACTGGTGCTTGTTTGGAGTTGAGTTGAAAGAAACCAACGAGTCTTTGGATGATCGAGAGTGCAGGATTGACCTTTGACTCCAAAAACACTGAAGATGAAGATCTTTAGGTTAGCGCGATCACAGCGTGACAGTTTTATTAACTCGAACAATCAATTAGTTCATGAAGAATCAAAAGATGCTGTGTAAACAGAAGAACCTTTTAACAGCTTCACTTTTGAGCTCCAGGACTTGTTTTTATCTTAATTTTTAAATCAATTAATTATCTCTGCTTTTTCAGGGTGATTATATTTGATTTTATCTCACTAATTGGAATATTAGTCTCAAATATTTGTGTGTTTCAGGGTCTTGATGTTTCAACAAGAGGTTTCCCGCTCCTCCAGGAGGATCCTCGTCAGTCCTAAGGCATCTAAACTGTTTCACGAAGGAGCAGCTGTTTGACTCTGAGCCGCCCCGGGACATCTGAGGCTGGGATTACTGTCCTGTGCTGACATTCTCTCAGGTGGTGACGTGTTCCTATTGTCCTACTTTCTGTCTGAGCAGGTACAACATAGTCCCGTGGGCGTCTGTACACGTAACGCTGTGATAGTGGCGTGTACAACCGTCTCACACTGAGAAAATCTAAAGCACAGAAAACACACCAAGTTTCAGCTCTACACCAACCAGCAGCCCGTTTACCAGCAGGACGACGCCGTCAGCGGGACGCCAACAGCCCAGGCAGCTTGCCACCTCTTCCAGGAGCCTCAGCAGCCGCTCCAGGAGCCCCACCCCGGGGAACACCTCCCCTCCATCCTCCTCCTCTTCCTCCAGAGTCTCCCAGTCCTCCTCCATCGGCAGTACCCAGCACAGAGCACCCATGACGAAGGAGTGAAACAACGACGAAGAGGATCAGTTGGGGTCGGAGGTCACCTGATACTCCTGCCGCCGTCGTCAGAAATGAAGAGGCGGTCACAAACAACACCTACAAGTTGTGTTTCTCCAGGGAAAAACGTTAATCCCTCAGCTCTGACTTTACAAACACTTCTGACTGTGTAAGCTGGATTATCAGGCTGACCAAAGGTCATGTGCACAGAGGTGGGGGGTGGAGCTCCAGGAGGCACAGGAGGATTTCTGCAGGTAAGTCTGAGCTGCCTTCTTTGGAAACCAATCACATCCTCATAAAACTTCTTGATTTCATATGACGGGGTTATCGCCGATCAAAGCAAAACACAAGCGGCTTGGTCATGAATAACATACAACCATTTAAATACAATCCAGATGTTCTCAGACTGTCACAGACTGAAGCTCACCTCCTCTGAGGGCTCGGTGTCCTGAGGTATCCTCGCAGAAGTGTCATCGAAAACGGGAGGCAGGACGCTGTCTGCATCTGTGATGACAGAGGAATCTGTGAGATGAAGAAGAAATGTGATCTGTGATCTTTACAGGAGAACTCCTGCTGCTTTAACTGGCCTTCACAATAAAAGCCTTTGATTCTGGTTTCTGTAAATGAATCTGATCAATAAAACAGCTGTGACTAAAATGGTTGAGTTTATATTTAAAACTGGAAATCGGTTTGATATAAATGTGAAATGTGTCTGAACATTATGATGCTGTTACCAGAGCGTCTTTGCTGTACCTGTGATCCAGGTGTGGATGTTCGTGGCCGGTGGTTGGCGGCCGGGGTGGAAGGGGTCAGCGTGGTCGGGCCAGAGGTCGGCAGGCTCTTCGGCCTCAGGTGACTCATCCCTCCTCAGCAGCAGCTGCAGCTTCTGATGTCTGAAGAGACTCTGCAGGAGGTCCAGGTCCAGTCCAGACACAGGAGCGCCGTTAACAGCCAGGACCTCGTCTCCGGCCCTGAGGCCTGATTGGAAACAGAAAAATTAAACTGCATCTTTTAAAGTTTGTTAAAGTTTCTAAATTTTTTAAAATCCTAAACACAGACAGGGTTTTTCTCATTCTGGAGGTGTAGCGCTGCACAGGTGACAGCCTGATAGCAGAGCCTCGAGCGCCCCCTGCTGGACACCTTCAAAACCTCAAACTGTCAGAAACGCAGGGTCTCCCTCAAAATAAAACCTGAAACCGTTCTCTGTTTTACCGTCTCTGGATGAAAGTCCCAGCGGGTCCACCTCGCTGACGAAGACATGACTTTTTCCCGCTCCGTCCACGTGACCCGTCACCGCAAAACCTGCAGATTCACAGAAGAAGAAGCACATCACACACAGGTAAATATACTTATTATTTATCCTCTCAGAACACAAACCAGTCATGTTTTTATACGAATTTTATTTATTCAGTGATGCACAGAGTTTTTCTTTCTCACCGAAGTCTTTGTGGCCGTCAGGTCGACAGATGTTCAGAGTAAAAACACCAACAGCTGGAAGCTGCTGCTCATCACGCAACTGAAAACACACACAGGTGAATGAGCCGGGAGAATGACCTCGCAGGAATCATGTGAATACAAATCCAGTAATTATCATCATATTTCAGTCTGCAGTCATCCAAATAACATACAAAATAATATCTGTTAGGAGTTCTGCCCGCAGAAAAAAATTAAAGAGAAGTTGTAGGTAAGTCAGTGAACACACCTGCAGATCTGCACTATGACCGGCAGGGGGCGCTGCCTCCATCTGTTTGGGAGCACAGTCCAGATTCTGCAGAAGAAACACAGAGGAAGAATTTTACTTTAAATTAAACTTTTAACTCATCAGCACAGGTTTTAAAGGACTGAGCGACCTACGAGGTTTACCTTCAGTTATTATAACCGATTAGCTTCTATAAGATCTGATCAGTAAAATCATCAATGCATTTGATAAAAACATAGATAAACTTAGGCTTTAAAGGCAGAAAACTATAAAATCATTAAACTGATAGGCAGGTGATTCTTAAAATTCAGACTTTCTCCACAGGACTTAAAGCGACGAGGTGGACTGGAAAATAAGAAAAGCCTGTGAAGAATCCGGAGCTCTGATTGGCTGAAAAGATCACAGGAGATGAAATATGGAGACAAAAGGGTAAAGAGGAACAGTGGGATACAGAGGAGACACAGGGGGAGGAAGGAGGTTAAAAGGGGAGCAGAAGAAAGAAGGTGGAGGTCATGTGACAACAGGAGGTGGGGTTTGGTGGGGAGGTCATGTGGAGAGGAGGAGTGGGAGTCATCTCCTGCCTCCTGTGAAGGATTAACTCTCAGGAACAAAGAAATCCTGGCAGCCTGGAAGCTTTTAATTCTCAATCACCTCCTCCTCTTCCTTCTCCTCCTCCCACCTCCTCCTCTTCAGAAGGAGCAGCAGGCAGCAGGTTGCCCTCAAAAAGCTGTACAGTTAAACAAACTGTCCTCCTCCTCTTTCTCCCACCTCCTCCTCCTTTTCCTCCTCGGCGAGTTTGATGGGTGACAATTTTGAACACAAGTATCAGTGTCACATCATCTTCCAGCTTTTCCGGATTGAGTCGTGTTTTCTCTGAGCGATAACCTGTTTCATATTTGCTTAATCAGCAAAAGATCAGTGACTCCTGCTTCAGAGTCGCTCACATCCACCCGAGTGTTTCCTGACGGTGCTTCAAAGGAGCGACGCGACTTCTTTACACATCATGATCTTTAACCAGTGAGCTGCTTTCTACAAAGTCCACATAATGTACTGCTGTAGTCAAACACAAACACACACAAATACACACACACACACAGTCATGACTAAAGACAAACTAAAAATACTCCCTCCTATATTTAAACGTAATTAAAAATGATCAAAGACTTGGGATGTTTAATTCTGTCCTGCATCAAAACCTAAATTAGCCCCAGGGAATCATGGGAAAAAATGAGCAGGTTGAGCTGCGCTGAAATTACAGGTTTGTGAAGCCGCCATCAGCCTGCCTGGAGTCTGGGACCACCGACTGACACTGAACACATCGGCATCATCATCATCGTGGACTCACATGCCTTTCCTCGACACCACCTTAAAACATCCACAGCAGTCGTGACTGTGGTCTGAGTGGACGGTTGGACACAGTGAGTCACATGATGACTGGAGACCAACATTAAGCAGGAAACACTCGTCAGTACGAAAACTTCTGTTTTCTGGAAGGAATCAAGGATTTTACAGTAATGACCCCCACCCCCCGACATGGCAGTGAAGTGGAGGCGGCAAGTTCCGGTAAGTGTATATCTCCTGCAGAGTCGACACAGCGAGCAGCAATCAGCTCCACATGTCCTCTAGTGGAGCTGCTCCACCCAGAAACCACAGCCTGCAGCATCAGATCTGATCTGAAAGCAGAACCAGAATGGAGATCCAGCTGCACACAAACATGCTGCAGGTCTGTCTGACCACAAGTGCTCAGCACAAAGAACAAACTGCCGCAGGCCTGACTACGAACACCTCCATCAAGCCTGAAGACGTCTCTGTCCACAGAAAGACCTTTCTGTGTTACCGTCTGCTGGGCTTCAACACACAACAAGTAGAGGTGCAGCAGCTCAGAAGGCTTTATTACGCCCTACATTCATTACATTTTGAAGGAAAATGAATTATGGTAATAAAAAGTTGCTGGAAATAAATCATTCTGACTTTCAAGAGCAGGACAGTATACAAAAAGCCCTCTAAGCTCTCTGATTGGTCGGTTTTGTGTAAGATGAAATAAACAGCTGACTGATTAGGCGTTCAGCTCGGAGCAGGACTCTCAGTCGAACAAAGGCAGCATGTGGCTAGAATTCCCCTCACCAAGGTATCCACAGATGTTTGGCTCAGAGCGGGAGTTACTGCTTGGAAGCATCCTGCGCAGTTCCTTGCTCAAGGGCAGGAGGGAGCAGGTAACGTGCTGCGATTCTGCAGACGCTGCAGCTATGAAACTATGAGACAGTTTTTCCACTGAGCGTGTATCGGCTCAGTTGAATTGCGAGAATCCAAGCCAAAGCAAAGTGGCGCTGACAGATTTATCCTCCGGACCCTCAGAGGCCAAAAATAACCCACTGTTTATCACGAGGGGACCGTCAGGAGCCGGGCATGATGGGAACTGCAGCTGGATGATGCACTGAGGAGAGGCTAAACTTAGCCTCGTAAAGACAGATGACAGCACGCTTCTTCTGGGCTGTTTTTAGAGAGCAGAGAGGAACAACGAGTTCAGCCTGAATCAGACGAGCTGATTTTATTCGTCCACGTGAAAAGACTTCAGAGTAGAATGTTTCTTAAACCTCTCTCTGACTCCATGTGAATATTTCACCTTTCAAACTATTTTCAGAAGGGTGCACGCTGCCTCACCCTTCTGTTAGGAGTTCTGCCCGCAGAAAAAAATTCTGCGGGCAGAAATGAACTGGACAAGAGAAGGGTGCAGTGTAATACCTGGTGAGCTGAGTGTTTGCCGCCCCTGCCGCGCCTGTTGAGATCATTCAGGACCTTCAGGGAGGACGGCAGACCCCTCCTCCGGTTTCCTCCCGAAAGAGACCGGCAGCGCCGCCTCAGTGTCGCCTCTTCTCGGCTGCACACCTGTGAGAGTCCAGAGAGGCAGATTTACCGTCTGGTTTAATTTCCTTCTTCCTTTCATTTTTTCAAAAAAGGGAAGCGTCGAGCCTCTACTTACCAGAGCGTGGAAGGAGGACACGGAGAAGACTCCCAGGCGTCCCAGCATGCTCTTGGAGGGCCTGCTGGCCACGGCGAGGAGGCTCTTTGGGTTTGGGAGCTCGCTGCCCTGCAGGCTGGACAGGTAGCACCTGAGCCTGAACAGATCCAGGTTCAGTTTCTCCAGATTCTGCTCCCACTGCTGGATCTGAGCACACACAGGGTCACACATAAACACAGCTTCTGTATAAAAAAACGATAATAACTCATCAGACGGCCATGAAAACCATGAAACATGGTCAGTGAGTCATGGCGAGGCGCTGAGAGAAGCCATCTTTTCTCCATTCACTCATCTGGTAAAGTGTATTTCCTGGGTGGGGCAGACTGCTGCTGCTGTCACTTCCTGCTTCAGTCTCTGTTGTGATGAAGTTATTTTGTCCCTTACTGTGTGATTATCACCCACTGGCCCTCATCCCTCCATCCTGTCCTCCCTTTCATCTCCTCTCCTCTCCTCTCCTCCCCTCCTTCCTCTTCTCTTGCTGGACTCTCTCCAATAAATCGAGGCTCTCCTTCTCCTCCTCTGTTTGCCCTCCCCTCTCTCTCAGTAAATGTGTAATTGAATGTTGAGCAGGAAGATTAGCCTCTAATCTCAGAGTTCAAACTGCAGTGCTGGGATCAGTTTCACAGTTCAGAGGAAAGATTAGCAGGTTGCTAAATGATACGTTCTCTGTCTGCACATCTCTGTCACTGGAAATTAACAACAAGAACCAAGAAATCCGCAAAACAGCCTGAAGCTAATCTGTGATACGACAAAGTCCATCCACAGACTCAGAAACTGCACGTTCATCAAGATTTACTGACAGGTCTCCTCTTACAGCTGTTAGCTGATGTCCTTTGAAGCAATGCTGATGAAACCTAACTGACTCACACTGATGCTGAGCAGAAAGGAAACCCTTAAACTGAAACACAGTCTGCTGCACAGTTTCAGGGTCGTCTAATTTCTCTGCAACAAACACAGAGACAGCAGCAAACGTCAGACACTGAAGGTGTCGTGAAGCTCAAAGTTGTGGCACTTTGACCCAAGACAACAGGGCAAGAGTCTGATCTGATGTTCACGTGTGCTTCACTCAAAGATGGCTGTGAGGGTCATTCTAAAACATTGCCCATATTCAGGACCGGCGTAGGTGATAATACCAACATGCTGTCCGCCCTGACCGGACCACTTCTCCCCACACTCACCTGGCTCTCCACCGCCTTCCTGCTCTTGGGCTCCTTGATGATGGACAGCTGCAGCTCGGCCATCTTCTTCATCTTCCCATCCATGTCAATCTTGTGGAGCAGTGAGTGGCTCTGAGAGCGCAGGAGGCGCAGTGTGTCCTCCTTCCCCTGACGCTTCACCAGCAGAGAGGCGCTCGCTGAGTGGATCGCCGTCACCCAGTTCTCCAGGTCGGTCTGGCTGGTGGCCTGGAGGGCGAGACAAGATGGAGTCAGACAGATTTTAAGCAACAGAACAGTATTAAACTTTGAGCCTCCTGCTTTATTAACTCTGAATATTCAGCTGCTGATTGCACTTTATTTTAACAACAAAAACCTTAAATACAGAAACTTTTAAATGTAAATTTGCTGCTGAAAGCAGGAACCAACGCTCAGTCATCCTCTGATGGTCTGGTTTCTGCGTTTAAGCAGCAGACTTAATGTCCTGATGTTAACAGCTGTTTTTGTTTACGAGGGGACGTGTGGCAGGGTTTAAAGCTCGCTCTTCATCAGGTCATCATCGTAAAGAGGAACATTTGTTGCAGTAATTAGCTGGGTGTCGTGATTCCCATTAGCAGGCTTTCAGCCTTCTCCGCTCTTCATCTTCAGCTGCTTTCAGCCCTTGACAAAACCTCCACCTCCTCCTCTGGGAGGAGGGTGATTTGTGTGTCTGCAGACTCTGTTGCAGGAGTCAGAGTGACTCTGGGAATCAAGGGGAGCTCCTAAAAGTTTGAGGAGGTGATCACAGGGATAAATTATTAAATCACATGATGACATCACCTTTACCAACGAGAGTATGGGTAAAAATCAGATCCCCGCTGACCTCTGACATCCAGACTTTTGCTGCTCATGTCATTCAAGATCAACTTGAAGGAACATCAGGAGTTTATCCGGGGCCTCGACACATCTGTGCCTCCTCTTCTTTGTCGGAGTAAAAGTAAAATCTACTCTTTGTTTGTCTGCTTGCTCCTTGGTGTGGGTGGTGTGGAGCTGGCAGCAGAGGGGGAAATGCTCACAGTCATTACCAGGAGAAAGACACGCCGAGAAAGTCCCACAGTGTGGATGTTTGTGGTGAGAAAACCAAAAGCTGGTGTGACGCCACGCCCCGTTCATTCACGCTGCTCACAAATGAGCCACAGCGATGGGAAAAAAGATGGAGGCAGCAGTTGGAGGAAAGCGATCACAGAATGAAAGAATGAAGAGAAAACCTCAGAAATGTCCCAACACCACAGCCGCTTATAGAAACCTGTGCTGGTGCTGCATTCAAGGATACTCCAGTAAAATCATGTTTTTCTGTGCGCGGGCGGTTCCCTCACCTGGAACAGGTACACGTCTCCATACGAGTTGCTCAGACAGAAGACATGCTCCTTCCTTGGGTGCTCAGGGATGGCCTGGACAATGCTGTCATCAGCCAGGAGAGCGTAGCGAGGAGAAAGCTCCTGGTCGGCGCTGCCGCTGCTCCTCCCGTATGTCTCGTAAAACAGCAGAGTGCAACCTGAACAGACAAAATCCATCGTTAATTCTATGTTAAATAGTTTAGTTCACAGAGATTTTATAAATTTTTGCTGTTGATGCCACAGATGGTAAAGACTTGAGCAAAATGTTTAACATGAAACAGAACACTTATTTTTACATTTTTGATCAAGTTTCATTTAGAAGTGCCTTAACCTGCATTCTCTCTGATGCCCAGCAGGGGGCGACTCCTCTGGTTTAAGAAGAAGTCCTAACCTTCTCTGTGCTGAGAGCAGAAGTGATAAATGTTTGTTGGTCGGTTAACAGTCAGCTCAAAAACTACTCGTCAGTATTTCCTGAAACATGCTGAATCTATAATCAGCTGGCTGATTATAGACCTTCCCACTGCCTAACTGGAAACATCCAGACTGGTTAATGTAACCTGAACGTGACACTGCGGAACCTGGAAACTCACACTGTGCCTCAGGTGCACAAAGACTTTTTTGCTGCCTTGTATGCAGCACAAGCCTGATTTCAGCTCTAGCAGAGGCACTAAAGGCATCACCAGACTTCTCCTACACAAGTTTTCTGCCCTTCACTGAAAATAAGATCAGATCTAATCCTGAAACTTGAACTCATCTTTCTGTTTTTTGGTCCTTGCAGGCGGCCGTACCTTTCAGTGTGACCCAGTAGTGCCTCCACTTGCGGCGGGCGACCAGCTCCAGCTTCCTGTCCTTGTTAACAGTGATGAGAGCTTTGAAAGAGAGCCATCCGGCCCGCCGCACCACACCCTGCTCCTTCTCAAACAGGACGTCCAGCTGCTCCCCTCCTCCCACCTCCACATCCCCATCCATCTCTTCCTCGTCCTCCTCACCCTCATCTCCGTCCCCCTCTGATGGCTCTGTCCTGTCAGCCGTACTGCTGCAACCCATCTCCAGCTCCTGCATGAAGTTCTCATAGATGTTCTGCCGCTGAGCATCACTGTTGTGGTTCAGACTCCTGGAGGAGCCGCAGTGGAGCGTTGGGAACTGGTTGTGGTTCAGGAAGTGGAGAGGGTCAGAGGAACACAGCGTGCTGCAGCTAACAGCCCCAGCATTCAGTCCATTGATGAAGACATCGGCTGTGTCGGTGGCGAATGGCTCCTGCAGAGAAATCACAGAGGACTTTATTTGACTGCTGTGATTCCGTCTGCAGCCACTAGAGGCACACAGCAACACAGCGCTCAGCACCAGGCAGTATTTATGTGTTTGTTTCTCTATGTTTATGAGTTCATTTTCCAAGCCACAATTTCCCCCTCTGTTAGTATTAACTGGGTGTGAATATGCTGCAGTGTCAGCATTAAACAAAAAAAAACATCACTGCTCTTGAGCCAATAAGACAACCTGCTGGTTTTAGAGGGCGCGGGTTTGATGCCCACTCTGACTTTACTTTAAACCTCCAACTGAGTGACTAGTCCAGGTTTGTGCAACACTTTTGAGCAGTTTTCCACATTTAGCCGTCATTGTGAGGTGACAGTGACGACATGTGGAAACTTGCTGTTTATAGACAGGCAGAGTGAGTTGGTACCGGTCTTATCAGTCAGTGCGGTAAGCTGTTTGTTCTTTAGAGAAAAATCTACCACGCAGCTCTTTTATTCCTGAGATAATAGTGGACTTAAAGGATCCTGGATGTTTACTGAAGTGCTTGTCCATGCAGTCACTGTATCAAACTCCCCCGTATCAAACACAGTGCTGTGATTGGCCGAGCAGAGCCAAGCCCTCATGGAAATCTAAACAAGGGGTAAATGAAACGTAAGCCCTCAGATCGGTCTGGTTCCAGGTTCCCAAACATTTCTTTCTCCAGTGTCAGCATGTGATATTTTTGTTTTGGTGCTTTCCCATGAAAAGCTCCAGGAATTTTCCAAGAGATCAAAGTTCCTCCAGCACTGTGATTTGTTTTTGATGAGCAGGATCAAAGCCCCGGAAAGACTGAACAATAAAAAGTCCACTGTGATGTATCACTAGGACGTCAATCTCAGAGAGCAAAGTGATTGATGATCGGTAAAATCCTCTCTGCTACATCCTAATTATCGGCGATCATTAAAAAAAAAAAAAAAAAACATGATGTGTGGTCTGTCTGCAGAGTGTTAGCACACCTACCATCAACCTGATCTGAGCCCCCAGAGACCGCCTAGCACTTTCTAAAAACTACTTGACAGGTGAACAGATAAACCACCAGCAACTAGTTATCAGCATCTTTCAACCAATCAGATCAATGAAACACCTACCAGGACACATCTGTTCCACAATGAAAATCCTTTGGTGCCGTACTAGAACAGAGTTTACATGATGTTCGGCTTTTTTCAGTCAGTCAGACAGTCAGTGACATCCATGTTGGTCCTGGCCTCCTGTGCAAAAGCTAATCTAAATCTGAAGAGCTTCAAACAAAGACTGTAACTGTGGCCACACCTGGAGAATGGTCACAGGTGAGGTTATGGATGCTCAAAGGTGCAGTTTGGCCTCCACTGAAACCAGGAAAGATGGATTCTCCTGTGACTGTGACACAAAGCTGCAGAGGATTTAAGCTAGACTGATGCTTTCAAAGGGTTTCTGTTCTGTTCCTCAGGGATTAATAAAGTTTTCTGATTGTGATTAATAATCCGGCACACAGACTGCGGCACTCCAGTGAAACATTCACACGGTGCAAAGAAAGCTTTTTGGGTTAAACATCTTAAAAACCTTGCAGACGAAACAAAGACAATGAAGAGAGCAGATAATAAAAGTTTACTCGTCAGTCCTTTGATGTTTGCTGTGCGTCTGGAGGAACTTTTCTCAAGTGTGGGAAAACGAGTCCTCATGAGGTCACGCTGATGTAAGGGTGTTACCCAGGTTGTGGGGGGTGGGGTGTGTGGGGTTTCCAGGGTGAGGAAACTACATCAGCGTCTGATTTCATTATCCCCGTCATCATCAGCACTGAGTTAAAAAGCACGAACAACAAGCTTCACTACTCCAGCTCCCTCACTGCAGACAGGATGTGACCTCATTCTGCTGGCTGTAAACAGGAAGCCAGGCTTTTTTGGAACAGCTCTCACAGAGAAAGCTTACCATCAGATTACTGATGTGTGATGATGTTTGTAAATGGCGTTCGTACTTAACTCCATGTGTAATGTTGTTAGTCATGATGAAACTTTAATCTAGTTCAACGACTTTTTTAAGTCTCAGGATTAAGGAATATATTCATTTTAAAACCAGTTTTAAGTTTCTCAGAATATATTTAAAAAATTATCTACTAATGAGTTTATAAAAACTTTTAAAGGGTTTTTTTTAGACTGAGTTTACTTTGAAGACATTTTAAGATATTCTGATGATCTTTATTGTCCTTGTTCTTTCTTTCTTTCTTTCTTTCTTTCTTTCTTTCTTTCTTTCTTTCTTTCTTTCTTTCTTTCTTTCTTTCTTCTTGTTTACAGGCTGTGATTATGTTCAAGTGATAAAAACATACACCTCTACTTTGTCAAACACTAGAATTCAAAGATTTAAAAAAATATTATAATTTTGTGCACTTTTATCAGGGATGTCAGTTCATGTCAAAAATCAACATTCTTAAATGTAAAAAGTCAGAAAACAAAAAATGATGTCATTTTGTCCAAAATGAGTGGCGAACCACTGAGCTTCACCCACAGCATGACTTCATTATCTTATTGTTTCTCACCTGGATCCTCCTCTTCTTCCTGCTCAGACTTCCTGTCCAGTCGCTCAGACGTCTGATTCGGCTCTTCAGGAAGTCTTTTCGGTTATTCCCGGCAGAGGTGGCGCTCGCAGACTCCACATTTTGGCAGGGCAGCATGCAGGAGGAGTAATGCTCCTCCATATTACCGGCTGATCCCTCCTCTTTCTGTGTAACATCATCCAGCAGCGCTGCCTCCCTGGCGGGGGTCCCAGCGTCGGTGGGGAAGGCGGGCAGCGTGTTGTGACTGCTGTAAACCCCAGGAGCTGAAATCAAGCTGAAATCCGTGAGGTCCGGCTGCAGGAGCTCCGAGTCTCCAATGCCGCTGTCCTCCGTCCGGCCAGAGGAGCAGGTGTTGTAACCTGCAGTTGCGGCAGCGAACACATTAGTCTCTGTGGTGGGGAAGAGGAGGCTGGAGCTAAATCCAGGTGAGATGTCCTCACCCTGAGCGGAGAAGAAGGTGTTGTAGCCGCTGCTGCTGGTGGCAGTGGTGTAGCCGCTGCTGTTGTCCGCACTCTGCCTGCACACAAACACGTTATCCGTCAGCTCGCCGTTCCCCCACGGCGAGTCGTACCAAGAGCCATCGGAGCTGAGCGAGCTGCCGTTGCTGGTGCGCAGCGACGCCTCTGCACCTGTGGCGGTGGTCGCTGCGGCAGTGATGGCGGGGAGCCCATTCAGGCTCTCTGGCTCCACCCGAGCTTTGGTGAACTCCACCCTCATGCTGCCATCTTTGCTGAGCAGCACCTTCGGGCTGCCGCTGCTTTCCAGAGATGCCCGCTCACCCCCCCCAAACTGACCACGCTCCCCCCTGCAGAGCCTCTGAGGAGACCCCGCTCTCAGCTTGGCGCCTCCTCGGGCCGCTTTAGGGGCTGGTTCGTAACGCCATGAGGTGTAGGGCGAGCCGGCCGTTGGGTGGTTCAGGTAGCTTTTCCCTCGGCTCCTGCAGCCTCCCTGGCTGCTCCTCCACCAGCTGCGAGCTGATGTCACCTCCTCCCTCCTGGAGGAAAACCTGAAGGAGCAGGAGGGCTTGGCAGGGGAGACGAAGCTGCTGTGGCTGTCTGCGTTTCCCATGATGACCTGGGAGAGGATGGAGAAGGATGACATCATCAGATGTGAGGCACAAAAACGAGCGACACAACAGCCAGGAAACACACACACACACACACACACACACACACACACACACACACACACACACACACACACACACACACACACACACACACACACACACACACACACACACACAGCATGTATTAAAGCAACAGAGATTTCTACACACAATACTACATTAAATACTACAGTCAGTACTAAAATACTACATCAAATACTACGGGCAGTATTATAATCAGTCCCACTGGAAGCCAAAATGAGTTAAAGACCCGGTGACCCCACGTTTGTGAACACACGTTAAACATTCACTCATTTACTGCCGTCCATTCTCAAACGCACAAAATAATCAAAGCATCTAAACTTCCTTCTTCCTTATCACAGCAATGTTACCCAGATGTCACATATTTATTTTCTGGTAGATTTGCAGATGATATTTGTAAGACAGCCGTCCAGCTGCAGTTCCTCTGGTGGCCACTTGAGGTCGGCTTCAGCCATGAGTCAGTGCCCTCCCATGCTAAAAGTCTGCGGACAGCTCGCTGTATTAGCGTGAGCCGATAACGGAGTTTATCTAAATACGGTCAAACCAGCTCTACAAACAAGTGTTGAGGCTTTAAAATGCTAATTTCAAACCATCAGAAGTGATCTCTGCACAGTTTCTATTAATGCGACATCCTGAAGACCTTCAGTGAACCAGCTGGATGTATACTCACTGCTGATTTGCTGATGTTAAGTCACATGACCGGTTCCTTTATCACCCTCAAAGATCTTTAAAGCTGTGATCTGACTGAACACCAAACATAGGATGGAGCTTCATCACGGACATTTAGCACACAGCTAACCTAATAGCTGCCTTCAGGCGAACCAAGAAAACTAAGTTTGGACCATCATGCTTATATTTGCTGTGTGTCAAACCATTTTTACACGTTCTCTGAGTGAAGTGACCTGAGCCTGCAGCATGACCCTTGACCCTGAACCGAGTCTGCACAGCGCACAGTACCACCTGCTGCTCTGACACCATCACTGCTGATGTGCTTCACATATGTTTTCTTCTTTATTTTGTGCAACCCACAATTCATTTTCACACATTCATTCACAACTTTTAAACCTTTAATTTTCTGATATTTTCTTGCAAACAGCTTTGCTCACACTGCTCTGCTGCTCAAACTAAAAATGCAGAAAAAAGCAGGACTATTTGAAGTTTTAATGTGAGACTCAGAAGACTAATGAAACTGCTCAGCAGAGCTTTGACTGTCAGACAGTCAGAAAAATCAATTTTCACTGAAAGTGAAGAGGAGAGATCTAAATGTGACATTTCTTTTAAAGTAAACCTTTAAAGGAACTAATCTAACGACTCTAAGTTTAGATGGTTTAAACTCAGAGGACAGATTTCTGAAACAAAGGTTTTTTTATAAATGAATAAAGTTTTTTTTTTTTTTTTTTTTACCTGTTTGTGTTTCAGACCCTCGGCAGCGTCTTCATCCTTCGTCCTGCTGCCTCCTCTCTCTCGTCTCTAATGAAGCTCTCTGCTCCGGCTGCTCTCGCGCTCTCCCTCCCCCTCTGTGTTAGTCTATGTGGATCGCCCTCTCTCTTTGCGCTGGCTCATCTGTTGGAGGAGAACAGAGGGAGGGAGGGGCCCGGTCAGCACACAGACTTTCCTTTTGTACGACTCCCCCACCCCACCCCTTCCTCCCCTTCCATGACGTCTCCACTTGAGTTTTTTTCTTTCTGAAAACCAGACCTCGCTCCGTCCTCTGTTTATTTTGGTTTTCAGGAATGCTGACCAATTTTCTCCACGGTTTCTCTCTGTTTTCTCCGTGACATTTTTTTTGTAACCGAGCAGCAGGCTGAGGTCATCACAGAGGAGCTATTTTAAGACCCTCAGTGTGATCCCAGAGATCTGGCCGCACGTTCCCACAGCGGGACAACAAACCGAAGGGCTGCCAGTGAAAATTACAGTCCTTACTGATTAATATGATATGTCATTAATATGACCATCACCAACACAGAAAAATCATTACACAAATCATGTTTGATTGGTGAGCAGCTGAGATCTATGTGTTAACTCACAGCAAAAGTAGAGCAAAGCCCATCATACAAAAACCAACCAGAGAATCAAAGTGTGATGTTTATATTTCCAAACATGTGAAAAAGACTGTTTTCCACAGGAGAGTATGCCTGTACCCACTCAACAGAATGACTCATCACGTGAGCACGATCCCCGAACTGCCCAGAGATGCATCGCTTCAGTCTGCATGACAAAAACACTGTGTGAATGAAACGAGCCAACAGTTTACTCTGGGATCTAACAGCTGGACCGTCTGCAGTGAGGCAGCAACCAGCTACTAACATCTGTGAGCAGAGGAAAGCTTTTTCTGTTTGAGATTATTATTAATTATTATTCCAAGATTCATTTTTCCTGTCGTGTTTGCTCTGATTTCCACTGCAGCTGCACTTAGGACGTCAGCAGTGTCTAAAAACCCTCAGAAATCATTAATCGTCTTCTGCAGTGCGATAAAGAGTTCCCTGGACTCATTTCCTGAGTGAGCACGGGAAGGGTCAAAGGTCACAGTGGACTTGATTTTCAGCGCGTACAGACAGCTAGCTCGGGCAGGACGACGCCCATCCTGTCCCACAGGTCAGCGCCACGGAGGAAGGACGGGGGAGGAGAGAGGAGAGAAGATGGCAACACAACGCACTGCTGGCTCCCAAAAGCATTGCTGACCTTTCACCTTTATCCACTGAACCGAGACGGAAAGTGGTGAAGGGAAACCTCGACAGCTGACAGATGAAGAGGGGCGAGAGAAGTTTAATTAGAGAGAGATGAAAGGATTTAAGGCCCCTCCCTCCAGGTGTCAGTGTCCTGGAGCTTCATGAGCAAACACTCCGTCCTTCGGTGCTCCCTGGATTGAATCTGAGGAGGTCAAGACCCGATCAGATCAGAAAAATCGGATCAATCTAACCTTCAACCTCCAAATCTTAAAGGTACTGCATCTCACAGCACAGGGATCTTCAGAGGACTGTTTGTGCTCAGCACGGCTTCTGTCCTTTAAAACGTTTCTTTTAATCTGAAACGATTCATTAAGGGAAACTTTAGCTAATCCATCCACACACTGAGGTCTGAGCATCTTTGCTAACCTTAAACCCAATGGCACGCTATGAGGAAACAAGAAGATGATAAAGTCACTGTTTAGGATCTAAGTTATGCGCATTTCATTTAAAAATCACAATAATTTCATGTTTATGTGAAGCTAAAGTAAGCCTTCAGCCATCCACGTGGGTTAAAGCATAAAACGTCCTCCAACGCAGAGGAGGAGCAACTATAAAGTCTTCTCAGAGACATCCAGCATCCCAGACTCAGAAAGATCATTCATGGCTCATTTTAAGGCATATAAAAAAGGACTGAAGATGTTTTCTGGTTGAGGACACTGACAGAGTTTAGGACACGGAATATTTCAGAGGAATGACTTCATGACACCCACGTATGATGATGGTGGGCCTTCACCCACCACTCCCTCCTCCCACCTCCCCCTCCAGCGGGTGCTGTTTTGTGTCTTGCTCTTCAGACGAGAAGCTCTGAAAGGAGAAAAGTCTGCCGGAGACTTTTGTCTGCTCGGTCCATCGGCCATCTGCCGGCTCACAGGACGCCCCGCCACGGGCAACCCCTCACATTCTTTCAAAACAAAGATCCCTCTGACACCCCACCCCCCACCCCCTCCTCAGGCAGGCGCACGGCTGCCATATTGGAGGAATTCATCAGATGTGAATTGAAAAGAATCTGATTAAAGTGCAGATTGAATCTCCTCTGAGTCCGTTTGGAGGAATGACACCTGTTCACCAAACGCATGTCCAACAGTTTCTTTATCTGGTACTCATGACGAGACACGCAGACCCCACCCCCATGTTTACAGCTGACTCGCTCACATCACAAAGAGCTTTTTGACTTTTGTTTTTACTTTTTACAAACGTGATTTTACTTTATGTTCAGCGTTCACTGTGATGGAACCCAAAATGCACTGTACACACTTTCCAACGGCCACAAAGACACAAACAAATTCAGGGAAAATGTCTCCACTGACTTCGTTGGAGCAGAAAGAGAGTGAGACCTTTGGGTCTGTGCGGGTTTGTAGGTAGTAAAAACTAAAAGATCTGCTTCACCATCAGCTGAGGATAAGCTGCAACCAAAAACTGTACATGGCTGCTATGAAGCCTCCTGTTGGTTCATGAAGTTCGCTTGTGAAGCTTCAGGCTGGGTGTTTTAGCCACTGTGGATCTGACACTGCATACGGTTACAACCTGTCAGTCTCAAGGCGTTGGTGTTTGAGTCTAATGTGACTTTCACTTCCAAAATTAACTTCACTGAATCCACAGCTGGCAGGAAGAAGGCTTGAACTCACTGACCAGCTGTCTGTTTCTCTGTTTGCCTCGCTGATGATTGTAAATTGGCTGCAGGTGTGAATGTGATGGACCGCCAGCCTGTCCAGAGTCTACTTTGTCTCTCCCACTGTGACATCTGCAATAGGCTCCGCCCCCCTCAGCACCCTGAAATTATTGATTGACCAAAGTGTTTTTGAGCTCAGAGATCAGATAAGCAGGAGGCTCATCTTCTCATAGACTTGTGAGAGGAGTCGCCCCCTGCTGAACATTACACAGAATGCAGCATCGATTGGCTACGCCCATCTTTACGTAAAGTTGATGCTGCTTTGCTGCACGTGCAGAAAAAACAAACAAACAAAACTCGTGTCTGCATTACGATCTACGATCAGAAACAGGACAGACCAGGACCGACCTCAGATTCGGAGCTCCCCCACTGCCAGCTGTTGGTTTCCAGTTCTTCATATGTTCAGATCACTTTGGGTTTCTGGTGATTTTAACATGAGTCAGACATAAGTGAGTGAGTGAAACAAACAAAATGTCCTGCCAGTGCAAAAAGAGATCCTGTGAAGGAGAATGACTCAGAGCGAGCGTTCCTGTGTTTAACATCACTTGTTAGGCGTTTTTTTCCCTCCTCAGTGCAGAGAAGCTTTTGTGTTGAGGCTAAGGGGACGCAGGAAACAGGAAGTCCAGATCAGCCGTAAACAGCAGGAAACTGAGACGGCTCCTGCAGCAGTGGATACACAAACACGCTGCAAACACTCAGCTTTTGTACTTGATATGCTGATCTTTGCTTTTATTAATCTTTAATGAAGTATAGCATGGACTTGATGAGAGCAGATAGATGAGCATTTGTGTGGGAAACATTAAAGAAAGGAAGTGATTAATCAACTGATTATCTGCAGCAGTCAGTTTTTCTTCTTTCAGACGCTTGGCGAGGCCATCGTGTTTATGAACCGACGGATGGAAAAACGAGCACCATCCATCAGGCCACTGTTCCAGCGCGCATCCCGTGAAGTGAAAACTCAATGGTGTAATTCAAACTTGAACGAAAAACTGCGCTCATATTTTAGTGTCATTTTACACACGTTTATTTTCCATGTACTTTTCAGTCCAGTGGTCTCAGCGAAGGCCTTAAAAATGTGCCGCAACTGGCAAAACGCACTTTTTCTTGCCAGGAAAATGACGAGCTCCGCTCTGTGATTGCTTCAACGTGAGTCTAAAGTTTCAGTTTAACACAAGAAGAGGTGGAAATGCAACAAAGTGAAAATACTTTCAATATAAAAAACTGCTCTGCTCTCTGACAGGTTGTTTGAGGTCCCTAGGTGCTGCAGTGCCTATGAGCAGGCACGACATCCAGGAAGACGTTGTGCGTTCTGCCGCTGTTGCCTGCCAGCACGTCCAGACTCTTTGCTGATGGGCCCAGGCTATGTACTGGGAGAAAAATGCTGTTAATTGTGGTGTAAAGCCGCCCTGATGGCGTGTCCACAGCATTAGACCGAAGCTGCATATGACCCTGAGGTCAGCGGGTGCACGCAACCAAACATGGAGCATTGATTTAATGAAGCCGAAGACTTTTTAAGTATTAAAACTGAAAATTTTAAAATTAGTTTGCATTTCAGGAAGAACCTAAATATAAATGAGGGTGGTTCTACAGAGGAAACGTCCTGACATCATTCACATCTAAAGAATTCATCCTCAGGAGATGAAGTGAGATCAGACTTGTTTTAACACGTTACTGATGGTCCTGGAACCAGAAATGGCAAACATGACGCCAGCAAACGGGCTTTCAGGCAGATTATCTGTTCTTGATTTATTACTCAACCCTCAAAGACCCAACAGTGTCTGAACAGCACCAGAGAAAGAGCTGATTACACAGAAAACTACAGATTTGTGGCAGCTGCTGAATTATAACTGCTGATTGTTTCAGTAAAACAGGAGGTGAAACTTTTAACAGACTCAGTTCCACGGTGCTCACCATACAACCAAACTTCATTCCCAGTTATGTTTTCAGAGAAACACATTTACTGTGACGTGGACAGGAGGATGACGGAGACACTGAAACTACTCATCCGGATCAGGACCAGTTTAGTTTAATACACCAAACGTAACCACGCTGGGTGGGTTTGTGGCAGTGCGGTGGTCAAACAAAGGCTACAGGCGGTTAGTGGGACATCGTCCGCATGCTGTAGCTGTGCACTGTCACCAGGGAGAAGTGCCGGAAACAACCGATCTGTGTGCTACTCTTACTTACAGAAGAGCAAAGTGTTAAAAACAAAGAGAAGAGTCACGGCAGTCACCGCCTGTGCTTCTCCTGTTCACAGCGAGCTGTGCCGTTGGTTCTCCAGTTCACAGACTTTTGTGTTGGTTGCAGGCAAACGTCTACACAACTGGACACAAATGTAGCACCACAGACCGGCCTTGCGACTGGGATGTGACTCAGGCTCAGTCGAGTGATTTATTGCCTGATAAGATATATTAATAATAATAATAATTCATTTTTGTAACGCGTTACAGGAGAAATACCTCAAAGCTAACAAAGAGGATGCAGTTTGGTTATTCGGGAACATCAGCGCCTCCACGTCGGCCTCGGGATTTACTCCACAATGGAAGTTAAACTGCTTTCCCTGAGCTACAGACTCACAATTCTTCTTTTTCTTGCACTTTTTTGGGATTAATTGTTCAGCACAAATGGGGGGTTGGGGGGTGTTTGCGGAGGGAGATGCCAAGGAGCAAAATGAGTGCTCCCCCCTCCCCATGGGAAAGCACAGAGTGAGAGTTCGATAAGGAGGAGGAGGGGGTTGGGCTGCAGCCGCTTTCTGTGCATCAGGGGAAGTGTGCCTGGAAGGGAGGGGTGGGTTTTTGGGAGGGCGGTCTGTTTCCTGCCCTGGCTGACTGGGGTCCTTGTGCTGGCTCTGTGGGCAGACGGGCGGCGGCCCTGGACTCAGGTGGGGTTGAGTGTTGGGTTTGGTGTGGTCGCTGCAGCTGCTTCCTCCTCTGGAGATCCTCAAACCTCCAGCAGAGCTCTGCAGATGCAGGTCTGATGGATCCCACATGCCTGTCACAGCCTGAAGTCTGCTCCATGATTCAGCTTCATGCTCTGAAACCAGTGAGGTGCTGGTGGTACGATCGCATCGACGAAGAGCTGCAGCAGTCACAGCACACTGACAGACCCCATCACTTCATTCATCAACAAACAAACAGCCAATGCAGTATGATCGGTGCAATCAACAAACAACAACACACACACATGCTGTCCACCCCCACTCCCCACCACCCACATTACCATCATGCCTGCAGCTGCTGTGATGGATTGATCGTCTGTCTAATCGTCGGTTAACTGGATGAAGCATTTGTTGGTGTCGGGGCAGCTCACAATACTCGGGCCATGCTGTAGAGCTAAACAGACAGTAATCAGGTTTGAGTCCAGATCAAATGTGGTTTCAGTTCAGCCGGCAGGAGGTTATCCGCAGGTCCTGAGTAAATGGCCGATAAATCAGAGTTAGCGTGTCAGGCCTCACGCCCCCATCCTCTTTTCTCCTCACAGAATTCAGCCAGTGTTTATTGAATACTTCTCCTTAAACATATGAAGCTTAGTAGCACACTGCATGCTAATAATGAATGAGTTACAGAACAATATCTGTAACTCATTCATCAGACTGTAATCACTCTTCATTCAGTACGTGGCTGCTCGAGCATCCAAGACTGACAGATTATCTGAACAGTGATCATTTTATTTTCTATCAGTAAGCTGTCTCTGCTTTGGGCTGTCAACATAATTTTATTGATACCTGAACAGGAGGAAGAAAAAACAATTTCCCACATGTGGGACTAATAAAGGTTTATCTGATCTTAAATCCCACAGTGATAAAATAAAACTTTGCATTCTGGGACCAACATTTTATCCTCTCATTTTTTTCTTAAAATTAAAAAAAATGTGCTGAGGATGAAAGTCAAACATAAAAAGATGAAAGTCGAGAGTCTGACTTGCAAACTTCCTCAAACAAATGACATCTACAATAAAACAGGAAATAATAAACACAGAGGGAGAAAAGATGTATACGTTCCTCTGGTTGGATGAGTTAAGGAAGCGTGCCGAGGGGCAGATGTGATTTCTTATTAGTAATTCATGGTATAAGATTATGTCTCTTCCTCCGGTTCAGTAATTGATTGTAACTGAGTCGTGGACATGTCATAAAAAAAGCCAAAGACAGGAACAGGAAGTGGACTTTTCATTGCTCAGGACCGTCGTCGCCTTGGCTCAAACACGACAATGCACTAGGCTGGTCTCAGGCTGACCGGCTGAAGCTCTGTGTTTCTGGAAGATTGATACTTCTGACTGTAACTGATGTCATAAATTTTCTTCTTTCATATTTCAACATTACTGCTGCTGAATTCAACAATGTTTTGGCAACTCAGGGCTTTCAAATCATATATCAGGGTGACTCCCGTGCCCCCCCGGGGACTCGCAGAGGCCCCCGGTTCTCTTAAATGATCAAAATAATCCAAACATCAGTTGACTGGAAGCTGACAGCTGACGGCCTCTCCATGACTGTGTACTCGAGTGTGTGATGGGTGAACAGAAGATGTGTGTGCGGGCCTTTTAAACCTTTCTTCCTCCTACTTTGTCCTTCAGCGGGTGAACTCAGAGGCAAAGGGGGGACGGAACGGAGACGAGTGTCCACAGCTCATCCTTTCAGCCGCCAGATGCTGCTGCTGCTGTGAGGTCCTTTTTCCACAAAACATCCATCAAAACACAGAAAAACAGAGATGAGAGTACAGAGCGACATGTTAACGTTAAACCTTATAGGACTTATCAGCAAGTCAGAGAAGCTGCTGCTGGATCTTCTATTTTAAAAAGTTGAGTTCATGCGCAGCTTTCTTATCCTTCAATTCTATTTTCCTGCAGATTAAATGTGTCAGATTACTCTACGTGCAGCAGCAGCCACTGCCTGGATGGATCGTACCTGAAAGATGATACAAAAAACATCCTCGTGCAGCACAACCTACAAAACCTCTGCGTGGTTAAATAAACCAATCAGCCGCAGGATGAAATCAGGTGGTCTAATAATGTGCACACCCTCGATAGGCAGCTAAAACCATCTCCAAACAGTCAGGTGTGTTTACGGGAGAAGGATCCTTGTGGTCCTGTGGGCTGTGGGGTGGCCTCCATGGATCCAGCTTAGAAATACTCGATGAGACTGGGATCTGTAGAGTTTAGAGTCAGGGTGAAGGCCTTGGGTGTTTTATTGCTGTTATCGTTCCTGAGGACGCAGCCAAGCGTGTCCTGGTGAAGGAACCCAGCAGCAGAACGCTGTGTTTGTATCGGTGTTATTCACAACTTCTGTCTGGTTTCATGCCGTGGTGTGTTGTGCACATTCAGACTGAAGCGATATTTTTAGATGGCATTTTCTGAGAGTTACTCAGAGAGCACGAGGACTTTGATAGAGTTTTATCTCATCTGTTAGTGTACAGGGACATTTGATCGAGCCAATTAAAATGCTTTGTCCTCCAGTTTAAATTGCAGTGTGTGCAACTTCTTTTGTTGTTCTGCAGCTAAATGAGTCCAGAGCAGAAAGGAGTTTACTTCCCTCCGGGGACTCTGAATGTAAAACCATCAGAAGCGTTACACACAGTCACGGTCCCGTACGGGTAATTTGGACAAAAAGCCTCCATTTAAACAACACATGCTGTTTCCCTCGGAGATAAAACTGCGATTAACTCCGACTGAAAGGAAGCAGCAGACTCAGAGGAGACGAAATGACACTGAATGATTATGTTGGTCACAAAATCCTCGCTGGGTAAAAGGAGCCATATGTTGGCAGCGGCACTCTGAGCCAAGAGTTTGCCAAGAGGCGGAGATGTGACGGAAACAGACCGTCGCCTAAGAGCAACAAATCAGAATTCTGCTGATGGTCCCGTTCACCTTTAATTGGTCTGAGTCAGACTGCAGATTCTTCAGGTTCACATCAACCTGCAGACGAGTTTGTGCAATGGCAGGACACCTGGACACCTGGAGCAAAATTACACCCCCACACACATCAACAAACAGAAATTAGCAGGATTCAGCGGTTAGCCCAAAGTTCGTGTCAACAGAGCCCGACCACAGAGTAAACAGAGGCCGAAGGAGCAAAACAGACGGCATCTGTTAAGCTTCAAATCTGCATCTCGATCTGCATCTAAATATACAACCATGAGGGGCAGGTGCCAGTTTTTATTCCATTTAAGTAAAGGCACGTCATTAGGAAAAGTGAAAACATTCAAAAAACATTCCAAAAATCCAAATGCAGGAAAATTCCTGGATTCACACCAGAAACTAATCACTTCTTCTCTGGCTCAGAGGATGTTTTCCAGCAAATCTCATTGAAATCTGACCACGACAGAAACCTGATCCTCCCTGGTGGAAGCAATTTAGGCTGTTTAATCCAGACCTGCTGAAGGCTGATGGTTCGTGTGGTGATGCTCTGCAGGCTCTGTGGTAAACAAGACCTCTTTATATCCACCGGGAAAAACCCGGCATACGGCTGCTGTTTCAGGGGGCATAGGACATGTACTCGTTTCTTTGGGGAATAATTTCAGAATCCATTTGTCATCCACTGGGATCTTATCTTGACTGTTGATCCAAATTTACCCACAGGCTCATCAATTACCCTCCAATAGCTGCCTTCTTAGTAATCTGTGTGTATGTTAAACGAATATCTCTCTGTGTGTAACACAAGAATGATTAGTTTCACATAAACATAGCAGTTCACACAATCAAGATATCTTCAGCTTCATTCATCTGTTATAAATAAGGATTTTATTCCTAATTATTCATTCTGTATATAGTTGTAACAAAATTGCAGATACAATTTTGGTGTCTGTTAAGTTACGTAAAGAGATGCTGAATGCAAAACAAACAAAAACAGAGAATTTAACATTGCATTCGCAGGGAGATGATGAAATGATCATAATATATATGAAAAGAATTAGGACTTTATAAATCTGTTTTACAAACATATAGATGTTAATAATTGCTGCACGTATGACGATGTTCGTGCAAACTTTATTCTGATGTCCGTCCTGTGAGTGAGGGACTTCTGTACACACTGAGATGATCGAGTTCAGGTTAAAACCTGAACTCGATCATTTGAGTATGAATGTCAGAGTGAGTGCTCCTTCTGTGAGCTCTCCTCAGGGTTTTGTTTATAAAGACAGTTTTCCTCATTTTTCAGCTTTAATTGTTCTTAATTATTTTCGTTTAGCCTCTGATTTAATCTACCTGATGAAGGTGGACCTGCATTTATCATCTGTTTCTCTCTAAGTGTGGTCCACACCCAAACCGACCATGACATTGTTTCATTGGTGGGATTACGTCAAACATCATATCTGATAGGAACAACTGCCAGAACACAATTAAGACCACAAAGGAAAATTTTGTTATTTTTCAAATCTCTGGCTGACACCTCCGCCCTCGGCCTGCTCTCCACAACGTTTGTGACATTTAGATGTTTGGTGGAGGCCATAGAAGGACAATGTTCTCCTTGTTGTCCGTGATTGAAGAGCTTGTGTACAGCTGTAAACAAGCACAGCGTCCTTTAAGTGCATCTAAGAGGAAAACCAGAGAAAGGAGTGTTTGTGTAAGAGCAGGTAAGGCTGTGATTTACAGCTCTCTGTGGTTTGTTCCAGCCGGGTTTGGTTCTTGGAGGTCGGAGCCTCTGAGCCTCAGAGGAATGTGAAAGCTTGTACAGTAAACTCACTGAGGTGAGCAAAGACAAACGCTGCAGCTGCGTCTGCTGTGCGTTGTGTTTTCGGGCCGTTTTGTGGGCAGAGTCATGGAAATGATCCTGATGTGACCGAGCAGCCAGACCGAAGCTGAGAAAACACCTCTGACACCGATGCAGATCAAAGATGAGCCGACACAAAGAGGACCGAGGGAATCTGCTGAGCTGACCGTTTGTCCCGATGCTCAGAGGTCTGACCCAAAACCATCAAAGAATCACGGAAGGGGTTCGTCACGAAGCGTGGACCATCCAGCTGATGTTTCTTGAAACACTTATGACGTTCACAGTGTAGTCCTCCAAGTCAGTCTGTGCGGAAGCCTCAATTCAATTCAAGTTAGTTTTTTGTGCCGTCACCTCAGGATGCTTTACATTGTAAGGTAGAGCCTTCAATAATACATACAGAGAAGAACCCAACAATCATTTGACCCTCCTATGAGCAAGCACTTTGGCGACAGTGGGAAGGAAAAACTCCCTTTTAACAGGAAGAAACCTACGGCAGAACCAGGCTCAGGGAGGGGCGGCCATCTGCTGCGAACAGTTGGGGGAAGAGAAGGAAGACAGGATAAAAGACATGCTGTGGAAGAGAGACAGAGATTAATAACAAGTATGATTCAGTGCAGAGAGGCCTATTAACACATAGTGAGTGAAGAGGGAACACCCAGTGCATCATGGGAATCCCCCAGCAGCCTACACCTATTGCAGCATACAGTGGCTTGCAAAAGTATTCGGCCCCCTTGAACTTTTCCATATTTTGTCACATTACAGCCACAAACATGAATCACTTTTATTGGAATTCCACGTGAAAGACCGATACAAAGTGGTGTACACGTGAGAAGTGGAACGAAAATCATACATGATTCCAAACATTTTTTACAAATAAATAACTGCAAAGTGGGGTGTGCGTAATTATTCAGCCCCCTTTGGTCTGAGTGCAGTCAGTTGCCCACTGACATTGCCTGATGAGTGCTGATGACTAAATAGAGTGCACCTGTGTGTAATCTAATGTCAGTACAAATACAGCTGCTCTGTGACGGCCTCAGAGGTTGTCTAAGAGAATATTGGGAGCAACAACACCATGAAGTCCAAAGAACACAGCAGACAGGTCAGGGATAAAGTTATTGAGAAATTTAAAGCAGGCTTAGGCTACAAAAAGATTTCCCAAGCCTTGAACATCCCACGGAGCACTGTTCGAGCGATCATTCAGAAATGGAAGGAGTATGGCACAACTGTAAACCTACCAAGACAAGGCCGTCCACCTAACAAGGAGAGCGCTGATCAGAAATGCAGCCAAGAGGCCCATGGTGACTCTGGACGAGCTGCAGAGATCTACAGCTCAGGTGGGGGAATCTGTCCATAGGACAACTATTAGTCGTGCACTGCACAAAGTTGGCCTTTATGGAAGAGTAGCAAGAAGAAAGCCATTGTTAACAGAAAACCATAAGAAGTCCTGTTCACAGTTTGCCACAAGCCATGTGGGGGACACAGCAAACATGTGGAAGAAGGTGCTCTGGTCAGACGAGACCAAAATGGAACTTTTTGGCCAAAATGCAAAACACTATGTGTGGTGGAAAACTAACACTGCACATCACTCTGAACACACCATCCCCACTGTCAAATATGGTGGTGGCA
The DNA here is from genome assembly GCF_036321145.2 of Pelmatolapia mariae. NCBI lineage: Eukaryota > Metazoa > Chordata > Actinopteri > Cichliformes > Cichlidae > Pelmatolapia > Pelmatolapia mariae. The sequence continues at coordinate 27,469,907 of NC_086240.1, read as the reverse complement.
GCATCATGCTCTGGGGGTGCTTCTCTTCAGCAGGGACAGGGAAGCTGGTCAGAGTTGATGGGAAGATGGATGGAGCCAAATACAGGGCAATCTTGGAAGAAAACCTCTTGGAGTCTGTAAAAGGCTTGAGACTGAGGCGGAGGTTCACCTTCCAGCAAAATCCAAAATCCAATCGAGAATCTGTGGCAAGATCTGAAAACTGCTGTTCACAAACGCTGTCCATCTAATCTGACTGAGCTGATTTCAGGATTTCAGTCTCTAGATGTGCAAAGCTGGTAGAGACATACCCTAAAAGACTGGCAGCTGTAATTGCAGCAAAAGGTGGTTCTACAAAGTAATGATTCAGGGGGCTGAATAATTACGCACACCCCACTTTGCAGTTATTTATTTGTAAAAAATGTTTGGAATCATGTATGATTTTCGTTCCACTTCTCACGTGTACACCACTTTGTATCGGTCTTTCACGTGGAATTCCAATAAAAGTGATTCATGTTTGTGGCTGTAATGTGACAAAATATGGAAAAGTTCAAGGGGGCCGAATACTTTTGCAAGCCACTGTAGCTAAGGGAGGATTCAGGGTCACCTGATCCAGCCCTAACTATATGCTTTAACAAAAAGGAAAGTTTGAAGCCTAATCTGAAAATTAGAGATGTCTGTCTCGAATCCAAACTGGAAGCTGGTTCCACAGAAGAGGGGCCTGAAAACTGGAGGCTCTCCCTCCCATTCTACTTTTAAATACCCTAGGAACAACAAATAAGCCTGCAGTATGAGAGCAAAGTGCTCTAATGGGGTGATATGGTACTACAAGATAATTAAGATAAGATGGGGCCTGATTATTTAAGGCCTTGTATGTGAGGAGCAGGATTTTAAATTCAATTCTGGATTTAACAGGGAGCAAATGAAGGCAAGCCAATACTAGAGAAATATGCTCTCTCTTTCTAGTCCCTGTCAGTACTCTTGCTGCAGCATTTTGAATGAAGGCTTTTCAAGGAGTTTTTTTTTTTTTTAGGACATCCTGATAATAATGAGTTACAGTAGTCCAGCCTTGAAGTAATAAATACATGAACTAGTTTTTCAGCATCACTCTGCGAAAGAATATTTCTAATTTTAGAGATATTATGCAAATGGAAGAAAACAGTCCTACACATTCATTTAATATGTGCACTGAAGAGCATATCCCGGTTAAAAATAACTCTAAGGTTCCTCACAGTGTTACTGGAAGCCAAGGTAATGCCATCCAGAGTAAGAATCTGGTTAGATTCCATATTTCTAAGATTTTCATGGCCGAGTACAATAACCTCAGTTTTATCTGAATGTAGAAGCAGAAAATTAGAGGTCAAGAACTTAGCGACGCGAGATCCAGACTTCAGGCTAACAGCTGTCCACATGGTTTACTTTGTGAAACATTAGCACTGCGCCACTTTTTGTGGTTCATCACTGCAACAACTACCAACGGGAACAAAGAATACTGTCAGAGCGTCATCTACACAATCAGTTTGCACCGTCCAGAAGCCAATCCTGTTATGAGTTCAAATGACATAAAACAACAACACAGCAAACTAGTGGAAATGGTTGACTAATTAAATGTAAGCTATTTCTCTGCAGGCAGCGACATGAATCCATTTTAAATGGTTTCATTTGTTAAAGGCTAAAGAAATGTGTGCACTTTCTTTAACTAATTGTTCAGAAACAGTCATATGGCAGCCTAGAGGAAAAAAAAGGGCCAGATATTCAAATAAATTCAACGGCAGAGTTTGATTTGACTGACAAAATTTTAATTTGGGTACAGTCCTAGCACCGGCCAGACAGTAACTTCAAAGAGGACCTGCTCAGCCATCTTATCAGAGGCTGACACTTTCTCACCTGTCTGAACCAAACTGGCACACAGAAACAGATTCAATCAGGCGGAACCACCTGGTCAGTTTTTTGAATTATCTCTTTTTTATTTGCACACACAGGTCTTGTGTCTCTGTCGTAGAAACGCTACCTGCACAGCTACAGCTTTGGGGGACGTGAAGCAGCAGAAAGACAAATAACAGCACAGCGATGAGGGAAGGTGGCGAAGGACAACAGTTTCCCCACACAGACATCAACAGATCGGGTCACCTACACTCAGTCACAACAACATCACACAAACCCTTTTAAAACCTTCAGAAACACCACACAGGAACCAGAAACCTGACACTATCGTGTAATCTCCAGTAACTGAATCAGTGCACTGTGAACACTAACGCTGAGGAGTTCAAGACAGCAGAACTCGTTAGACAACATTTCACAGCCAAGGCTGAGAAACAGGACAGTAGCTTTTCAATCCGGATGAGTGGATGTTCAGGTCGGTTCAGGATTGCCAGCTTCCTGCCAAACAGACCTGAAGACAAACTGCAGCAACATCTGGCTGCAGCAGCAGGAATTTCCCACCCTGCCTGTAAACATTGTGACGTCAGAAACGCACTCAGACACGCACAACACAGGACATGCCGATTTCCTCTGAGCTGCACTTGATTCGAGCACCTCTGAAGGGTCAAACATCCCGTCGCACGCTTCCTGTCCTGATGTCACCGTACGGACATGGCGACCTCGGTGAAAGAGAAAAATACACCGCTGGAACAAAGACATGCCTGGACCGTTATATTTGTGAAGTCACAGTCTCCGTTCCTGCTGATAATTTTCCAAAGATTATTCCTAAATGCTGATCAGTTTTAAGCCTGGTTTCCAAAATGGCTTACAGATATGCAGCAACCACAAGCACTCAAAAGCAGCTCTATTAATGCAGCCTGTAGGAGATCTGCCAACAGGACACACAGGGCCAGATTTACTAAAGCAGCACAAACTGGACTTTGGCATAAAATCAAAAAAGTACCGTCAGTATTCTCAAAGAGAACGCTGTGATAAGACCAGGAAGTGGGAATGAGAGCTGATTTACAAACCTTTATGACACACAGTTTAACACTAATCACTCAGATATTTAACACAGAAAAAGATCTTTTACTGTGCTTGATATTGAAATGGACTGACTGTTTTAAATCACCTGTAAAACTAACCACGCCTACAAGCACAGGTGCACAGGTACAGGTTTAGTTAATCTGGCTCATGAAAGAGAGTCAGCCAATCATGTGGCCTCGCACTGAGCTCAGCTGAGCGTGACTCTGGGATCTGTTCAGTCTCTGTCTGTCATCCTAAAGTCATTTTTTATCAAACATCATCAAATCTTTGAATCTGTTTCTCTTTTTGGATGCATGGTGTACTTTTTTTCAGCCAGGAGCCTCCAGGCTGAATGCTGGGAGAACATAAATGTCCCTCAGCTGGTAGACATGGTCGGCTTAAAGTTGGGAGCCACCCTGTCCTCTCATCTGTGACTCTGCCCCGGCATGTTTGGCAATGCATTATCAGCATCTGTGCTCCCTGCCATGTTAAAGGCTCTGTGTCCACAGGCACACTGAGTGGAACTTTGAGCCAAACACTGTTGGAGGAACAAAAAGGTGTGACTCTGAGACTTTGTGTTATTTACTTAAATGGTGGTTGTTGTACTCTTTGCTTACTGGAACTTCTTTAACAGCTCCAGTTAAACAGCCACCATAATTAAAAACACACCAAACATGTTAAATCCTGAGCAGAACCTGTTGTCTTACATAAGAGCTGCCCTGAGCCAGAGAATACCAAAAGGGCGAGAGTCACCAGAAACCGCAGGCAGCCGAGTGCCGACTCGCTTTGCTTGTTACACAACAGTTGGAGGAGCCGAAGCTGGAAAACAATGAAACATGGAGAGAAGCTGGAGGAGGAGAAAAGATGGAATAAACCGAGCAACAGTGAAAATATGACGGGAATATTACATAAATGAAATCACAGGCTTTAAATATTTACACGGTTTCATGGTTCAGTGGTCGATAAAGCCTCCAGCCCTAATGATGTGAAACCTTCCCATGAATCCACCCTGCATTAAAGCTTTTATTTTGAAGGAAATCACTTATTATTTAGCCAACCTATTTAACTTATTTATTTATGGCTGCAGGCTGAAAAAGTGTTGTCTCACCAAAAAGTAACTACCAGGAACTTTCCCAGTAAAACCTGCTTCAGTGGTTTGATTTCTGTTTCCACACCAGGCCCAGTGAAAGTGTTTGACAATAAAAACCTTCCTGTTCCTTCACAGTAAACTCCCTCAAGCTGCTTCGCAGTGCATGAACTTCTGCATCAGAGTGAAAGATCAGCCTTGTGTCTGAACTGGATTCACTGAAAATAGAAAATAAACTTTTACAGCTCTCATTAAAACAAACAGGAGTTACTATCCTTACATATTTTAATATTTAGTCCAACTTTGGAGGCTGAAGAATGAAGCTACTAACTGTGGAGCTTTGCTGTGTGCAGCTTCTTCTCAGCAGCTTTTGTTTTTCACAGCTGGGTGGTGATCAAGACCCAGATACATCTGGGAGCTTCACCAGCCAGTCAGTATACCGTCACTAACCAAAGTGAATCCAGAACCTGCTGAGCAACAACGGAAAACAGCCTGAACAGAGCCAGCAAGACAACGACACAATGCTCGAAAGCAGTGGAAACAAAAGCCACAACACATCAGGACTCGTTTTCCTGAAGAACCGAAGCTGGAGGGACGGATGGAAAGATGTGCCCAGGATATAGGAAAGAGGATAACTGGATATATGCTTTTCCAATCCGTACAAATCCTTTATGAAGACAGAGGAGTTTAAAGAAGGGCCGGGGCTCTTCATGAGTCTTTTTATATAAATGTAAGAGAGGAAAAAAAGGGACCTGGGACCTTGTGCACCTGGTGACCTGGTGCACAAAGAAATGAAAAACTACAGTTCACCTGATGGGTCTTCCCAACAGCAGTCACACTTCCTTAGAAAATAGAGATATAAGGAGGTACAAAAGAAAACAAAAAAAAGTTCATCATAAAACACTGAAAACAAAAACAAAATACTCTGGAGTAAAACTTCATGGGTGCCATCACAATATAATTTGGGGTAAAGCCACAAGTATCTGAACACTGAGTTTCTGTCCTGTCACAGCTAAATGTGACTGCGAGCATTTTTACTTTCACACAGACGTTACTGACTTCATGCCAAGTCCACTTGTATGACTGTGGACGGGGAGGGCCAGCAAGGGGAGTTTATCATGATGTGGGAAAACACACACAGAGGAAGGGAGAGAGAGAGAGTATTATGTGAGTAATTGGAAGCAGCTGTGGAGGGAAACGCTGTTTGGTTGGAAGCTGCTCTGAGAACAGCAGCAGCAGGGTGATGTAACACAGTGACAGCCACACAATGCTAACACAAACACACCCGGTCTCAGGTTATGGGGTTTTTATACAGGAGCTTTTTAAAATCTGATACCAAGCAAGCACTTTGGCGACAGTGGGAAGGAAAAACTCCCTTTTAACAGGAAGAAACCTCCAGCATAGTGGTATCCAAACCCAGGCCTCGAGGGCCAGTATCCTGCAGGTTTTCGATGAGTCCTTGATCCATCACAGCTGATTTAATTGGCTAAATGACCTCCTCAACATGTCTTGAAGTTCTCCAGAAGCCTGCTAAAAAACTAATCATGTGATTCAGGTGTGTAGACCCAGGGTGAGATCTAAAACCTGCAGGACACTTGCCCTCAAGGCCTGGAGTTGGCCAAGCCTGCTCCAGCAGAACCAGGCTTAGGGAGGGGCGGCCATCTGCCACGACCAGTTGGAGTGAAAGAAGGAAAACAGGATGAAAGACATGCTGTGGAAGACAGCCAGAGATTAATAACAAGTATGATTCAGTGCAGAGAGGTCACGGCAGATAGCCACCCCTTCCTTAGCCTGTTTCTGCTGGAGGTTTCTTCCTGTTAAAAGGGAGTTTTTCCTTCCCACTGTCACCAAAGTGCTTGCTCAGACATAGGGGGTCATATGATTGTATGGTTTTTCTCGGTATGTATTATTGCAGGATCTACCTTACAATATAAAGCACCTTGAGGTGACTGTTGTTGTGATTTGGAGCTGTATGAAAATAACACTGAATTTAATTAAATTGAATTGAATAATCCAATAACTGCGAAGTTTACCTGTTTAGAAACGGAGGATGAGTCCTCAGATAAATTTTAGTTGGCCCGGACGCAGAAACAAACCTAACAGCTCTTATATGTTTATATTATATTAATATTATTATTATTATTATTATTATTATTATTATATACATTATCAGAAGAAGCTGAAGCCTTTTGAGTTTCATGTGTATCTTTGCAGCCATATTTGGAATTTCATTCATATTAGATGATTCTGCGCCTCGTCATCAAGCCCACCACAGCGGTTCCCATTTCACAGTCATGTCGAGATTTTCCACTGCCGTCTTCACCCTCAGCAGGCCAACCAAAGCCTTTCAGACAGACGACTCCTGAAATTACAGCTGCAGGCACCCAACAAACCTCATTATCACGAGCTGTACTATTACAGTTTCCTCCATCCTCCGAGTAATCAAAGCATGATGAGTGTGTGTGTGTGTCTGTGCGTGTGTTCAGTGGCCCCTGATGTTTGTGTTTATTGAGTTTGGAGAGTGATGCTCTGTGATTCAGATGCTTGTTTGATTCTCAATTCAACAATTTTCTCCAAACTGCGTCTCCTTTGTCTTTCGTTCAGAGACACTTTAAATCGTCTCTTTGCTCCAGTAAACTGGAGTCTGAGCTGTTTGCAGTCCACTCTAAATGGGTCTTTTCGTGAGCACTGCCCCACACTCAGCTGAGTCCACAGCACCGCAACCACAACCACAAAGTGGAAAAAAAGAAGCAGCAGCGGTTTCTGCCAAGAACAGTCCCGGCCTTGTTAAATTCAGGTTGAGGTATGCTGGCTGACAGCTCCGTCCACTTTCTGTGTTGACGCTGAAGGCCACAGAGCTCGAACAGATTTAATTCAACAGCACGTGAGCCTTTATGAAGTTTCTACTTCTTGGCTCTCCTCAGACTTGGAGCCAGCAGGAGGTGCTTGAGTTGGTAACATTTTAGAAAATGAAGACAAACATAACTGAAAATGAAAGAAAGATTCAGATATTTATGTTTCATTAAAAAAGAAGCATCTCGACTGCAGCCGATGTGTCTCTGCCCTCCAATGTCAGTGAGAAAACTGTGAAAACGGGCAGACATAAACCCACAGAGAGATTTGGATGGGCCCTGCTCCAGCTGGGAAGTGATCAACATCATCTTAGGATTCTTAACCATTGCCTCATAGAGTCATTCAACACCACAGCTTCACAAACAAAGCAACTGAAGCAACAATAAAGCAATAATGTTCTTAAAAAATGATAAACTATCAGGATCTACTCATTTAAGATGTTTTTGGGTAGTTGGAGCTGCACTTTGGTCTTTTGGCCTTTCAGTGTTTTATTCTGGATTTTCTGTAAGCTCTCAGCTCTGACCTTCTTAAAATGCTACTCATTTTTATATTTTTATCCAGTGTTGATTGCAGTCTTGTGCTCTCGGTGTAAAGAATCTCAAACATCCAGCTGAACCTCCTGCCCGTACCAGGACGACAATAAAACTCCATCATGGTGAAAATGTGATCCAATTAGATTTATTATCCTGGAGCGGCTTCATTCTGTGCTCTAACGGAGTTCTGCTTGGCTGAGGCGGATCTTATCAGCTTGGTCTTGTGCCTCGTGCACGAACAAAGCCTCTCAGTTGCTGGATACTGAAAACTAAACAGCTTACAGAAACAGAGAACAACAGAGCGGCCGAGCCTATCGCCTGTTTTCATCGAGCAGAAAGTGGTGGTCTTGCACGACAACGTGGAGGTTAATTAGGTGGAAAATCCACTGCACATTCCAGCCGAACACAGACGCCTTTTTTCTTCAACTCGTGCTTGGTGCAGCAGCGGTGATCACAGCAGCTCGTGACCTGAGAGGAAAAAAACTGAAGTCTTCACCTCCACAGCCTGCTGGTTTAATACTGCAGAGAGAAGCAGCTTTAAAGTTCTGTCAGGTGTTTTCAACTTTAACAAAAGCAGGAGTTATTGTGATGCTCTGATCTTGCACATATATGACTAAAATCATGACTTAAGTGATAAATGTGGATTATTTTTGTCTGCTCTGGTTCCCACTTCTATTTTTGAGATATAGAAAAACATGGAGATATACACTTTGCATGTATATTGGGGAAAAGAGCAGGAAATCCCTGCAACATCCTCCATCTGCCCCCCAAAATTTAATTCCATCCATTGTTTACATGAAACGTCTGTTTTAAGTCAGACTGGAAGAAAAACAAATGAACCTTCTGGAAACTGAGCAGCTATATTTGCTGGAGGATTTCCACATGGACCATTATGGTGCAGGTCATCTCAGTTTGATGGCCGGGTGTATTTACTGGACGTGGAGTTCACAGATGAGAAGTTTGTGGAGTTTGAGGCTGAGCCTGGAGGCAGAAAGACAGCAGGACATCCTGCTGCTGTGCTGCTCAGAATTGGACCTGCTGATGGAAGAGTCCTCACAGATCTGGAACTAAAACTGCAGCTCTGATTAATATGTCTGTCACTGTAATGGTGATGTACCTCCCCATAGTCAGCCAGGAAATGTCCGTCAGTGAAAGCCAGAAAAAAAAAGTTTGCTCTTGTCCGGGATATGTAGTCTGATACGACCTCTGCAGTTAACATGTCGATCTTTGAACATTACACAAACACTGAGTGGAGGTGTTTGTGTGGAGCACCCACCCAAAACCCTGATGTGTTTGTTCAGTCTCCAATGTGAACAGAGATTCAGACATCTGAAATGATTCATGCACTCTGATACATGCTGTTTTGTGCAACTCATCTCCCTTAAACTCCAAAAAAGACACAAGTTAGTCTGACAAAAAGCAACACAGAGACGTATTAATGGACAATGAAACAGCTGAAACTGAATCATCAAAAAAACAGGCATAAAAACACAAAGAAATCTTGAATCTCTCAGGTTTTTACAGTTTTCTTCAGGTTTCGAGGAGCAGACGTCCGTATCTGTGTTTAGAATGCAAACAGGAACAAATACATATAAAAACAAACTCCAAAGGTGCATCTGTGAAGTATTATGTGAAGTTTTTTCTTTCATGACTGAAGTTGACAAAGACATAATTCTGATCCACATAATTCTGGGACACTGACTCTCTCCATCAACGGACCTAAATCATTATCACACTGAGAATCTTGCCGTCTTTCACTGACTATACACTGACTCTCATTAGCACACAGCAGAGCCTAATGAGCCCACTCTGTATTCATTAACATGCTGTTTAGATGTCATGTGACATATGGACAGCCAAGACCAAACACTCGACTGACGGAGCATCGAGCTCAGTAAAATCAGGTTCTATTGTTGGTCAGAGGCCTAGGATGATCTCTGGCCTCCCACATGTCACACTGATCACTGAGGTGTTTCAGTTATTGATCTCTGAGGCCTCCATAGGGGATCAGTGTGGCTTTTATTCTTACTCGTGCTGAACAAAACATCCTCCTTCTAGCTTTGGACTGACCTCCCTCTTTCCTCACTCACAGAAGCTGTTTTTACTTCACTGGTAGAATCTGTTTGCAAAGAAATCCTGAAAGCTGTCTACTATTCAAGTCATTCATCGGTTTGTAGAGACTTTTAGAAACGTTATTTACAGGGTAGGGAGGGAACGTTCCTGGCGTGATGGCACCGCAGTCGTAGCAATAAAAACGTGAGCTTTGGTTTCCTCCAAATATATTTTGGTTCTGGCCCAAAACGCTGTGAAAATATTGGTGTGTGTGTACAGCATGTTCATTTTGGCATGACTTTGGGCCTGCAGCTTCCACGGTGGTTTTCTGGACACAGCGCTGCAGTGTTCGACCCGCTGGGGCGTTTCCCCGCCACCGCGCTGCCACCTGAGCCGCTCGTCTTACAACACAAACAACCACAAACCAGGTCAGCGACAGCACAGGAAACTCACCAGCAGCCATTCGGTCAGGAGGGCAGAGAAGCACGCAGCGCCAGGGTTTGTTTACAGCTTCACCTGCTTCACACTCCTACGGGAAGTGTGTAAACTCACTGATGTGTGAAACTAATCAGGTCTGGCTCGACCGTCCCCGGGGTGCATCATGCCAAAAACTTCTCAACACTCCATTTTAAAGTTTGGGCTCATCTTAATGCTCGAGCCTGTGATAATATACATGTCTGCATACCTGTGGCCACTGGATGTCATCACTAAACACTAAACCCAAGTGTGTGTGTGTAACTGTGACTGAGGATGAATCTGAGCTAACACCATGTCTGAGTCGAAGTTTAACTGAGTCGAAGCTTTGGTGCTGCTGATGGGGAAGACCCATCATTTATGATCGCAGCTGTGACATTCATGTTATACACCAACATGCGTTCAGAAACTATATAACACTACACCCACAAACCAAAGCCTTCATGTGTACCTGCTTCAGAATAAAAAGACTAATTTAGTTTCCTGACAAGAACACCTGCTGAGCTTTAAACTCCTCACAAACACACAGGTGCTCACCTTGGCAGGACCACATGCAAGACTCTACTGTGAATACCTGAGCTTGCTGAAATGTGTGCACCTGAGGTCTTACGTTGATGCTGCTGCTTTAAAAAAAACAAAAGACATCAATATTTTATTGTTTAACAATGACTATATTGAAGCATCAGTGAATAACAGCACAGGTAAATGTGCCTTTTAGTTTAAGAAGATGCAGTTCAGCCAAAGTATGTTGTAAATAAAGTTTCCTACAGAGATTTTATTCAAATGTTTTTGAGAGATGCTCTGTTTAATATGCTGCTGATAGTCTGCTGCTGTTTCAGAAAGAGAGATCACAATGGAGACCCGGCACGTTCGTCTGCAGCCGTAAACGCACAGCGGACGATGTGCGAGCGATCCAAGCAGCTTTTGGATTCAGAGTTTAGGTTTACAAGCAGGATGGGCCCCAGAAATCCATTAATCCATTATGCTGATGAGGGGCCTCAAAAAGACAAAAGTATGACTATATGTGTGTGCGCGCGGTGGGTTTTCAGGTCCTGAACTCTCCTCTCTGGAGGTTTTGGGGGCACTGCAAGACGCCACTTAGCCTTTAATGAGCCTGCTCTTTAGTTAGTGCCTCACACACACACACACACACACACACACACACACACGCACACACACGCACACACACACACACACACACACACACACACACACACACACACACACACACACACACCACAACAAAGCCACCACAGGGGCCTGCTGGGGTTTATTTAACAGGGTTTCCCCTAATAGAGAGACAGCTGCTGGATTTCACGCTCAGTTTCCTGCTGTGAAATTCGGGGAAACAACAAGTGAAGAAAGGCTGTGGATCATCAGGAATTTAATGAAGAAGAGTTTGTGCAATATGTTTTAGGCCACATGAAGAAGATGGAAATTTCATGACATATAAAATAAGTGTAATAAGTCTTTCCTAATGCGCCACAGCGGCTTTGATGTTAATTACGACCCCGACATGGACACAAAGGACATTTGACTCAGACCGCAGTGATACATCAGTCCAACGATGTGAAGTGTCTGCTTATGGATCACCAGGCAAGCAGTGAGGAAATGCAAATATGTGGCATTCTGTGCTTCTGTGTCTGAAAAGTAAAGACCATCTGCCTGCATTGTTTTTAATGGCCCACAGTGGGCAACTTCTCTAGTTATAAAAACTATTCAGACTATACTGAGTTTTTGCACATGAAGTGATCACTAACCACATGTTATGTTGTTTGATATTTTTGACATGTGGCAATCTAGGATTAAGTGAAAAAGGCTCCAGTCATATGAGCCTAAAGACTGATCTGCAACCAGCTGCCAACAACCCAGTCACCAGGGAAAAATTAGTATTTCCTGTAAAATATATCCATCCATCCATCCATCCATATTCTTACGTTTATCTGGGGCCGAGTCGCAGGGGCAGCAGTCTAAGCAGAGAAGCCCAGACCTCCCTCTCCCCAGCCACCTCATTCAGCTTGTTGGGGGAACACCAAGGTGTTCCCAGGCCAGCCGAGAGATATAATCCCTCCAGCATGTCCTGGGTCTGCCCCGGGGCCTCCTTCCAGTGAGACATGCCTAGAACACCTCACCCAGGAGGCATCTTTGTCAGATGCCACAACACCTCAACTGGCTCCTTTCGATGTGGAGGAGCAGCGGCTCTGCTCTGATGGCTGAACTCCTCACCCTATCTCCAAGGGAGAAGCCAGCCACCCTTTGGAAGCTCATTTCCGCTGCTTGTATCTGCGATCTCGTTCTTTCTGTCACTATCCACAGCTCGTGAACATAGGTGAGGGTAGGGATGTAGATCGACCGGTAAATTATTATAATAATATTATATTATTAGTATATGAAACTAAGTAGTTCCTGGAGGTTGATGCCTAATGACGGTTGATGGGAAAACAATGGCTAGTCACACAGGCCAACACCTTGGTCAGTGACTCTCTGGCACCACCGGTAGCTAAAAACCACCACAACCTCATGTGACTGCTTTGACTGCTAACAAATGAACTTCAAATACCAACCAGCTGCTCTTCAATCTGTAGATAAACTGAAAACAACGCAAACCACAGTTTCTTCAAAGTAAAAGTTGCACCTTTTGAAACTGAGGCACGTCTTTTACTTTGAAGGCGAAGTTTCTTCATGTCCAGTCTGTTTTGTAGTTTTATAAGTTTCACTGCTGTTCAGCTGGTAGTTAGTATTTGCAAACACTTTCCTGATTAGTTGCTACTTTCAAACTTTAAACAGTACAAGATGATGTTGATTTTTTTCATTGTTGATTGCACCATGACACATTCCTTGTTTGTGTAAATATGATTGTGATACACATGGTATCTGTGACTTGCCACCAGGGGGCAGTTTCCACCGGAGGCCCTGTCTGAGCAGCTAATGCTGCTTTTTGATTTGTAGTTTAGTTTTGTGCTTTTTCCTCATTGTGAGGATCTCTGCTGTCACTTATCACCTAGTTAAAGCCAAATTTTCAACCAATCAGAAATCTACATACAGTGTCACAGCTGCTTTAGTCAGATCTCCATCTTTTATATACAGACTGTAGTAGTAGTAGTAAGCATGCTGTGGAGGACAGAGGAGGTTAGCAGAGGCCCCAAACACATTTTACTCCAGAGGCTCACTGGAGAATTATGATCACTAATTATAAGTCATTTAATATTTCAAAGATCCCAAACCACAAACAGAGAAGAATGCTCTGATGATGCATTTTCCTGCCATCAGTATACCTCAGAGCTGATGGTCACATGTCTGTAAAGTTTCAGTCCAAAGAGGAAACATCTGCTTACAGCTGCTGCTGGAGGAGGACATGCCATGTCTTTGTTCACGTTATGTAACCAGTTTCAGTCTGCAGACACACACCAACCTCCAGGACCTGCTGCGCACTGTTACCACTCTGCTCACATTACACAAACACAAGTCATCTTCTTTAAGGAGGACTGTCCGAGAGAACAGCACACAAATCCCGCAGCTTCTGCTCAAAAACACCACAAAACACTCACTCCTACAGACTCACTGCTGTGGGAGAACACTCCCACACAAACATCAGGAGAGAAAAGACAAAAACTCACCCAAAATAAAGTCCTGGAATAAAAAGAATTATGTCCGAGGAACGATCCTGGAGTTTTCCTCCGCTCTGCTCACATGTTGTGTTTCCGTCCTGACAGCAGGAGGGCGGGGTCCTGCAGCTGGACCACGACCAGCCACACGAAGAGGAGGAGGTGGAGGAGGAGGAAGATGATGTGCTGTAACCAGGCCACCCCTCTGAGACTCAAGTAGATTTCTTAAAGTCAGTTCCACGTTGAGCTCTGTGTCCTCTCACCGTCCACACAGCGGGGTGAAGGCTGTTCCCCGAGTGTGTTCTTTAACCTCCTAGGACCTGGCGTCCACATATGTGGACATCAAATTTTGGGTTATTTAGACCAAAATACTCAATTTTGCTCTACAAGGGCCTGATATCCACTTACAAGGACATTATACTGCTACTGTTCTATTAAAATTTTAAACGAATATCCTCATATGTGGCTCTTATTTTTCTTAAAAACAAAAATAAGGTAAAAAAAAAAATTAATCTGGCAATTCTTTGTTTTTACATTCATCGGACCCCAATATGCCCAAATATCAAAGAGAAATTAAAAATGCTTGCCGTGCAAGAGTTCGGGTCTTAGGAGGTTAAGACAGAAGAAATTAAACTGCAACAAGTCTGAAGAGCCTTTGGGACACTCAGAGCTTCATAACTCACACGATCACAAATATGAATGCAACATATGAGAGTCATTTAAAACATTCTAAAGCTGCAAAAACAAAGCTGAGAGAGAAAAACATGGATTTCTTACTGATGACGTATTTTTACAGCTGATTGTACTTTTTTTATAAGCTCGGTCAACGCGATCAGAACCAGTTCATTATTAAATGTAATAAGCTCGAAACACGATATGAAGTGAATACACATTAGGTGTAGTATACTGCCCCCTGCCTGCTGCACCTGTGTATTACTACAAGAAGAAAGCAGCGGGAGCTGGAGGCTCATGCTGACCTGAGACTCCACAGACAAAAACAAAATGTGTGGTAAAATAAAAAAGCCGAAGCACAGAACATGAAATCACATTTATTTTTATTATGAAGTTTTTCTTTTTGAACCATTAATATTATGACCATTTGTTAAGCATTTATTTTTATTGGAAATGCTTATGGTATGTTCTAGATTCTAGTTGATGCCACTAAAAAACTCCTTTATTATTACCTCTGATTTTCCAGCTGTGCACTTCAGGGAATTTTAAAAGGAGGAACAGAGTACATTCAGACATTCAGCTGCTCAACAATTGTTGGAGCTTTTTTCTCATGAATGAAAACAGGAAGTGATTCACAACTTTAAAGTAAAACTTTATTGGTCCAAGTATATTTGAGGTATTTGTGAGATGAAGAAGTAAACATTTATACATTAAAAACACAAAGCAAAGGACAGAAAGACAAACAGTGAAATACAGGCACTGTGCATCAAACTGAGCTCAGCAGGTTAAAGCCGTTTCATTGGTCCAGATGAAAACTGTTTTTTTTCCTTTCCTGTGCTCAGACTGTTTCCTCTGGTAGGAGGAGCTTGCTGCTGTCATGTCGTCACATCATCGAGCGTGAGTTAAAGTGAGCCACCGTCAGCAGATACCTCCTCATGTTCTCCCCGTGTGCATTTATCAGACACATGCAGCAACACGCCGGCGCCCCCTGGAGGTCAGCTGGTGTTCATGAGCTCTCCAGGTCAGTGAGTGACCCTGAAAACAGCAAACACAGAGAATAACTTCAGAAATGAGACCAGAGACAAGCTGCCCCCCCCCCTCTCCCAAATGAGCCAATCAACAGCTGAACCTGGAAATAAATGAGCCAGTCATGTAGCTGCAGTGACACAGAGGAGAGATGTGGTGACAGATCAATCGACCATTCATTACAGTAAAGATGGAGGAAACTAGTTTTCTTGGCTTGACCATAATGTGAGTTAGTGGTTCAGTGATGTGATCACATGATGAGGCTCTGGATTCAGAGGGAGCTTTAACGTGTAAATCTGTAAAGAGTAAATCTCATAGTACAAAAAAGGCTTTTTAAACCTTTTTTGGAGAAAAGTCATCAAACATCTGAAACCTTTGTTTGTGTTTTTTTTTTTTTTTTTTATTTGCCGCTGATTCGTCTCCACTACAACAGAAATAAACGTCGAGGCTGCTCTGCAGAGTCATTTTCACTGCAGCTTCAAAGTGACATCTTCATTTTGAGGGACACTGAAGTGAAATGGTAAATGGCCTGCATTTGTATAGCGCTTTACTTAGTCCCTAAGGACCCCAAAGCACTTCACACTACATTCAGTCATTCACCCATTCACACACACATTCACACACTGGTGATGGCAAGCTACATTGTAGCCACAGCTGCCCTGGGGCACACTGACAGAGGCGAGGCTGCCGGACACTGGCACCACCGGGCCCTCTGACCACCACCAGTAGGTTAGTATCTTGCCCAAGGATATTTGGCATGCAGCCTGGAGCAGCCTGGGATCGAACCACCGACCTTCTGGTTAGTGGCTGACCTGCTCTGCCGCCTGAGCTACAGCCACTACAGTGGCGATACTAACATCTTCATAACAAACACATCAGGAAAAGAAGGCAGGTGAAATCCTTTGACATCATCCCGTTCTGTGTGCAGGATTCACAGCGACCTCACGTGCTCGCGGTTGGCACTGATGCCAATTGGCCGATTGCTGTTTGTTCGCACGACTGACAAAAAAAAGTTCTGGACAGATGTGCATGGAAACTTTAACCAGAGGTGGCTGGGGTTTAGTCATTAACCTTTAGAGGAGATCTGGATGTGGAATTTTTTGACAGATTCTTTTTCAACATCGGAGCCAAAAGAAAAAGCAAGGGTTTCTTTTCATACTTTCGTGCAGCGCCGTCGTCCTGATGCGGCTTTCGTTCAGAGTTAAAAACGAGGTAATACTCTGCATGGGGTCAGAGGTCACAGCGTCGTCCGAGCCAACCTCACAGGTTATCACCAAGATGGGACCTTTCACTGCCTTCAGACGGAGTTCAACGCTCTCCTAAAGAAACACAGACACACTTATAAATGACTGAGCCAGCAGAGACGTGGCCGTCTGAGCTCTGCGTCACCTCTGTGGGAGCAGGAACGTCCATCTTAGTGTCCTCGGGAGCTTTGACAATGATGGCCGTCTGATCCCGGAAGACTCCAAGTCGACTGATGTCCTCGAACGTCACATAGGCAAGCGTAAAAAAGGGTTAAAGAAAACTTCTCACTTTAAAGAAAAGAGCAAAAATCTGTAGATTTAAGGCACTTTTATATACCTGATGCTGAACGATGTGACTGATTCTCAGACTTATTATAGATTTTTCCTGCAGTTTAACTGAACCCAGGGTCTCTGCATTATTATTTTCATATTTCTGGAGATGACTCTTTCAGCTAACAGAAATCGAGAATGCTAATCCTACTACTTTCTTAAAATACCATAATAATCCAGGAAAATGGGCTCAACAGGACACCCTGGGCCAGACTCGGCACATGTTTGGAGCTCGCATGAGGAGCTGGAGGACGGCGACCTGTCGAGAGGCTGACGGCCTCTGAGAGGGGTGACCTCTGACCTCAGTCCCACATGGAAGGATATGAAGAGTTTTCCACGTCGTCCGTAAGGCTGAAAAGCTGCTGGGCACAGCTTCTGATAAAGCCGTCCAGCGCTTCCTCCACCAGCTTCAGCTTCTGAATCTCTCTATGGAACTTCTGCTGGTTCCTCCACAGGAAGCTGGAGATGGAGCTCCAACCTCTGCACACAGAGAAGGTTCATGCTAAAAGAGGAACTACCAACTCCTAACCCGAACTGGAAAAAACATCTTCAGCTTCTCTCACAGTCTCCTTGCAGGCCGCGTTTAACCTGCAATTTAACCTGCAATTTAACCTGAAGGGGATTAACTTCCCTCCAAACCTGCTGTTTATCAGTGAGAGGCACTCAAAAACTGCACCACAGAACAAACCTGCACAAATTTGACTGGAGGAAAATTAGAATCACATAAAAACTTAATTTATGGAAAAAGATAGCGAGGCAGATCCTAACACATCCATCATTCTCTCGTTCAGGACTCACATCCACTTGATCTTGTGGGCCGACTCTCTCTGGATGAGGCTGATGCCGTCCAAGACCCTGGCGATGGCGTGCACTTGCTGCACAGAGGTCTGCAGGTTTGCGGCCACCTGCCTGACGTCCAGGGAGCCGTCAGGAGCTGCCAGCAGCAGCTCCAGGAAACCGTGAGTCAACGAGCCCAGAGGTTTGCCTGAACACAAAGGAGCCGTTTACTTCACAGCACTGAGCTTTCACCAAAACTGTGTCTGATTTAGTAACAATCATGCAAAGGTACTGCAGTAGAGTCCAGGATTAGAAATGAGTAGAATACTAAGACTCACCGTGCTCGCTGCTCTGCTGGAGGGAAGCACTGCAGAAGAAAAGAAGACTGCATTTGAGACTATGCTGAACTAACAAGCTGCGAGAGGCAGGTAGGACTTTTTACTTTAATTAACAGACAACACAAAACACAGAGACGTAAGTTACCTGATATTGTCAGCCCCGGCAGGATCGTCCCAATCCCAGCCCGGACCCTGGAAAACAGAAACTATAAAATGAATCAATCGAATCACATTAGAGTCAAGATAAGCTCCGATGTTTCTCACTAGGGCAGCTTTGCATGACTGACATGTTCATCCTCTGCAGCAGCTTTTTTTTTTTTTTTAAGCTCCTATCTCTTTAAAGCTGCACTACTGTACTACTTTTCATTGATTAGCCATCCTCTGGAAGCCTACTGAGGGGCAGTTTATTTATGTGTAAAAGACGATGGCTGAGCAAGAAAAAATGGAAACCAGATGATTGATGAATGAGCCTTGGCTTTTTATGTTTGACTCATGTCGATGACTTTGAATTTGGCTGGAATAATGGCGCCAGTGTGAGAGGGCTGCTCATCTGTCGCTCTGCTTTTGTGACCCATGTCATTCATGAAACCAAGTCTCTATGTCATCGCTGCCACTGTAAATGAAGTGCTCAGTGAAGCTGAAGTTTCACCAAGGAATTCTTCTGCTGTTTTCCGAACAGCGCACGGATTGTTCCCAAGATTTTTGTGTCTCAGCGACCCCTGGATCCTGTTGATGCCTGCTTGGTGCCCGTGCATTGATGCTCTTTAATTGCATCCTTCTGGCATGTGATTCTGGTAACCACATTGTTCTGGTCTTGCTTCACCTAACAGCTGCCTTTGACACAGTAGACTACAATAGTCTAATATCTTGATTAAATGATCTAGTGGGCATTGGTGGCACTGCACTTAATTGGTTTAGGTCACACTTGGCAGACAGAACTTTCTCCGCCACCCTTCTCAGTTCTGAATTGTCTTCTGCTTCTCTGTCATTAGGCGTCCCACAGGGCTCAATTTTAGGGCCACTTCTGTTTTTACTGTATTTACTTTAGTTTTTCTTTTAGTTAATTGACCTTTCTAATTTGGTGATTGAGTTGAACCAGATTTATGAAAGAGAACAGCAGTAAATCTTATCAGAGAGTTTCTGACATACTTTTTTATTTCACAGCTTCAAAGATGATTCATTTTCTTAAAATATTAGCTAATTATTATCAGAGAAATGTTTCTATCTGCACACGCCCAGGAGACGTCAACACGCTACTCATTACTCTTCATGTCCAACTAACAGTGAAGCTGCTGTCATGTTTCTGCACATATGCAGCGTGTGTGCAGTTTGTCCAAAGCATGCAGCTATCCACAGAAACCTTCAGTTCAACCTCAGCAGTTTCTGAAAAATCACAACTAACCAAATCAGAACAGACTCCCACCTGCTGCCGTGGATTCGGTGCAGTCGGACGTTCCTCTCTAAATTCATCTTCCTCTCTGTCGTTACTGCAGCCTCCGGCGTGCCACTGCTCGTCTTCCTCGGAGGAATCGACCTCCCAGGCGCTGAGCAGACCCAGCTGCCCATCCAGGTAAGGGGGCATGAGGGGAATGGCATCACTGGTGACTCCCTTTCTGCAGATGTCCTCCGGCAGGAAGTGGTCTTCACAGATTAAGAGCTCCTCTCCAGAGTCCTGCCTGTGCGTCTCCCTCAGGGCGGCCAGCCAAACCTGAGCACAGCCGCCAGAGTTACTGCAGGTCAGTTGGACCTGATCACCCCATATGAGGCACTGCAGGGGAAACTGCACCACACCTCAACACAGTGATTTCATGACCTACACCAAAGTTCTAATGCCTATTTCAACTTTTATTCCATCTGCCTGCCACCGCACGCCCTCAGAATCAGCTGATTTTGTTCATGGACAATAACTTGAGTACATTTAATGAAGCCATGCAGCACTTTAACTTCACACCGGCACATACCAGGCATGAGGCCTGATGTTTCATCTGTTTCTGATCCTTCAAACCTCAAAGGTCTCAATTTTACCTCCAGGATCGTCTTCGAGCTGTGATTCCTTCAGAGTCAGCACTGAAAGTAACCATGTGTCACATTGATCAAACAGCTTTAGGTCACTCAGGGATGAGCTGATCTGAGTGCTACAGCAGCAAAACAAAGGGGCACGCAGTCTTATGGAACAGGAAGCAACGCTCTGTGATCGCAGCGTTCAGTGATCCTGAGAACAAAACTGATGTGGTTGCAGTTTTTAAACAGAGCGTCACATGGATATCTGCTGTACATATAAACTTAGGGACCCTCAAAAGTGTCTGAATAATTAATAAAAATGCCAAATTTTAACCCCCTCAATGCACTCTGAGAGCCTGCTCTCATAAAATATTCACAGTGTGAAGTCGAAACTGGTCAAGGCTTCATGAAATATACCTTCACACAAAAACGTGATTCTGAGGGTCAGGTAGGAACTACAATAACTCATCTCTAATGAAATTAAAAACCAGCATTATTAGTTCATGTTTTAAATCAGTGTTTCATGACAGCACACAGCAACAGTTGCTTTTTGGTTGATTTTTATTTTTATGTTTTAGCTTATGTGAAGCACTTTGTGATTTTTTATCTTGAAAGGTGCTATATAAATAAAATTTTACTCACTTACTTACTTTTACTTGCTAACTTCACTCAGTTTGCTTTTCATGTGTTTGTAAAAAAGGTGATGATGATAACGCCTTTTACATTAAGCACCAAAATAAAGTTTCCAAACCATTTCTTTACTTTAAAACTAAAAACAAACAAAGACTGGTAATAACGTGAGCCTGGTAATGTTTGCAAACTGAGTTTGAAAACATTTTCAGGGTTTAGAAGGAAATGTTTGGAAAAGTCTTTGAATGTTTTGGAAATTCTTTCAGGATAATAAAATACTTTTTTCAAAGTAAATCTCCTTCATACAAAGCCAGCGGACACGCAGCGGAGCTCGTACCTGGACCCGAGTCGGGTCTTTGGGGAAGCTGAAGAACCTCTTGGGGGGTGGCTGGAAGGCCCCCCGGGTGTAGTGAGCTACGCGGTTCGGACACCCAGAAACCACACACTTCACCATGCTAACCGCCTCTCCAACATCCGGGATCTGTTTGTTACCGGTAAGACTCACAATCGGGACTTAACCCACGTACACCCGCCGCGTGCCGTTTGTTTATGTCACGTGGCACCGGAAAAACACGTGCGTGACCCGGATGTATAAATGCGGAAGAAGGTAAAGCAAAGAGACACACCCCCTTTTCCTGCGCAGATTATAAAGCAGAGATTTAGAGTTTAAGCCCGACGGAGACAAACACCCCAGAGGTCTCTGAACACAGTGAACAGGGTTTCAGTGCTGGAGCAGTGGGACAAGTAGGTCCAGATCATAAGAACAAAGTATGTTTCCCTCATAAAGTTAATGAGCCTGAACTTCAGAATCTAAATACTGAAGTTCGATTTGGACGATCCTCCGTGTTTTCTGTGACAGAGAGACTGAAACTCTGTATCAGCCGAATCTTCCTGTGATTTTGGATCAATATTCAGAGCATTCCACAGTGACGGCTTCTGGCCGTGAAAATAGTCTGGAAGTTATGTGACCTAAATCTGAACAGTTTTATCTAATGAGAAAATAAAGTTTCACATGACAGGAATCATAGGAAAGCCTTCAAGGTTAGTTTCTTTAGTTTTAAATGAGTCTGAGATGAGCCCTTCTCTGAGGGACAGCTCATAATTGAGTTTGATTTTATTGTTCTATTTGTTTATACTTTAAAAACACATCTATACACACCTGTCAGCATCAGTTATTGTTCCTCTGACAGATCCATTTTAGAAAATGAGACATTTTCAGCATGGAGACCTGTGGTTGATTCCTGGGCCACAGGCAGGAGATGGGGGAGAAGTCAAGGTACAGAGTAGGGAAAGAGAAAAGCCAGAGCCCACCCCACTACTGCTTTATTAATGTCTCACAGGCATAAAAGTGTCCAATATTTTTTAATGGAACTACTTTAAATTAAAACAACAGGCTGTGCATTTTTAAAATTTCACAATGAGATACAAAGAATGAAGGGCAGATCACGTAAAATGACAAAAATAAAAATTCAATTTAATTCAGTTCACTTTTATTTATATAGCACCGAATCACAGCAACAGCTGCCTCAAGGTGCTTGATAATAAGGTAAAGACCCTACAGCAATTTAGATAAAATGCCAACGATCTATGAGCAAGCACTTTGGCGGCAGTGGGAAGGAAAAGCTTCCTTTTAACAGGAAGAAACAGGCTCACAGAAGGGCGGCCATCTGCTGCAGCCAGTTGGGGGTGAGGAGAGAGAATAACGTATAAAAAAAAGGGACACTCTCGTCATGGCCGGGGTTTGGCTGCTTCTTTTAGGTGTTCAAGGTTAAAAACAATTATGTAAAGTGTAGATCTAAGTGTCCTGGATTATAGCTCCTCCTACAAGTGTCCTCTGTCCTCCTGAAACATTTTACGATTCACAGACTGGAGGACACAGGGACAGTGTCTATAACAGTAAAATTAACATAACAAACAAACAATAAAGCACTTTTCAAAATCATTCATAAATCACATAGAAGTGCATTTATTGCTGAGGGTCTGTAAGTAAAGACAACTCACAGAGTGGGAGTGGACCAACATAAAGGTATCTGTACTTTAATGCTTCCTTTACAAGAGGATACAGTAATATTCCTTTTGGAAAGGAAAATAAATCCCATAATTCAAAATAACATACTATCACAAAAACAAATGATCAACATAACTGACAGTTCATGTTATTGCCTTACCAAACGAACATAGATATATATGTTTAAAAGTACCATAAATAAATTATGACCTGTATTCATGAGGTTATTAAACAGGGTTACTATAATTCAGTTTGGGTTGGTTATGTATTTTAAGTGTTAAGTGCTTATTTGGATTTTAACGAATGAATTTGACTTCAGTCATAGAAAAGCTGGATAGCGACAGATGTCACACTGTTACATCTCTGCAGCAAAGAGAAAAAAAATGAGAGTGAATAATATAAGCATGATAAATGGGATACATCCTCCCTCTGTGTGATGGTTGCCATTATTGCAATGCTGTGTGGACTCAGCTGTGACTGCTGAAGGCTCTCACAACAACGGGTAGTGTAGAAACAATGGCAGACTTTAAAACAGGCCCACATTTCTCTAACGGAAGCAGGTACCTCTAATAAACATCTGTGCTGAGGCACAAAAAACCTGGTCTCACAAAAATAGATCTCCTAACACTGTTTTAATGTTACAATGTCAGAGTCACGTTAGAGTCAGTTGTGAAGTCTGTAGTAGTGCACACATGAATTATTTCATGTGAGCTAGCAGTATTGAATAATTGTGTCTGTCAGTGATGAATCATTGATTTTTAATTTTTTAACTTTTTCAGTCAAAGGTAACTCTGATGCCTAACCCTCACCAAACCAAACAGACACCTAAACAGACATATCAGTGATGTCACTGATGTGTCTCTTTAGGTGAAGAATTTGTTGTAGTTCAAGATTCACTCAGCTTTTTTGGTACGTTGTATGTAAGGTCATGGTATGTTTTCATCTTTTATTTCATCTATTATTATCTGTTGCCTACCTTTTATTTTTGATTTATTTTAAAATTTGTGTTTTGACTATTAGTTCCTGAAGATTAATACTTTTACAATGACCATCTTCTTTTTGATGGCTAGATGTTAGTAATGGTAAGACTACTTCTAGTAATTTCCGCTTATCTAAGATATGTGGTTAGTGTTGAGCTGGTCGTCCAGCGTAGATACGGAAGATGACGGAGCGCAAAGAGTGATTCAAGTGGAAACCCAAGTGAACCATCATGCATCATCAACATTATCTGAAGCTGCGGTCATTTCCCAAAGACTCTTACACAGAACACAGAGACACTGAGGAGTCATATGACCTAAGTCTAAACCCAGCATACAGACGTTCAGTGAATGTGGTGCTGAAGGTGTGGAGGTGAATCAGAGTGTCAGAGGAGACTGTGTAGAAGGACAGAGTGCCAGCAGGACAGTCCACATACACCCCTACTCTGCTCTTGATGAGGGAGGAGGAGATGGATGTTTCCCTGTTATTGTGCCACACAGAGTAACCACCATCAGAGCAGCTCAGACTCCAGGACTGATCATTCCAGCCAAACCTGCAGTCGGTCCTATCTGCTTTTCTACTGATTCCTCTGTAACTTACTGCTATAAAGACCCCCCCACTCCACTCGACCTCCCAGTAACAGCGACCGGTTAGAGCATTTCTACACAGCAGCTGAGAGCAGGTATCAAATCTGTCTGGATGATCAGGATACGACTGTTCCGCTCCCACTATCACCTTCCTGTTGTTGTTAGCAAGTTTGAGCTTCCTGTTTACTGAGTTTGTGTCCAGTTCAAGTTCAAAGAAGTCTGATGGAAGAAGAGAGGAGACATAATAATAACTAACAAAAATATCATTTAAAGACAAACTGACAGGTTGCTTTTTTTCAGCAGTCAAACTTACACCTTCTAACATCAGGTTTCAACCTGTGTGCTCCACCATGCTCCACCCTGGATGAAAGAAGAGTTGGGATGACCATCAGCACCATCATGAACATAAAGAGTGATTTAACAGACAGCTGTACCCTGACCTCAGTTTCCATTTTTTTGAAACCTGGTTGTGTTACTTATAACCGTATCATGATAATAATCCAGTGTATTTCACTGGATTATTGACAAAGTTCACAAAAGAATACTCTGCATTATAGATGCATGTTGCACATAATTATGACCATTAACCAGTCTATTTAGAAGAAATATATTACACAAAAAATGTGAAAAGTATAAACTTCTTTTTTGATGTAGATTCATTCTTCGGAAACCTCTGTGGTTCATCTGTGAAAAGAAATTTTAAGATCTTGTCATATTCCTGTACCTGAGAACATCAAGTCTCCAGTGTGAATCCTTTACTCCAGCCCATAGCTGTTCCACTCCTAAGTGTCCTGGATGATTGTAACTCAGATCCAGTTCTCTCAGGTGAGATGGGTTAGAACTAAGAGCTGAGGCCAGAGAAGCAAACCCTTCGTCTGTGACCAGACAACCTGATAGACTAGAGTTAATAAAAATAAAATTCAAGCAGAAAGTAAAGAAAAACCTACACTTATTGACCATCTGCACCATTGGCTGAACATTAAGATTGATTTAAGACAGTTGTATTCTGACCTCAGAGTTTCCAGTTTACAGTGTGGACTCTTTAGTCCAGCGGAAAGCAGCTTGACTCCTAAATCCAGCAGATTGTTGTTGCTCAGGTCCAGATTTCGTAGATGAGAATGATTGGAGCTAATAGTTGAAGCTAAACAAGCACAGCCTTCATTTGTGACCTGACAACCTGACAAACTGGATAAATAGAGGTCATGAAGTTAAAAACAAAGAATAAAACAAAACAAAACAACAAAAACAAAAACAACAAAAAACAGATGTTGGCCACCCATTTCAACATTTGGACATTTTCAAATGAACATTAGTTGGCTATATTCTGACCTCAGAGATTCAATTTTACAGTGAGGACTCTCAAGTGCCATCGAAAGCTGCTGTACTCCAAAATCTTTGAGATTGTTGTTGCTTAGCTCAAGCTTTCTCAAATGGGATGAGTTGGAATGAAGAGCTGAGGCCAAAGGAGCGCAACCTTTTTCTGTTACCAGACAACCTGACAGACTGAGATTGAATCATGATTAAATCACACAACATTAAAGAAAAACCTTTAAAATAAGTCAAAATCTAAACATTAATTAATTGTATCCTTACCGGAGTGTTTCTAGTTTGCAGTGTAGACTCTGCAGTCCATCAGATAGCAGCTTCAATCCCTGATCCTTCAGGTTGTTGTTACTTAGGTCCAACTCTCTGAGACTAGAAGGCTGGGAGCTGAAAACTGAGGATAGAGTTTCACAGCTTCTCTCTGAAAGGTTGCATCTGTTGAGCCTGGGGAACAATTGCCAATGAAGACAAAGTGATTTATTTAAGTCATACAAAATAAAAAATATCCAATTTCTTTGACCTATTCACAGATCCACCTACAGAGCTCTGTTGGAAGCTTTGATGACTGGCAGGAGCTTTACAAGAGCCTCCTCTGAAGCAGAGTATTTCTTCAGATCAAACACTTCAAGTTCTTTTTCAGAAGACAATAAGATGAAGACCAGAGCTGACCACTGAGAAGGAGACAATTTTTCTGTGGAGAGACGTCCTGAACTCAGAGACTTTTGGATCTCCTCCACTAGAGAATGATCATTCAGCTCATTGAGACAGTGGAACAGATTAATGCTTTTCTCTGCAGACAGATTCTCACTGATCTTCTTGATGTATTGGGCTGTTTCCTGATTGGTTTGTGAGCTACTTCCTGTCTGTCTCAGTAGGCCCTGTAAAAGAGTCTGATTTGTTTGCAGTGAAAGACCCAGGAGGAAGCGCAGGAACAAGTCCAGGTGACCTTTTGGACTCTTTAGGGCTTTGTCCACAGCACTCTCGTGGAGATGTTTGAGTTTAGATTTGGGTCTTACTTTAGACAGCAGAGATGTTGTTTGTTGTTCTCTCAGCAGGTTGACTCCAGAGTTGATGAAGGTCAGATGGACATGAAGAGCAGCCAGAAACTCCTGAACACTCAGATGGATAAAGCAGAACACCTTGTCCTGGTACAGTCCTCTCTCCTCTTTAAAGATCTGTGTGAACACTCCTGAGTACACTGAGGCTGCTGTGATATTGATGCCACACTCTATCAGGTCTGATTCATAGAAGATCAGGTTTCCTTTCTGCAGCTGATCAAAAGCCATTTTCCCTAGAGACTCGATCATCTTCCGACTCTTTTTATTCCAGTGTGGATCTGTTTCAGCTCCTTCTTCATACTTCACATTATTCACTTTGGCCTGAACCACCAGGAAGTGGATGTACATCTCAGTCAGGGTCTTGGGCAGCCGTCCTCCCTCTCTGGTTTTTAGCACATCCTCCAGAACTGTAGCAGTGATCCAGCAGAAGACTGGGATGTGGCACATGATGTGGAGGCTTCGTGATGTCTTGATGTGGGAGATGATCCTGTTTGATTTTTCTTCATCTCTGAATCTCTTCCTAAAGTACTCCTCCTTCTGTGGGTCAGTGAATCCTCTGACCTCTGTCACCATGTCAACACAGTCAGGAGGGATCTGACTTGCTGCTGCTGGTCGTGTGGTTATCCAGATGCGTGCAGAAGGAAGCAGGTTCCTCCTGATGAGGTTTATCAGCAGCACATCCACTGAGATGGACTCTGTAACATCAGTCAGGGTCTCAGTGTTGTGGAAGTCCAGAGGAAGTCGACACTCATCCAGACCATCAAAGATGAACAAAACCTGGAAGTCTTCAAAGCTGCCGCTATCTTCTTCTTTGGATTCAGGAAAGAAGTGATGAACAAGTTCCACCAAGCTGAACTTTTTCTCTTTCAGCACATTCAGCTCTCTGAAAGTAAATGGAAACATGAACTGGATGTCCTGGTTGGATTTGTCTTCAGCCCAGTCCAGAGTGAACTTCTGTGTTAGGACTGTTTTCCCAATACCAGCCACTCCACTTGTCAGCACTGTTCTGATTGGCTTATCTTTAACAGGTGAGGTTTTAAAGATGTCTTCTTGTCTGATTGTTGTTTCTGGTCTGTCTGATTTCCTGGATGCTGTTTCGATCTGTCTGACCTCATGTTCATTATTAACCTGTGCAGTCCCTCCCTCTGTGATGTAGAGCTCTGTGTAGATCTGATTCAGAAGAGTTGCATTTCCTGCTTTAGCAATTCCCTCAAAAGCGCACTGGAACCTGTTCTTTAGGTTAGCCTTGACTTGACGCTGGCACTTTGCAGTCTGAGTTCCTACAAAATAAAAACAATGACAAGTTAATAAAGCTAAATAAAATGTAAACTTTTTTTTAAACACAGTCCATTAAATCTATTCAGCCCATCAGTTGCAAACCAACTGTTTCTGCCAGAAAACTTCATAGATGTGATGGAGATGTGTAGAATCTATACAAACAGAGTTTGAAATGTCAACTTATTATGTTGCTTCTTTTTCTGCTTTCCATTGTGTTAAAATTCTCTTACTGCGCTGCAGACGGTCAGCCAACTCTTGCTGCTTCATGCGCTTCAGGAAATCCACTGTAATTCTCAGAAATGACTCTCTGGTACTCTTCCTCTCCTCCTCGTCAGATTCCAACACCTCCTCATTTTCCTTCAGATTCTCTGCATTTTTGGGGTAACCTGGACTCAGAATGTTCTGGATCTTTTTCAGCTCATTCTTCACAAAACTGAAAATGTTTTCCTCCAACATCTGGAACCCAGAAAAATGTTGTTTAACTTCAGTTGAAGCTGAAGAGAAATGTACACCTTTGTAATAATACACTACAGTTAATGTGCCAGAATTTATTCATTGCTTCCATTCATCCTCCCTCTTCCACTTATCTGAGTCACAGAGGAGCTGGAGCTGATTCCATGAGGTGAGAGGCAGAGATGAGATAGGTAATCCGATTACTTTTTTCAAGTAACGAGTAAAGTTAGGGATTACTATTGCAAAAACGGTAATTAGATTACCGTTACTTTCCCGTAAGCACGCTACGTTATTGCGTTACTAAAACCGTGATTTTTTTGCGAGAATGTCTCATGACAGTGACGTAAGTGAGTGCAATGTTCGTGACAACAGCTGTGTGCAGATCAACAATGGATAATATATCGAGTGCGGGAGAGAGTATGAGCATGCAGCGTTTAAAGCGTGGAAGTACTGAACTTATTTTGAGTTTGATTCCATAAAAAGTGACAAAAACATTAGTGTCCGTTGTGTGTGGGAAGAAAACTTCTTTTTACAGCGAAAAAACCCCCTAAACTTCCAAGCAAGCACCGAGTGCGCTACCACGTAATGGGAAATTAACAGAGAAACTCTCGGATTCTTCCACTGACCGCTGCGGCTCACCTGCACCAGGGCAAACCTCCACCTACCCCACTCCTGCTATACAGGTGAAAATAGAGCAACAGGACCGCTAGTCTTTGATTTTATTTATTTTCTGCTGTGTTTTACTTGCATCTATTTGAAAGAGTGAGTGTAAACACAAAAAAATATTTTATTTTATGTGCTGGAATGTGCAGAAAATAGGTTTAAATGTTAAACAAATTTCTTCCAGTCAGAGAATGTTGCATATAATTTAATGTTTGCTTGATGCATAAAGTTAAAAGATTAAAACTAATAAAACAAGTTTTAAAAAGAGACGTTTCCATTTGATTACATTTTGTATGATGGATTATGCAGCAAAAGCAGAATTGGGCTGAAAGATCTATCGCTTTATCACCTATTCAGGTTGTAAATCTTGTTTTTAAAAAGTAACTAAGTAACTAAGTAATAATTACTTTTGAAAATAAGTAATCAGTAAAGTAACGGGATTACTTTTTTGGGGAAGTAATCAGTAATTAGTTACTGATTACTTTTTTCAAGTAACTTGACCAACACTGGTGAGAGGCAGCGTGCGCCTTGATCCAGGGCTAACTCAGAGAGACAGATAACATTCACACCTACTGGCAATTTAGAATCAAATTAACCTAACCCCAACAACTGCATGTCTTTGAACTGTGGGAGAAAGCCAGAGCACCCAGAGACAAACACAGGAAAAACTTTACACAGAAAGCCGCTGGCCAGATGGTGGAATTGACCTCAGGACCTTCTTGCTGTGAGGCAACAGTGCTACCACCACACTCAGCTGCTGAAGTTATAATAAAAATAAAGGCTCATGTATTTATTGTGTTCTGTTATCTCTCTCCTGTTACTCCGTCTCTCTGTGTGTGTTTGTGTGTGTGTGTGCTCGTGTGTATGTTATTTACGTCCGCGCTCCCGGATGTTTTGGGTTGCTGGAGGGATTGCTACCCCGGAATTATTCCTGCGCTGGAGGCAGCCACACCTTCTGCTCGATATCCGTGGGCAGCTGATTACCGTTGTCAGGAGCACTGGATTTAAGAGGGTGGCTGAGCTCCAGTCGGCGTGGGATTCTTAAACGTCAAACCCATTAAGTACAGTCGTTGACTAATGTGTGTTAAAGACCCCTATAGTGGATTATTCTGCTGAGCTGTCACGGAGGGAAGTCACGGTTTGGAAGTGGGGTTTTGGAACATAATAAAATAAAGTTTTATTACTTGACTTCTAGAAAACAATCTAGACTTCCACTCACCATAAATACGTAGTCCAGATGTGTTTGATGGTGCAGGAAATGCTGGTCAACACTGCAAAACACATTTAACTTTAGTATAAGTACAGTTTGTTTAAGGGGTTCCTTTTTATAATAAATTCTGATGGAAACAAAGTAAATACTGTTCTCATTGTTGGATGTGATCCTAAAAGGTTGATTCTGTTCATCTGGATGTAGTGTTTTCAGTGGGAGAAATGTTTCATCACTCATCCAAGTGACTTCTTCAGTCTCAGCTGACTGCAGGTTTCCCCAATCCCACTGAAAACGCTACATCCAGATAATCAAAATCAACTTTTGGGGACTTACTTATCTACATGTTGGATATGATGTATTCAAGGAGGAAGCAAAATGAAATTCTTATATTCTTACCTGTTATCAACAGACTGGGGTCCATCTTGGAAAGATATGTCCCGTTTCATAGACCCAAAAGTCTTTATGGATGCACAGCTGGGTACAAGCTGTGCGTCTGGACTTTCTTGAAGGACACTGTTAGAAGTACACAGATGTAACTCACTCCACTGAAAAATTCAGCATAAAACATCCACTGAAAAAAAAGTAGGGTATGTAAGGTAAAAACTTAGTGTGGAGGCATGATTTCAGTACAAGGAGGCACACCGAAGGAGTCCTTAGGAAGGATCTCCAATGATGCACTGAGCACTAAATCTTCTCCTTTACTCTCTATACTTTTATATGACGCTATCGCATGTCACTATGTTTCTTCCAGCTCGTTCTTGTAATCTGCAGTCACACAAATAATTGTACTTAGTGTTCTTGGAGCTGCTTTTTTCTGTGTGTAAAAACACATGACCTGCACCTAGGCTGCTCTTTACTTCTGGTTTTATGGACAGAATTTCTTGGTGTAGCCAAGAAGAGGGTTTCCAGACAGATATTAGCTTTTTGAGGATTATCTGACCGTCATGAACTCCACTTATGAGGCCTTTGCTCTCAAAATGTGTGAATACTAATTTTACTTTAGTATAACATTTTTTTTTTTGCAACAGCATAACGAAACAAAACCAGTGGGCACAAGAAACTATATCAAACACACACATGCAAATGCACGCGCGTATACACACACACACACACACACACACACACACACACACACACACACACACACACAAACACACACACACACACAGTGAAGCTTACTAGTTTTTAGACAAAGGCAAGCTCTGAAATTTGCTGCGTCTGTCTTTCGTCTGTTCGCGCTTCGCGGACTCGCAGCTTGATTCAGGTCCAGTTTCTGTTACAGCAGAGTCCAAGCTGCTCTGTGTCTTTTTCCTTAAACACAACACACACACACACACACACACACACACACACACACACACACACACACACACACACACACACACACACACACACACACAGATATTGCTGTGAAAGAAGTGAATACAGAAGAACGAGAAGACTCAGCACAAAACAAACTGTATCAAACTTTATGATTATTGAATTATTTTTTGAAGGAGGAGAATTAGTAACATTATTAACTTCACCATTGTAATCTCTGCCCCACATTTACTTTGTTCCTATCTCATCACCTAAAGCTTGGGGCTACTGTGCTGCATTGGCTGTGCACAACATGCAAATCAGTACTAATCAGTAAAAGAACTTGAAATTTAACAGGTTGTGAGAGAAGAAGTTGATGACATAGAGCTACAGTCCGGCTTCCGCTTGTTAACTGATGCTATAAACCACAGAGTTAAAGTGCTTTAAGAGCACAGGTGGAAGACGTGTTGTGTTTTTAAATGATGATGAGCTCCACTTCTCCTCTTGCCTGGCAGCTACATATTCACATCCTCTGTCTCTGCTCTGCACATGTCCAAACTGTCTTTACTCATTTCTAATCTTTCTGAAATCTGAACTCGGACTTGTCCCTTCTTAATAATAGTTTCTGTCTCCATATCTACTGACATTCCTTTTCTCTCTGGAGCACACCTCCACCACTCCACGCTCTCTGATCCACCCCACTGACCCCACACGGATTGTTATTAACTTTACAAATTCTCACTTCTGTAGTTTGTTCTACATCACCTCAGAGACATCTGCTACATTCCTGCTTTATTGAAGTTTATTAAATCTCATCACTGTGTCCTCTTGTGTCTGCATTTGGGTCCACCCCCAAATACCTGCCCCTAGGCCCCCTGAACACTGACCTTGTTGTTTTTGTAAAGTGCGCCGAGATTAACCTTGATTTGTATAAAGTGAACGTTAACCCTTTCTTGCATGAATTATGACAACCTCAATCAGGATTTTTTTCTTAAGTATTTTTATCCATCTTTAGACATGAAGATTTTTTAACTTAATTTTTTTAAACATGTACTTTTCAAAGAGTTTTTTTTTTTTTTTTTTTTTTTACCTTTAACAAGGGTTAAGGTCGCAGGAGTAGAACAGTAATTGGTTCACAGGGAACTGAGACATGTAATTTTGACATGTTTAACTCTAACATCTGCAGCAGCAATTTAACTCAGACTCGTTAACTTTAAAGCAAAGTGGTTAGCAGTGCAAAGAGTGGAGCTGTGCTTTATTTAACTCATTGGCTTTATATGGGCCATGTTATCATTTTACACACATTGCTCTGGTCATAACATACTAACTTTTGAATAATAATTGATTAATTATTTCTGTATAATAAACAGACTTACTGTTTTTCAAATAAGGGCTTCTTTTTCGGTCTAATATGATGTTTGCTGCTCGCTGACATGGGTTCAGGTTCAGATCCAGCAGAGTATGATTTGTACCACAGCTTTTTTCTTCTACATAAAACACACACACAGATTTGAGTGATGACATCACTGCCTCATCGGTCAGACATGAGCATCTCTGATCAGTTTGGACTCACAGAGGTTACAGCAGTGTAATGTGGAGACAAAGAGCAGTAGTGAAAAACAGGAAGCCAGTGAGGAGGTTTACTGGGAAACAATCAGGATGTAATTTCTGTGTTCATGATGCTTTCAGGCCCCTCTTCTGTGCAACCAGCTTCCAGTTTGGATTCAGGAGACAGACACTATCTCTACTTTCTCATAGGAGATTATGATTGTTGGGTCTAGATTACAGTATTAAGGGCCTGAGGTGACTGTTGTAATATCTTTATTCAGAACACTGAAGTTCCACTCTGTCAGTGTAAAATTTGTATCTCTCTAACTGTTTAATCCAACCTCATGTTGGTGTAGCGCCCTGACTCACTGTCTTCTGAAACATGTACATGAAAACAAAAACTTACAGTACCTTTTAGAACTTTTTGAAGACCATTGTTCTTTATAATTAACCAGTACTCCGTAGGAGCTGTCACTCTTTACAGACACAGAGCTGGGTTCATGTTCAGGTCCAGCAGAGTGTGATTTGAGCCACAGCTTTGGTCTAACACAAACACAAACAGAGCTTTGAGTGTGAATAATGATGGAGCAGTGATGCGAGTGCTGAGCTGTGACATGGAGAAGAGTCCTGATAGTGAGAGACGGTCCTCTCACCTCTGAGCTTTGGTCTGGCTCTCATGTTCCCCACACAGAGTGGATGCAGAGGGAGGGACTCCCTCCTCTCTTTGCTCACACTGATCCATAGCAAAGCCCACACCTTCACACGGAACAGCAAACTAATAGTTAACAGTGAAAGAAACAATCGTGAGACAAGCTGAGACAGGCTGGACAATTATGGACAAATTTATTAAACCCTCCAAAATAGGGGTATCCAGAGTTGGGACTAGGAAGCAGTTGCAGTCTTACACGCCTCTCTGCAGCTTCTCTCCTCCTGTTACCCTCCCCAAAACCCATCTCCATAGAGACTGTGTCAGCTCCCAAACAGACAAAACACAAACATAAAAAATCACAAAGAAAGAACTATACAGTATTCACATCTGAACCAAAGAGTAAAACAGTGAAATGTGGATTATTAAACATTAGGTCTCTCTCTTCCAAGTCTCTGTTAGTACATGACTTAATAATTGATCAACAAATCGATGTCATATGCCGTGGGAGTGTCTGGTCGGGTGTGGTCCAGGTTCCTGTTGCCCGTCCCCTGGGGTGGAGTTGGCCAGCTCATCACCTGCTTCCAATTTCCATGCCTCCATCTGGAGGGTTTTTAAGCCAGCGCTGCCTGCCACTCCTCGCCAGTTCGTCCTGCTCCCACTAGTGGTAAACTTGGCCTCCGCTGTGTTTGGACTCCGTTTGCCTGGATCGTGGGTTAATGTGTTCTCCGTCTCCTGTGTTCTCCAGATACTTCACCCGTCGTGCTCATCAGCAGCGCTGGTTCTGTTTCCACTCCGTTCTCCAGTCTGCCTAGAACCCTAGGACTACACACTCACCATCTCCTCGGCCTGCCCTCCAGCCCGTACTTCAACGGTGGATCCCTCTCCCCTGGACACCCTGGAACCTGGACCAGCTTCCCCGCATTCTCAGCCATCCCTGGGACGCTCCCACGGTAACCCCTCCTCTGCCTAATAGCCGGTGTTTTCAAGTAAGCACAAGACTCTCCACTAGTACCACTCACCTCAGCCCTTTAATTGTTTTCCAGATCAGTAAAACCTCTCTCCTGTGGTTGCAGAAGTTCCCGCCCGTGTTCTTCTTGTGTTCCACGTCCGTTTCTCCATCCTCTGGTCTCCCTCAGTTCCTGTGTATAGTTTCTGTTAGAACCAGCCTTGTTTAAGTACTTTTTTCCTTCAAATAAATTGTACATAGTTCGAGCAATTGAGTCTGCTCTTGAGTCCACAGCATCCTTGTTTGTGACAATCGATTTACTTTGTCTTACAGAAACCTGGTTGCAGCAGGATGATTATGTTAGTTTAAATGATTCAACACCCCGAGTCATTCTAACTACCAGAAACCTCAAAGCACAGGCCGAGGGGCGGTGTGGCAGCAATTTTTCACACCAGCCTTTTACTGAACCAAAGACCAAGACAGACTTTTAATTAATTTGAAAGCCTGATGCTTAGCCTTGCCCACCCCAGCTGTAAAACTCATAAACCAGACTTGTTATCATCTATCGTTCACCTGGGCCTTACACAAAGTTTCTGTCTGATTTCTCAGACTTTTTATCTGAATTAGTGCTCAGCTCAGATAAAAATAATTATTCTGGGTGATTTTAACATCCATGTAGATGCTAAAAATGACAGCCTCAACATGGCATTTAATCTGTTATTAGACTCAACTGGCTTCTCTCAAAACGTAAAAGAACCCACCCACCACTTTAATCACACTCTAGATCTTGTTTTAACATATGATATAGAAACTGAACATTTAACAGTATTTCCTGAAAACCCTCTGCTGTCTGATCATTTCCTGACAACATTTACATTTACAATAATTGATTACACAGCAGTGGAGAGTAGACTTCATCACAGTAGACGTCTTTCTGAAAGTGCTGTAACTAAGTTTAAGAATATAGTCTACCCACTGTTATCATCTTCAATGCCCTGTACCAACACAGAGGAGAGCAGCTACCTGAATGCTACTCAAACAGAGGTCGATTATCTTGTTAATTAATTTTACCTCGCCACGTACGACACTGGATACTGTAGATCCTGTGAAAAATAAGGCCTCAAATCAGATGTACTTGACTCCCTGTGTCACAGTACTGGGTCGTGTGACCCAGTGTTTGAGTTTTTATGTATCTTACCTTTTGTATTCATTTGTGTTTTAGTTTAGCTCATCTAGTTAATTTCTAGGTTACAGTTTAGTCCTTTGTTTCTTAGTTGTTTCTGTCATCTCCCCCTGTACTGTCTCCTGGTCCATGCATCTACCTGTCATGTTTCATGTCTGTGTGGTCCTTGTTGTCAAGTTCGTGTCATGTCTATGTCTCCATGTTTCCTGTTTTATTTTGAAAGAGTCTGGTGTTCTTTGTTCATTGTATTTAGTTTTCACTTCCCCTGTCCTGTCATTAGGTTCATGTGTGTCAGCTGTTCTCCCTCATGTGTTTCCACTTCCCCTGATCATCCCTGTGGGTATTTAGTCTCTGGCTGTGTCCCAATTCAGGGTATGCACGCTTGAAGTACGTATTTCAAGTGCGAATATGTCACCGCCACGCGACGACGGCTGTCCCAATTCAAAGTGTACTTCAAATGCATACTCCAAATGCGCCGTTGATTTCCCCAAATATCAAGCGTGGTCCGGTGCACGCTTCGTGGTCCCATATATCCCACAATTGATAGTGCAGCGGTGGGTGTGGATAATTTTGCCGCAAAATACGGCAGAAGGGAGCAGCCGAAGAGTGAACTGGCAAAAGTAAGTACTGAATATTATGTCACTTATTTATGTGCGAATGTTTAATAATGAAGAACATGAAAACATTACTGTTGGCCACATGTCGGCAAAGTTATGTGACATTAGTGATGTTTGCACTTTCACTTGGTTTTAAAGCCTTTACTCATATATTAGCTGACCTTAATCTTACAGAGAATGTGATGATTTTATGGATAATTAAAGTCAGTCATATATCCACAAACACAACAAGCTGAAAGTCAGTGATGCTGCTCGGTTTGCAGTCCTGAATATCACGGCACAAGCAGGATTCACTGCACTGTTAATGTTAGCTATGTTATATTGCTGCCTCTGTTTGGTGGTGTCGAGCCAAACGGACTTTAACGTGTGTTTGAACGAGCTGACGGTTCACTCATTAAGCTGAAAGAAAGATGCTTTAATCACAGGAGTCACACATGTGTCCACTGTACCATCTGGGAACTCTTCTTGTTTAGCACTCGTAATAACACAAACACTAAATCCTCCTTCTCTTGTGCTGTTTTGTAGCAGTGTATACACCTGAGACTGTCACCTGTCTGTCTGTCCTGCACTCTCTCTCGGTTTCTTTCTCTCTGATTGTGGAATAAAAGTATGAACATGTATTTATCAGTTACACTTGTGTTTGAATCCTGCAGCTTATCACACCTTTGATTTCCATGTGCGACAACTGCAAGTGTCCAGAGTGAGGACAGACTGAGGGACCCACTGCTGCACATCATCTGTGAGGCTTTGCACCCCTGATGATCCACCAGGACAAACTCAGCAGTGTGTGAGGAAGAGGAGGAGGAAGAGCCAGCAGCAGCTGACAGATGGAGAGAATAGACAGACTGTTCCCTGTTTGTGAAGGACTGCTAGAAAAGTTTAAAATAGCTAATTGTCTGTCCTGAATCAGTCTTATTAGGTAATGTTCAAATAATTTTATCATTCCAGTGTTTTCAGTGTGGGAGAAAGTACTCAGGGCCTTCAAGTTACACACTATGAAAGGCAGAAACAAGTTTAATATTCAGAAACCTAAAGTATGTATCAGCAGCAGAATGGAGCTGAAAATAAATGTTTGTTTCAGTTCTATGAAGCTTTGAGTTTTCTGGATTAGTAGTACTGCTGCGTTTGTTGCATCATATTGCTGTAATTGTTTATATGCTTTATATATTCTGAGGTAAGTTGATCTATAGTGTTACATCATATTCTATAAGGATGTTATGTGTTTGTATACTTTCTGCCCAGTTTGACCCATTTAGCAGAAGTCAGCCTGTTTACGGCTCTGATATCTATTCTGTATGACTTAAAGCAGTTATGACATGGTCTGATTTTCTCACCCAATAAAGGAATATTTAATATATCAGTCTACTCTTCATTCTATCAGAAACAGTTATCACAGCTTGTACATTTTGTTTTTACACATATGTAAGCATTGAGCCAAATTTAGTAATGCCAACATATTAGACAAACAATATTTGTCTCTTATATATAATACATCTATATAGACACTGTCAAAGATACTTGTCTTTGAGTGAAGATTTAAGGTGATAGGAAATATAAATAACTGCAACTTTAATCTTTGACCCAGAGTTCAAGCTCACTGCTGTAATATATATATATATACCATAATAATCTGACAATACATATAATATTGGCCATATTATATTTACATTACCACAGTGAGATGATTTTAGTCTCATGAACAACATTAGCTGATTGTTATTTACTAACTAATCTTGAAATGACTGTTCAGTACAGAAATGAAGCCCAACTATCATGTTTTACAGTCCCGTGGTCTCAGCCGCAGATACTCAACTAATCAAAGTGATGTCATGACAAAAATGAAGGACCAACAGAACATTTTTTTCTCCCTCATTTCTGTCAAACAAAGCTGTATGACACGTTTCTCGCGGTTAGTATCATGGTTGCTAGGCAACCTGAACAGCGCGACGAAGGCTAGACCGTCCCATTTCACAAGCCTCTCACTTCCGCACTTCCCGTACTTATAGTACGCACCGTCCGTAGTACGCGTAGTGTGCGTACTTCAAGCATGCATACCCTGAATTGGGACACAGCCTACGTGTTTCATTCAGTCTGTGTTGCATCGTCTGTTACCATTCCTGTCACTCTAGCTACAAGTCATGACTCATAGTTTTTCGAACTCTGTTACTAGTCATGTTCATAGTAATCTGCTCCTGTCATGTTTTCATAGTCTTTCATGTACCAGTCCAGAATTCTGTTCTTAGCTTTTTCATGTCGTGTTCATAGCTCATAGTTACAGTTCAAGTCAGAGTCTTAGTTTGTCTTAGTCTTTAGTTGTTTCCCAGTTTAGGCTCTTTGTTTAGGTCATTGCCTTAGTTTATTTTTGGCTATTTTTGCTTTACTGTTTACCGGCCCTAATAAAGGCTGGCTTTGAGTTTATTAAAGTTTTGCCTCCTTCGTCTGTGTCCGCACCTGGGTCCTCCAAACACCCTCCACACGGTCTGCCCCCGCTGACTGTGACACCCTGGTATAATTCTTAAACACGTAACCTAAAACAGATAACTCGTAAGCTGGAGAGGAAATGGCGTGTCACAAATTTAGAAGATCACCATTTATCCTGGAGAAATAGTTTGTTGCTTTATAAGAAAGCCCTCGGTAAAGCTAGAACACCTTACTATTCGTCACTAATTGAAGAAAATAAGAACAACCCTAGGTTTCTCTTCAGCACTAAAGCCAGGCTGACAAAAAGTCAGAGCACTGTTGAGCCAACTATTCCTTTAACATTAACTAGTAATTCTTGAACTTCTTCACAAATAAAATTTTAATCATTAGAGAAAAAGTTACCCATAATCATCTCACAGATGTAATATTATCTACAGCTACTGTGAGTACCACTGATATTCAGTGGTACTCAACATGTCTTTTACACCCCATCAAAGAAGTCCTGCCATTAATTATTTCTTCAGTCTTAAATCTGACCAACCTATCTCTAATAATCGGCTATGTACCACAGGCCTTCAAGCTGGCTGTAGTTAAACCTTTACTTAAAAAGCCATCTCTAGACCCAGCTGTCTTAGCTAATTATAGGCCAATCTCCAACCTTCCTTTCATATCAAAAATTCTTGAAAGAGTAGTCGTCAAACAGCTAACAGATCATCTGCAGAGGAATTGCTTATTTGAAGAGTTTCAGTCAGGTTTCATCATCACAGCACAGAAACAGCTTTAGTGAAGGTTACAAATGATCTTCTTATGGCCTCTGACAGTGGACTCATCTCTGTGCTTGTCCTGCTAGACCTCAGTGCATCTGTCAACCATAATATCCTCTTAGAGCAATTAGAGCACGCTGCAGGTATTACAGGTACTGTGCTGCAGTGGTTTGTATCATATCTATCTAATAGACTCCATTTTGTTCATGTAAATGGAGAGTCTTCTTCACATGCTGAGAATAATTATGGAGTTCCACAGGGTTCAGTGCTAGGATCAATTCTGTTTACATTAAACTTGCTTCCCTTAGGCAGTATCATTAGAAGACATAGCTTACATTTTCACTGCTATGCAGATGACACCCAGCTCTATTTGTCCATGAAGCCAGATAACACACAGCAATTAGTCAAACTGCAGGAATGTCTTAAAGACATAAAGACCTGGATGGCCGCTAAATTTCTGCTTCTTACTTCAGATAAAACTGAGGTTATTGTATTGTGCCCTGAAAATCTTTGAAATATGGTGTCTAATGACCTTGTAGTACCATATCACCCCATTAGAGCACTTCGCTCTCGCACTGCAGGCTTACAGTGGCTTGCAAAAGTATTCGGCCCCCTTGAACTTTTCCACATTTTGTCACATTACAGCCACAAACATGAATCAATTTTATTGGAATTCCACGTGAAAGAGCAATACAAAGTGGTGTACACGTGAGAAGTGGAACGAAAATCATACATGATTCCAAACATTTTTTACAAATAAATAACTGCAAAGTGGGGTGTGCGTAATTATTCAGCCCCCTTTGGTCTGAGTGCAGTCAGTTGCCCACTGACATTGCCTGATGAGTGCTAATGACTAAATAGAGTGCACCTGTGTGTAATCTAATGTCAGTACAAATACAGCTGCTCTGTGACGGCCTCAGAGGTTGTCTAAGAGAATATTGGGAGCAACAACACCATGAAGTCCAAAGAACACAGCAGACAGGTCAGGGATAAAGTTATTGAGAAATTTAAAGCAGGCTTAGGCTACAAAAAGATTTCCCAAGCCTTGAACATCCCACGGAGCACTGTTCAAGCGATCATTCAGAAATGGAAGGAGTATGGCACAACTGTAAACCTACCAAGACAAGGCCGTCCACCTAAACTCACAGGCCGAACAAGGAGAGCGCTGATCAGAAATGCAGCCAAGAGGCCCATGGTGACTCTGGACGAGCTGCAGAGATCTACAGCTCAGGTGGGGGAATCTGTCCATAGGACAACTATTAGTCGTGCACTGCACAAAGTTGGCCTTTATGGAAGAGTGGCAAGAAAAAAGCCATTGTTAACAGAAAACCATAAGAAGTCCTGTTCACAGTTTGCCACAAGCCATGTGGGGGACACAGCAAACATGTGGAAGAAGGTGCTCTGGTCAGATGAGACCAAAATGGAACTTTTTGGCCAAAATGCAAAACGCTATGTGTGGCGGAAAACTAACACTGCACATCACTCTGAACACACCATCCCCACTGTCAAATATGGTGGTGGCAGCATCATGCTCTGGGGGTGCTTCTCTTCAGCAGGGACAGGGAAGCTGGTCAGAGTTGATGGGAAGATGGATAGAGCCAAATACAGGGCAATCTTGGAAGAAAACCTCTTGGAGTCTGCAAAAGACTTGAGACTGGGGCGGAGGTTCACCCTCCAGCAGGACAACGACCCTAAACATAAAGCAAAGAAGAATGGGCAAGGATTTCAGTCTCTAGATGTGCAAAGCTGGTAGAGACATACCCTAAAAGACTGGCAGCTGTAATTGCAGCAAAAGGTGGTTCTACAAAGTAATGATTCAGGGCGCTGAATAATTACGCACACCCCACTTTTCAGTTATTTATTTGTAAAAAAATGTTTGGAGTCATGTATGATTTTCGTTCCACTTCTCACGTGTACACCACTTTGTATTGGTCTTTCACGTGGAATTCCAATAAAATTGATTCATGTTTGTGGCTGTAATGTGACAAAATGTGGAAAAGTTCAAGGGGGCCGAACACTTTTGCAAGCCACTGTAGCTGTTGTTCCTAGAGTATTTAAAAGTAGAATGGGAGGCAGAGCCTTCAGTTTTCAGGCCCCTCCTCTGTGGAACCAGCTTCCAGTTTGGATCCGGGAGACAGACACTATCTCTACTCTTAAGATTAGGCT
Organism: Pelmatolapia mariae; assembly: GCF_036321145.2. NCBI lineage: Eukaryota > Metazoa > Chordata > Actinopteri > Cichliformes > Cichlidae > Pelmatolapia > Pelmatolapia mariae. Next base: position 27,428,212 of record NC_086240.1, on the reverse strand, counting down.
TAAAACTTTCTTTTTTTGCTAAAGCATATAGTTAGGGCTGGACCAGGTGGCCCTGAATCTTCCCTTAGTTATGCTGCAATAGGCATAGGCTGCTGGGGCATTTCCATGATGCATTGAGCTTTTCCTCTTCAATCCAATCCAATCCATTTTTTTTTTTTATAAAGCACTTTAAAATGCCCATCACAGGACCAAAATGCTGCACAGAAAATTAGTTAAAAACAACAGAATAACAGAAAACAGCAAAAATAAATGAATAAAACACATAATACATAAAAATTAAAACAGCTCTATATTAAAAAAGAAAACAGTCACTTTCTCACTCACTATGTGTTAATAGACCTCGCTGCATTGAATTGTATGTGTTATTAACCTCTGTCTCTCTTCCACAACATTTCTTCTATCCTGTCTTCCTTCTCTCACCCCAACTGGTCGCAGCAGATGGCCGCCCCTCCCTGAGCTAGGTTCTGCTGGAGGTTTCTTCCTGTTAAAAGGGAATTTTTCTTTCCCATTGTCGCCAAAGTGTTTGCTCATAGGAGGCCATTTGATTGTTGGGTTTTTCTCTGTATGTATTATTGTAGGGTCTACCTTACAATATAAAGCGCCTTGAGGCGACTGTTGTTGTGATCAGTGTTGGGTAAGTTACTTTAAAAAAGTAATTAATTACTAATTACTAATTACTTAATCAATATTGTATTTAAAATACTTATCTATTTACTGTGTTAGAAAAGTAACTTAATTACTAAATAAGTAATTTAACTAAATACTTCTTAAAATCCCTATAAACCTTGAGTGGGCAAACAATAGAAATTAAACTCTTTAAATAATAAATAATTTTTTTAAAGACGGAGACTCTACAGTAGGCAGCGGTACCATCTCTTCCACAATGTTGCCTGCAATCATGTTTTTAAGCTCATCTTCAGACACTTTCTGTGCTGCTGAAGTAAAATCAAGTTTTGCCTGCTTAGCAGGAGTTGCCGCGGTGTTATCCATGGATGATGAACAAGAATCACTCAGAAGTGTTCGTCTATGCTCTGTGTCAGGCGCTTCAGTAGATTACTCGTGCTATTAACAATGGCCGATAGTTTTTTCTCCCCAGGACATAGCTTACATATTACTGTAATGTTCTTGTCTGCTTGTTTCAGAAAAGTGAAGAGACGGGAATATGTCCATTTCAAAAAACAGCCACACGCTTCAGTCGAGTCCGACATCTTCTGCTTTAGAATACGACTATGCAGCAAACTGGCGCGAAAAGACGTGCACCTGCACTACAGCGATGTTAAAGCGGCAGAATTTACTTTTACCTTTAGAACATAAATTATTGAAATTAAATAATGATATTCAGCGAGTTTAATTATTTTACAATGTAACGCAAGTACATTGTAAGTAACTGTAATTAAAATACCTAAAAATGAACAGTAATTAGTTACTCTACTTGTTCAGTGGAAAAGTAATTTAATTACAGTAACGCATTACACCCAACACTGGTTGTGATTTGGCGCTGTATAAATAAAAGTGAATTGAATTGAATTGAATGACAACATCAGCTGACATCTCATCTCATGGCTTCTTATTTTTACTGTGTAACTGGAGAAAGCGTCTTAGATTACTGTTTTCTCTCTGATAGAAACTGAGACTGTTGTTGAAAATCTATATGTTGGAACTTCAAAGTCCAAAAAATTAAAGTGACAGTATAAACTGTGGCAAAATCCACTCAGTGCATGTGACACCTAATAGGATGTTATGGATCAAATGCATACAGCTAGTGAATCATTATATAATAATAATATTAATAATAACTTTATATTATGATGTAACTAGTATATTATTTCACTTTGGTGTCCCAGAGCTTCAGGCTTCCACCCAGGGTGACTGATTTAAAAATGTCTCAGAATTTCTGCTGAGTTTAGACCATAGACTGTTTAATCCACACCTTGTGAACTGAAAATGAACCTCAGCCAAGCTAATGTGGGCCGTTCAACCACTTCACACATTCTCTACATTTTTCCCTGCAGACTCAGGTTCAGATTACAATCAAACTGTTATTCACATTACCTGCTAATCACAACAAGAACACATGAAAATCACTGGAAAGTCATTGTTCTTTAGCTCAGAGAGAAGACCTTTACAACATTTATACCCAGCAGCAAACAGCCAATCAGCATGAAGAGACATCTTTCCTGTACAGCCGGTGATCCAGCTCACTGTGATCAGACTGATCCTGTTCGCACATTTACAGATTTCTCAGGTGGGATTCTTACCCGCTGATTTCACTTCACATCAGCTTTCAGACACTTCCCAGCTTTCTGTGTGGAGGAATCATCTGGAGAGAAGCAGCTGCTCATTCAGCCCGTTTGTTAGTCCTGGTGTCTGTGAGCGTCTGACCTGATGACACTGACGTGTTATCATAAGTCAACTTTAGAGTGACGTCAAAACCAGTTTAACCTGTAGAAACTTAGCAGCTAAGGATCAGCAGATACACGGAGGATGGAGGAGCTGTAGTGTGGACCATATACAGTACTGTATGTTGGACATGTTGGACAGCCTGAGATCTCTGCCACGGACCTTCAGTCTTTTCCTTCAACCTGTTTTTTAAAACATATTTGTACCAATAAAGATTTGGTTTGAACAGCTGTTACACAGCTAAACTGTGGGATTCCTTTTACTTCTAGGAGTAGTAGTAGCAGTTCTTCAAGTAATGCAAGTCAAATGAAAAGCACTGCAAGGTCAGAGGTCAAGGTCGGATTGAAGTTCAGATGCTGTGTTTGTTTGTGCGAAGAAAGTTTTTGTGATTTAATGATCTTAATGCTCATTAATGATCTTCTTATGGCCTCTGACAGTGGAATCATCTCTGTGCACGTCCTGCAGGACCTCAGGGCAGGGAGTTTTTCCTTTCCACTGTCTCCAAAGTGTGTCCCTTAGTATTTCTGCTCAGTTCAGTCAGATTTTCTTCTGTGAGACACTTTAAAAAAATCAACTTTCTGCAACAGAAATTGGAAACACTAGAAAGTCATTCTTTAACTCACAGAGAAATCAGCAATGACAACCATTTGTCCTGTACAGTCAGTGATTCAGCCCAGTGTGACCAAAGTGATCCTATTCACACATTTACATATTTTTCTGGTGGGATTCTCACCTGCTGAACTCACCTCAGATCAACTTCCAGACACTTTCCAGCTTTATGTGTGAAGGAAACATCTGGAGAAAAGAAGCAGCTCATTCTCCCTGGTTTCTCCTCTTTGTCTGTGATTACTGGATCAGAGTCCAAACTTCTCAGTTTGGCCTTTTCAAACTGAGAAGTTTGCCCAATGTCCAGTAAACCCGAGATGCTAGCGTTAACAGTGACAACGCAATATAGTCTTTGCAATGTCAATATTCAACGTGAAGGTGTTATATCCTAATAATTAAACAGTATAACTTGTGTATGAAAAAGCCGTCAGCTTCTGTGCACTAGCTGGTGCTAACTGACACATTGAGCAGCACAGACAGACGTACTGCACACAGCAAACTGATCAGGCTGAAGAAGAGAAAATAGAAACGGAATCATTTCTTCCAGATAAAAATCAAACCATAAAATTCAACACAAATGATAGGTTTTATATTTGTATAAACATTTTTATAAACAGTGTCAAAAACCACATTAAAGTAATCCCACGAGCCCTATACAGGAAGTGTGTTTCGTGTAGGGGTCACGGGCAAAGGCTATTTCATGTCTTCATTTTATGCTTTTTGACTTCAGTTAGATTTGTCTGTAACAAATCCTCACAAGAGTCTCCAAAAGTTGATTCTGTTCATCTGGACGTAGCGTTTTGTGGGAGAAACGTTTCGTCACTCATCCAAGTGACTTCTTCAGTCTCAGCTGACTGCAGGTTTCCCCAATCTTATAAACAGTACATTTGCATAATGACTGAAACCAGCCCACTGAAGGAACAATGGGCTCACAAGAACATTTAGTTTAATCATAATCACTTTTAAAGCAGTCACAGGAATACTTAAAACTTGTCAATCCCAACCCTAACCCACAGCTTAGTCAATAAAGTTTCCTCAGTACAATCCACTTTTTACTAAATCACTTTAAAAGTCAAAGTGTCGTGTGTGTGCTCTCATTCACTCTCATATCTGTCAAGGCCGTTTCTACTCAGGCTTTCAGTTAGACCAGAGTTAGACCTGTCTTGTCACGGTGACCGGATGGAACTGAAAATGACAGTTCAAACAGTTCTTCATTTATAGAAAACACCAGGTGCTAGATATGTACAGGTGAGGAGAAATCCGGGGTCCCAGGGGTCCAAAGGGATGATCCAGAGAGGGGAGGTCGCTTACTCTAGTGGTCTACAACACAGTTCCACACAAAAGAGAATCATCAATTAGCCATGACAGTAACTCCCGAGAGGCAGGGTTGTTCAGTCCGGGGAAACTCTTCACAGGAGAAGGGAAGTCAAAACTAGGAAACAGCTCACGAAGGTAAATCTTAGATCTTTTCACCAAGAGAGAATCTAACACTAACGTGTCAAGCACAATCATCCAGCGATGAGAGAATCTGAGCCCCGGCTTTAAATGGCACAGGAACACAATAGCTGAGTGATTGGAGACAGGTGCGTGGGCCAAAGAGCTCCGCCCAGGCAGAGTGATGAGAGAGAGCAGTATTACAATAAACAAATGTAGCATCACTGGGCTGGCCGAGGAGACACAGGGACCATGACATGTCTCTAGAATCATTATTATCTTTGTCAACGTAAACATAATTATATTTCACTTATGATGTTCTGATCAGTATTAAACATAATTAACTATTAGAAAAGTCACACCTGAATCATAATCCTGTGTTAAACCTTTACAACATTTAACTTTAAAAGTATAATGATGAGTTTGTAACAGAGTTCTTATCTTTATTTACAGGCTGATAACACTCGGTCTTTATAGAGACTGGTGTCATAGACAGTTAGAGATGGTCCTCTCACCTCTGACTCTCATGTTCCCCACACAGAGTGGATGCAACTGTTTTTTCAGATTTACAGTTAAGTGGAAACTGATATTACAGAGGAACAAAATGTAACACAACATCAACTTTAAATATGAACTAAATATGTTCAATATAGTTTTTGTGTCTAGGCTACTCATTTTTAAAAAATAATCTCTAGGCCTTTTTTGGGGCTTTGCCACTTCTCCACACCCACCTGTCTTCTCTGTGCGTCATCAATTCTTACATGTGATTGGACCATTACTGCTCGTGCTTTCTAATGATGGACCCTAAAGTTTGGTAAAGCTCACCTTCTCATCTTTCAGTAACCGTGTGAAATATCTCTCTTGCCCAAATGGTCGAGAAGTTACGTTAGTGCAGACCTTCCCAAAGTGTGGGGCGCAGAGCCATTGCAGGGGGGGGGCACAGTATGAAAAGGGAAAAAAACAAAAAAAACAAACAACGCTTAGACACTGCTAGCACGGGGCTCCCACACAAACGCAAAGCAGGAGATGAAGCATAGCTGAATATGTTTCCAAACCAACTTCATTATAAGCCAAAGACTAGAAAATATGGTGAAGCATATTTTCCCTTTGGCTTCACCTGCACAAGTGCCAAGGTAGGTCTCCCCTGTATAATTGGTTTTCCCTTCGTCGGGAGCACGCGCTGGGCTCTTCAAATCACGGACAAACAGTATCCCACATTCTTGATTTTTAGTTCACAAACACTTGTTGTAATGACTAACTACTCCTGACATTTTGGAGATGTTAGCTCTTTATACAGTAAAGTTACAGTGGGATACAAATAATATCAGGCTGATCCTGCCACAATTTGTTGTGTATGTGTAAGCGTGTAAAACCTGAAGATAGAGACAAAATACTGTTAATCTGACTATCTGCCATTCTGCAATTCATCTCATGTAAACAATAACGTGGCGCACAGCATGACGTGAAAAAAGGCACATACCTTTGACGTTGCATGACGAACTCTGTATTCCTCGTCCACACGTAAACGCAAAAACGGAGTTTTAAAAAATCTCCATTTTCGGTGATTCGAAACGCCGTTTACGTGTGGACGAAACAGCTGCGTTTTCAAAAATACCTGTGTAGGTGTGGACGTAGCGTAAAAGAGTTTATTTCCTTACTACCTGTAATTTATTGCAGATTACTTGTATTTGCTTAATTGTTTACTAAATGTTTGAGGTGTGAAATAAACCGCAATGGAGCAAAATATGGGTGTGTGTGGTTAGAGGATGTGTTTGTGCGCGCGCGCGGGGGGGGGACATTTTTCTTGTAAAACAAAGGGGGGCCTAGCAAAAAAAGTTTGGGAACCACTGCGTTAGTGCAAGGTGCACATGGTAAAATCTAGGCGGAATTGAGTTTTCCTTCTGTGTTCAGATAGCAGTGGCTTGTGAATGTTTTGGGCTACCATAATACACCAAATACTGCTGTAAAGCGCAGCTTCACTTCTTTCTGAAACCATTCGCATTTTTGCTCTAGCGCAGTGGTTCTTAACCTGGGTTCGATCGAACCCTAGGGGTTCGGTGAGCCGGTCTCAGGGGTTCGGCAGAGCCTCCACCGCAGAGGTCACAGAGGTCCAGACACACCCGAATTATCGTGTAAATTTGTGATGACACGCCCCCTTCTGGCCATCACTGGCTGCAGACTGTCATGCTACACTGCTTGGCCAATCAGGGCTGCGGGGAATGTAGCGCGCGCAGTAGTCAACAGGTGAATGTAGTGGTAGTACTTCGTGTGATTTATTTTAACATTTTAATCCATACTAACTATGTCGGGCAAAAGAAGAAAGTGGTTGGACGAATATGTACAGTATGGATTCACATGTATCACGGAACGTGATGGGAGTGAGCGTCCTATCTGCATGATTTGCAACGCCAAGTTGAGCAACTGTAGTCTCGCACCGGCAAAACTAAAGGAACACTTCTTGAAGCTGCATGGAGACGGGGAATACAAGAACACAACACTTGCTGAGTTCAAGGTGAAGAGAGCCAGATTCGGTGAAAGGCCCACTCTGCCTGCTCTTGGATTTGTAGCCGTTAACAAACCGATCCTCACAGCATCGTACGAAGTTGCTTACCTGATCGCAAAGCAGGGCAAGCCACACACCATTGGTGAAACACTCGTGAAACCAGCTGCGTTAAAGATGGCAAATCTGATTCTCGGAACAGCGGCCGAAGGTAAATTATCCCAAATTCCTCTTTCAAATGACACCGTCAGCGACAGAATAGAAGACATGAGTAAAGACATCTTGGCTCAAGTAGTCGCTGATCTGATTTCAAGCCCGGCAAAATTCAGCCTTCAGCTCGATGAGAGCACAGACGTTGCTAATCTAAGCCAGCTTACTGTTTTTGTGGACTATGTGAAAGATGACATGATAAAAGAAGATTTTTTATTTTGTAAGCCTCTTACAACAACAACTAAGGCAGCCGATGTGAAGAAGCTTGTGGATGACTTCTTCAGAGACAACAATCTTTCATGGGACATGGTTTCTGCAGTTTGTACGGACGGAGCTCCAGTCATGCTAGGAAGAAACTCTGGCTTTGGTGCGCTAGTAAAAGCCGATGCACCACACATCATTGTGACTCATTGTATTTTGCACAGGCATGCATTGGCAACAAAAAACTTTCCTCCAACAATGGCAGAAGTATTAAAAACTGTGGTGGAATGTGTGAACTATGTGCGAAATAGTGCTCTGAGGCACCGCATTTTCAGCGCATTTCAGCTAAGAAAGCCCTGGATTTTTTTATACCATTTGTTACAACATATCTTTGCGAGCAATCCTTTTCGACGATGAAAAGACTTTTCTGTGAAAATGACATGAGACTGGCACTTGCCAAGGTGAAGCCACGCATATCTGAACTGGTCTCTCAAAGGCAACAGCAGAAGTCACACTGATTTGCAGGTATGTAATTTCTTGTAAGTTCATGCATTGTGTTGGTTTTGTTCTTTGAACAAGGTGATGTTCATGCACGGATCATTTTGTGCACCAGTAAAAAAACATATCTATGTCTTGAATTTGAAAAAAAAAAAATTTCACTAAAGAGGGGTTCGGTGAATGCGCATATGAAACTGGTGGGGTTCGGTGTCTCCAACAAGGTTAAGAACCACTGCTCTAGCATGAACGATGACGAAGTTACAGTTGTTTAAAGAGCGCTTGTAAAATGGGCCCATCGGCAGGCCCATGGTCAATAAAGTGTTGATGACTATTTTTAACATATTTTGAAAAGATTAGATCCCAAAGTCATCACGATCCCATAAACAAGGCAAGCCCACCATTTTTATTTCACAAGGTAACTTTCCAGTTTTTTAAAGCTGCATTAAACAACTGAACAGTTATTAGTTGGTGAAGCCAAATTTTTTATACAGGCATCATCATGTGGTTTTATTATTGTTATTATTCAGTTTGAAAAATCCTTTGTAGTTATTTTATTAAGGTTAAAGAAGGCAGATTTTACGTGCCTAAACGCATTTGTTATCACCTGCCGTGACTCCCTGAGACTGAGGGAGAAGACGTGGACGTGACACACGTCACAGACACACAGACAAACACACACACACACACACACACACACACACACACACACATACATTGCGTTTCTTTAAGTGTGTATCCAATAAAACAGAATTCATTTTAATAGGTACCAAATCAAAACTGACTAAAGTCCCAACCAGTCTTTCATTGTCGCTAAAAATATGGAAGGTGTGTTTGAAGCAGGACTGAAGATTTTTCAGAACAAGAATTTTAAAATCCTAAAAGGTATTAGTTTCTCACTAAAAGCAGTAAAAATAGCATCTTCTTATTATTATTGAAAAGATGTTCAACATGAGGAGGTTGCCCAGAGTTTGAGTGCTTCACTGCTTTCTCAGTGTTATCAGTCTGAGCTTCATGTGCTCACGTGTTCACAAGCTTCCTCCTCCTCTCACACTTCATGCGCAAATGCACGTTTTCCACCACGTAAAGGTCCTTTAAAGGAATCCAGTCATTCAGGATGGAAAACCTGTTTAAGAGTTATTTTTGTTACAAATGTAATGTGGATACTTTTTTTTATTTTTATGATTATAACAGACATTTCCCTCTAAAGTACCAGGAGCTGAAGCAAAAACATATACAGTGTTCCTATGAGCCAGAATACACCTGATAACATCCGAATTTACATTCCTTCATCATGCTCCTGCTTCTGTTACCAATAAGACTCAGATGAGCTCAGCGTCAGTTATGGCGTCACCGCTGGGTTTAATCCAAAGTGTCAGTTGAGCTGATCCAGGCTGTTTTACCAGTTCACACAGTCTCTTCACTTTTCACTGCTAACTCCAGATCACATTACAGCCAACCTACTGTTCTCTTTAGTATCAATCACTCTGAAGAACTTAAAGGAACAGGAAATACATAAAAGTCACACAAGGACAAGATACCAGATTTTTAAAAAGAATTTAGTGTCTGTAACTCATAAACAGGAAACACCATTCTTTAACTCAGAGAGAAACTGTTCACAGCATCAAGAATCTGTACAGTCGGTGATTCAAAACAATAAGACCTTAGTCACAATAAGGAAGCTGCGGAGCAAAGTGCTCTGTCAAGGTAATAATGTATAACCTTGGATGTGAGGAGCAGGATGAAGAGAAATATGTCCTCTCTATCTGGATCAAGCATTTTGGATCAACTGGAGGGTTTTTTTTAAAAAATTAAATTTGAGAACTTTCTCATAACGGTGAGTTACTATAGTCCAGTGAAGAAGCAATATGAACCAGGAGGGATCTGGTCAGATGTGTAAATTAACTCAACTGACTCCTTTCAGGGTGGAGGAGTAGCAGCTGTACCCCGACTGAACCTCAACTCTAAGGGCTAGCCACTCTTCGGAGAATGCTGCCTATATTCGTAATCTCATTCTTTCACTCCGAGAGCAAATCAGGGTTTGTATGTTGCCCAAGGATATTTGCAGCCAACAACCAAATGTCTGATTACTACATGACCTGCTCCACCTCCTAGGCTACAGCCACCCCTCAAGAAGGAAGGTGACTTTGTGAGCAGTGTTGGGGAGTAACCAGTATTGGGAAGGTTACTTTTAAAAAGTATTCCACTACAGATTACAGAATACATGCCCCAAAATGTATTTTGTAATGTATTCCGTTACCTTACTCAATGAGAGTAACATATTTTGAATACTTTGGATTACTTAATATATTATCATGCTTTTTACAACTACATGAATGTACTATTGCTGTGTGACTTATTACTATTACTGAAGGTCCGCGGCTCCAAACCGTAGTAAAGGGACCTCTGGCTAATACGTTGGATTCCGTGTCGGGCTCGTAGCCAAAAAATAGCTTTACTTTGTTGTCTGGGTAAACTTTGCTTGCGAGACACAGAGAGAGGCGTTGAAAGGCTGCTCCAACGGAGCTTATTGTTTTGGAGGAAAACACGAACACAGTGTACAGTCAAGTCTTAATAGCATACTTACAACTGGGCTCGTCAGGCACTCTTCTTGGCTGCAGTGGTTATTATTATATTTACATGCTTCCAGCTCCCGTTTCTGCTCGATGACAACTCATACTTTTCCACTCTCCTTTTTCTCCCTCCTCGCGCTCACAGACACATAACGAGTATGGCAGTCCATTCTCCCTGCAGCATGTGTCACAAACAAGGATGCTGTGGACTCAAGAGCAGACTTAATTGCTCGAACTATGTACAATTTATTTGAAGGAAAAAAGTACTTAAACAAGGGTGGGTCTAACAGAAACTATACACAGGAACTGAGGGAGACCAGAGGACAGAGAAACGGACGTGGAACACAAGGAGAACACGGGCGGGAGAGAGGTTTTACTGATCTGGAAAACAATTAAAGGGCTGAGGTGAGTGGTACTAGTGGAGAGTCTTGTGCTTACTTGAAAACACCGGCTATTAGGCAGAGGAGGGGTTGCCGTGGGAGCGTCCCAGGGATGGCTGAGAATGCGGGGAAGCTGGTCCAGGTTCCAGGGTGTCCAGGGGAGAGGGATCCACAGTTGAAGTACGGGCTGGAGGGCAGGCCGAGGAGATGGTGAGTGTGTAGTCCTAGGGTTCTAGGCAGACTGGAGAACGGAGTGGAAACAGAACCAGCGCTGCTGATGAGCACGACGGGTGATGTATCTGGAGAACACAGGAGACGGAGAACACATTAACCCACGATCCAGGCAAACGGAGTCCAAACACAGCGGAGGCCAAGTTTACCACTAGTGGGAGCAGGACGAACTGGCGAGGAGTGGCAGGCAGCGCTGGCTTAAAAACCCTCCAGATGGAGGCATGGAAATTGGAAGCAGGTGATGAGCTGGCCAACTCCACCCCAGGGGACGGGCAACAGGAACCTGGACCACACCCAACCAGACACTCCCACGGCATATGACAGCATGGACTGCACTGCCCTTGAGGCTATATTCTTTAGGGCTATGCCTGTAGCATTCTGCCTATTAGCTTAGCACAACAACAACAACAAAAAGGCGCTCTCTCACCCAGGAAACACACAGTCACAGACAGAGTGCATCACCCTGTAACCTTGGCAATCGTAACGCTGACGCATGGAACAACAGAACATAGCTGTCCAACAAAACCCAAACAGTCCTGACCCACCACAATATGAAACAGGAAAATATCGCCGTGTAATCCATTTATTTCAACAAAGTAAATGTATTCTAAATACCACCTTTTTAAAAGGTAACTGTAATGGAATACAGTTACTCATATTTTGTATTTTAATTACGTTGTGGAGGTAAGCATGGACAACACGGAGCTCTTAGTTCTCACTCCTTCTTTATTCCTCTCCACACATCAACTGAACACATGGCGCCACAAAACACAGCACTTCCTCAACACTGGGTGTGAGTGTAGCCCTCTAGTGGTCCACCACACATGCCCCCCCCCCCCCCCCCCCCCCCCCCCCGAACACCCAGCAGAACTAGTCCAGGACCCGGCGTTTAAGTAAATGGCTGGAACAGCTGAACCGGGGAGGGGGGGGGGGGGGGGGGGGACTGACCGAGGAAAACCCAGCCCGGGAGCAAGGCTGGCACTGGCGGTCAGAAAAAGCTGCAGACAACTCGGGCTCCATTGGTTGTGGGGCACTCCTAGGGGAAAAAGCAGAATCCATCAGCCTGGTGGTAGCTGGGCGGCCGCGGCGAGGGGCCTGAGCCGGGACCACCTGATCATCTTGCAGAACATGTGCAGGCTTAAGTCTGTCAACAGAGACAACCTCCTGCCGACCGCCAAAGTCCAAAATGAAATGTTTTTTGCTCGGTTTAAGAACCCTGTACGGCCCGTCATATGGTGGACACAGTGGAGTCCTATGGGTATGGTGCCTGACGAAAACGAAACGAGCAGAGTCCAACGACCTCGGAACAAAAGTGTCTGGCAGGCAGTGGTGCACAGGGCCAGGAAGAGAAAATGAGTCCCTTGGGGGGCGAAAAGGCAGCACAGAAGTATCGAAACAAAACCCACGGAAGACGGTCGACCCAGTCGTCAACTGTTAAGGAAGCCTGGAGCGTGGCCTTGAGTGACCGGTGAAACCGCTCACACATCCGGTTAGCTTGCGGGTGGTATGCTGTGGTGCGGTGGACCTTGACCCCCATTCCGTCAGCCATGGCAGACCAAAGCTAAGAAACAAACTGGGGGACCCTGTCAGCAGGGGGACCGAAATGTGAAACCCACGTTGACAAAAATGCTCTGGCCAACGTCACCGCTGTCGTGGAAGCCAGGGGTACCGCCTCCGGCCACCTAGTCGTGCAGTCCACCACAGTCAAAAGGTGCGTGAAACCCTGTGACTGTGGCAAGGGACCAACCAGGTCCACATGAACATGATCGAAACACCTACCGGGGACGCGGAAAGGTTCGAGGGGTGCCTGTGTGTGCTGGTGGATTTTCGAGTGTTGGCATGGGATACAAGCCGCCGCCCAGTCTTTCACCGTTTTGTGAAGGCCCGGCCAAACGAACCTGGCGCTGACCAGCTTGACTGAGACCCAGACGCCCGGATGAGAGAGGGCATGCAACGAGTCAAAAACACGACGACACCATGAAAGGGGAACCACCAGGCAGGGGCGGCCAGGGGAAACGTCGCAAAGCAGGCGCGGATCGCCTTCCCACATGGGGGTGTCCTCCAGCACGAGGCCCGTTTTCGTTGACTGAAGGGCAAGGATGTCCGGGTCAGCACGTTGCTCAGCGGCCATGGCAGCGTAGTCTGCTGGCGTGCGGTCCATGGGTCAGAGACCTTGGACATGGCAAATGTCAAAGGTTTGTGGTCAACGTATGCAGTAAAGTTGCGACTCTCGAGGAAAAAACGAAAATGTCGTGTCGCGAGGCCAGCAACTCCCTGTCAAGAACACTGTACTTGCGTTCGGCATCCCAGAGCATATGACTGAAAAAGGCGAGTGGTTGCCAGACACCTGAAACCCGCTGTTCCAACACAGCACCCACTGCCACGTCGGATGCGTCGGTGGTCAATGCGATCTCCACCGACGGAAATGGGTGGGCCAGCAGGGTGGCAGACTTGGCTGTGGAAAACGCCTGGATACGTCCCGGCAGCCAGTCAACAGGATCTTTGGCTGTTTTACCTTTTAAGGCAGCATAGAGCGGCTGTAGCAGGTGGGCAACTCTGGGGAGAAAGCGGTTGTAAAAATTGATCATCCCCAAGAAGTCCTGCAATGCTTTAACCGATGTGGTACGCGGAAAAACCGAAATAGTCTGGACTCTGTCCATCAGCCGCTGAAAGGCCTGGGCGGCACCTTTCAGGCCAAACGGCATGCACAAAAACTCAAACAAGCCGCAGGGGGTAATGACAGCGGTTTTAGGAACGTCTTCTGCTTGCACGGGAACCTGGTGATACCCCCGCAGCAAGTCAATTTTAGAAAAAAATCGAGGTCCCGGCGAGATTGGCGAAAAAATCCTGAATGTGGGGGATGGGGTAACGGTCATTCTCCGTGGCATTATTTAAACGGTGGAAATCTCCACATGGCCACCACCGACCGTCCGATTTGGGCACCATGTGAAGCGGAGAGGCCCATGCACTGTTCGAGCGCTGTACAATGCCAAGGCGCTCCATGGCTGCAAACTCTTCCCGAGCGACGGACAGTTTCGCGGGGTCGAGGCGGGACGCGCGCAAACACCGGGGGCCCGACCGTGGGAATATAATGCTCAACCCCGTGCTTCGTTACCATGCTAGAGAAATTATGGACAGACAGCGATGGAAACTCTAAAAGCAAACGCTGAAGAGCATCCCCGGAGGTCACTACATTAGCCCGAATCAAGGGCTCGGCGGCCCGAGTAAAACAGGGTAGCAAAGAAAACAAGAGAGCATCAATTAAAAGTCTGTTAGCAACATCGACAAGCAGTCCATTGGCACACAGAAAATCAGCACCTAAGATAGGTACAGAGCTAGCGGCAACAACAAAGTTCCACTGGAAATCCCGGCCATGAAAACAAACAGTCACCAACCTTTCCTAAACGTTGTGATGGGAGAGCCATTAGCTGCAATGAGCTGCAGCCCGTAGTTCGCTGCTAGCCTGTCGGCAGCGGTCGGGGGAAGGAGGCTCTTCTGGGAGCCGGAGTCCACGAGAAAACGTCTCTCGGAGTCCCCATAGCCCTAAAGAATGTAGCCTCATGGGCAGTGTAGTCCGTGCTGTAGGGAGAAGGGACTACCATACTCGTTATGTGTCTGTGAGTGAGGGAGGGAGAAAAAGGAGAGTCGAAAAGTACGAGTTGTCACTGAGCAGAAACGGGAGCTGGAAGCATGTAAATATAATAATAACCACTGCAGCCAAAAAGAGTGCCTGACGAGCCCAGTTGTAAGTAAGCTATTAAGACTCGATTGTACACTGTGTTCATGTTTTCCTCCGAAACAATAAGTTCCGTTGGAGCAGCCTTTCAACGCCTCTCTCTGTGTCTCGCTAGCAAAGTTTACCCAGACTTTGGGTCCCTTTACTACAGCTCGGAGCCACGAATCTGTTTTATATATGCGCGAAATAGTTTTCTATACGAGATCGCTGCAAAAAGTGCAGCCTTACCTAATGTCCACCGTACTGTTACTCATTTTATATTAAGATTTAAAAATCTAGTTGCTATTGGTATGGTGAGTAACTTTCAGTAATAGTAATAAATCACACAGCAATAGTACATTCATGTAGTTGTAAAAAACTTGATAATATATTAAGTAATCCAAAGCATTCAGAATACGTTACTCTCACTGAGTAACGTAACAGAATACATTACAAAATACATTTTGGGGCATGTATTCTGTAATCTGTAGTGGAATACATTTTAAAAGTAACCTTTCCAACACTGTTTGTGAGTTATCACGCTCACAAGATTTTCACAAAACCTGACCTCTGACATGACCGTACTGAATCCTAAATCATTTCAAAACAGAAATAAAATCTCAAAGACACTCAGTATTTGAACGCATCTCAGCATTTAGTAAAACTGAAGTAAATTTGCATATACATACTGTACACAGTGGCTTTACCAATAACTATGTATGACAGACAGTACAAAAGACAGGACAGACACACAAAAAAGATACTAATTACAATAAACATTTAATATAAAATTTAATGGAAAAGAAAAAAGGGAATGCTCAGACATCCAGTCATCATTTGATCTCAGATTATCAGAAACCCTATAAAAACATTTCTGGAAGAACCTGTTATAACATGTTATAGTTACACCAAAATCTGTGTGGGAGGAGAATACTATGAAAAACAATGAGCTGCCGATACTGCAGTACCATTATTTCATGTGATAAGAGACTGTAAGGCATGTATGACACTTGACTTCGGTTACTATGACTGGTTATTCTGCCAACAGAAAAAATACAGTTTGACCGTCCTTAATGCCTGGGCCACGTGATGACACTTTATCATTTATGAACATATGCATTATGCATTATTATCAACATACACACACACACATGCATTGACATGACATCATCAAATTTCAATGCCATTCCATTCACTGATTTTCTAATTTGATAATTTCGTACATTAAAAACATTTCTGCCCTTTAAAATAAAATTTGAACAAACAAATATCTCCACATGATTCTCTCTTAGCTGGTCTAAGCAGCTGCAGTCAGTCAGCAGTGGGAACATTTTTCCACTCATGCGGAAACTCTCCCTCCTACACAGAACACAGAGACACTGAAGACCCATACCACACTTCAAAACCAGGATAAAGAGGTTCGGTGAATGTGGTGTTGAAGGTGTGGAGGTGGACGAGTTTGTCAGAGGAGACTCTGTAGAAGGACAGAGTGCCTGCAGGACAGTCCACATACACTGCTACTCTGTTAGAGACGGAGGAGGGTAGGGCCAAGTCTACGTCCTTCCTAAAGTTGTTGTGACAAGCACGGTAACCATCTTCACAACAGTTCAGACTCCAAGACTGATCGTTGGATCCAAGCTTGCAGTCATCGCCGTCTCCTCTCCTTCGAATTTGTCCGTAAGTCACTGCGATGTCAACCACTCCTCTCCACTCGATCTCCCAGTAACAGCGACCTGTAAGCTCATTTTTGCAGAGAAGCTGATTCCAGTAGTCAAATCTCCCTGGATGATCAGGATATGGCTGCACCGCTCTCACATGTGTCACCCTCCTGTTGTTGTCAGACAGTTTGAGGTTTCTGTGCGCTGTATTTGGGTCCAGTTCAAGTTCGCAGAAGTCTAACAGAGAAAGTACAATGTAATAGCAAAGAAATTACAATAGTAGTTTATAGATCTTAATTCTTGCACAGTCAAGCACAAACAGAAGATCACTTCCACAATCGGTGCCCCTTCAGAGTGCCAGCAGAATGAAAACCTTTGAGAGTAAGTTGAATTATCTAATCAGCTCCTCACTTGCATCTTAAGTGATTTAGGTATTTGAATTTAATAAGCGATGAATAAAAAGTGCAAACTTACATTTTTGCAGTGCAAACCTTAACACCTGCTCTGTGCTGTGGTCCACTCTGTAGATAGGTATAGTGACAGCGACATACAAATCATCAAGCAGAATACATTAGTCATGAATGCAAAGAATTCAAATTTCCTGATATGAGACACTGTTTTAGATCAAATTGCTATTTTACTGATGGGGGCGAACAAGTTACTTTTGTTGGTGATGTCAAATTGTAAACCACAAAAGTGTTTTAAGAATCTAAGAAGTGCAAAAGAATCTGACTTTGATTAAAAAACAAACAAACAAGAGTGCCTAAAAATGTTGGTCTCAATATTTTCATCCTATAAAATGTGAAAGCCCAAAAAATAACCTTTGAAAATGCATTCGAGTTCAATGTTTTTATGAGTCACTTGCTAACAAAAAGAATTAGCATAGTATGTTACCATACTGTATCATTAATGAAAACAGCAATTGGTTTAGAGTATAATTTAAAAATGTTAATTTATATTTCCATTTTCTACCTCTTTAGTTGTTTCGGATACTCCAGACTTCTATCAACGTGCTGAGATTTATTAGTTTTCACCACTGGCAGCAGCCTCAGAAGAGCCTCCTCAGTAACTGAGTATTTCTTTGAGTCAAACACATCCTGATCTTCTTCTGATGACAGTAAGATGAAGACCAGAGCTGACCACTGAGAGGGAGACAGCTCATCTTTGGAGAGACTTCCTGAAATCAGGGACTGTTGGATCTCCTCCACCAGAGAACGATCATTCAGCTCATTAAGACAGTGGAACAGATTAATACATTTCCCTGCAGACAGTTTCTTGCGGAGTTTCTTCTTGATGTACTGGACTGTTTCCTGATTGGTCTCTGAGCTACTTCCTGTCTGTGTCAGTAGGCCTTGTAAGAGACTCTGATTGGTCTGCAGTGAAAGACCCAGGAGAAAGCGCAGGAACAAGTCCAGGTGTCCATTTGGACTCTTTAGGGCTTTGTCCACAGCACTCTCATGGAGATGTTTGAGTTTAGATTTGGGTCTTACTTTAGACAGCAGAGATGATGTTTGTTCTTCTTCTAACAGATCAACTCCAGAGTTGATGAAGGTCAGATGGACATGAAGAGCAGCCAGAAACTCCTGAACACTCAAATGGATGAAGCAGAACACCTTGTCCTGGTACAGTCCTCTCTCCTCTTTAAAGATCTGTGTGAACACTCCTGAGTACACTGAGGCTGCTGTGATATTGATGCCACACTCTTTCAGGTCTGATTCATAGAAGATCAGGTTTCCTTTCTGCAGCTGATCAAAAGCCAGTTTTCCCAGAGACTTGATCAGCTTCCTGCTCTCTAGACTCCAGGGTTGATTTGTCTTAGCTCCTCCATCATACTTGACCTTCTTCACTTTGGACTGAACCACCAGGAAGTGGATGTACATCTCAGTCAGGGTCTTGGGCAGCCGTCCTCCCTCTCTGGTTTTCAGCACATCCTCAAGAACTGTAGCAGTGATCCAGCAGAAGACTGGAATGTGGCACATGATGTGGAGGCTTCGTGATGTCTTGATGTGGGAGATGATCATGCTGGATTTTTCTTCATCTCTGAATCTCTTCTTAAAGTACTCCTCCTTCTGTGGGTCAGTGAATCCTCTGACCTCTGTTACCATGTCAACACAGTCAGAAGGGATCTGATTGGCTGCTGCAGGTCTTGTGGTTATCCAGAGGCAAGCAGAAGGAAGCAGTTTCCCTCTGATGAGGTTTATCAGCAGCACATCCACTGAGGTGGACTCTGTAACATCAGTCAGGATTTTAGTTTTGTGGAAGTCCAGAGGAAGTCGACACTCATCCAGACCATCAAAGATGAACACAACCTGGAAGTCTTCAAAGCTGCAGATTCCGGCTTCTTTGGTTTCAGTAAAAAAGTGATGAACAAGTTCCACCAAGCTGAATTTTTTCTCTTTCAGCACATTCAGCTCTCTGAAAGTGAATGGAAACATGAACTGGATGTCCTGGTTGGATTTGTCTTCAGCCCAGTCCAGAGTGAACTTCTGTGTTAGGACTGTTTTCCCAATGCCAGCCACTCCCTTTGTCAGCACTGTTCTGATTGGCTTGTCTTTTACAGGTGAGGCTTTAAAGATGTCCTCTTGTTTGATTGTTGTTTCTGGTCTGTCTGGTTTCCTGGATGCTGTTTCAATCTGTCTGGCCTCATGTTCATCATTGACCTCTGAAGTCCCCCCCTCTAGGATGTAGAACTCTGTGTAGATCTGATTACAAAAATTTGGGTTTCCTGCTTTAGTGATCCCTTCAAACACGCACTGGATGTTTTTCTGTAGATAAACTTTGAGTTTACGTTGGCACTCTGCAGCATGGGTTCCTAAAGAAACATACAAAAACTATGATTACTATCCAGGCAGTTCTACGGAAGCAAAACATGATCCGAAAAATGTAAGGAACGAGTGGAGTGGAATAAAAAAAACCACTAGGATTAAGGTGACAGACAATGAGTGGGCAGCCTGTAGACAACAAAAAGATAAATAATTTCAACAGGTTTATTTCTCGACTTTTATTTCTGAAGTCTTCTCCACCACACAACGCCTTTCACACATTCTCACTACCTCTCACTACTAGTCTTCTGTCATCAAGGGAATCCTGACATCTGAGTGTGATGTAGTCAGACTCGAACATCAAGGAAGGTGGTAAGGAAGCAGACTCAGCAGACATTTCGAGAATTTACAGTGAACTCCATCATATGTGAAACTTAATTAACTTAATTACCAAAACTCAAAAGTACATGAATGCAATTACACAGCTCACCTCTCCTCCCTCATCTGAATCTGGCAGAGACTGACTATATATAGGGCCATCAATTTCCCTTCAGTTAGTCCAGCCAGTACCACTCACTTGAGCTGAGGGACCTAAAACTCTACACAGATGATTAAAAATGACAAAAAAGCTCCTCACACTTCTGATTAGCACATTTACACAACTAAACGGCTCTATTTACGAAAAAAAAAATTCAAAAAATCCCTGCAGACCTAGAAAGAAACAAAAAGAAGCATTTCTATGGTAGAAGGATCCCCCCCCCTCCCCTGTTTCCACCTGCTGATGTCATGTCTGACATCATCAGCACTTTAAAATCAGGAAATGCTAGGGGGGCCTTTCCACACACCTGACCTACATAAAGACTGAAAACAAAGAACAAAGTATGAAAAAATGACTTAATCTGCAACATAATAGAATATTAAGAAACATGTAACTGAGTATTTGCCTTAATTTGCAGAAAGTTTGTTTTGCCAGCCACAGAATGCGTAAACAAACAAACCCAGGATAGTCAGTGCAGCAATGTTACTTTGACAAATAGCAAATCATAGCAAATAAATATAGAGATAGAATAATGTGCAAAAAAGTCAACACATCTGGGACAAGTGGAGAGCATTACAACTGCTCATCCCCTTTGTCACACTGAGAAACATCCCCTGCTGGACTGTGATGTCAGTATTAAGGTCCTGAGGACTTGTGCTGCCCAGCTGTCACATTTACAGCTGGAGTCAAAAGCATAGTGAGACTCCAGTGTTAGTGAAAACAACACGCCTAGTTCCTTTAGCAAAGAAAATCACACTATTACCAGTGGAAGCTGGTGACACCAGCAGACTAAATAAACTGATCATGAAGGCTGGCTCTATGATAGGTTGCAAACTGGACCTCCTCTCCACCACAGCTGGAGGTCACCGAACAAACTTTTATGGGTAATCCTGGTGTATTTCTTATCTTATTTTAAATTATCTTACTGGTCTGTAGACAGTCGGCCAGCTCCTCCTGCTTCATTCTCCTCAGGAAGTGTTGTGTGATCTTTAGAAATGACTGTCTGCTGCTCTTCTGCTCTTCAGCTGTACCACCCAGGCCCTCATCTTCACTCTGATCAAGTCCACCGTCTCTGTAATCTGGATTTAGGACCTCCTGGAACCTCTTCAGCTCGGTCTTCACAAATCTCATAATGTTCTCCTCAAGTTGCTAGAAAGAAATGTCAGCTTCTGTTAAACACAACACCACCTTTAGTATATCTAACTGTCTGTGAGGTGCTCAGTGCAGAAAAAGCACCAACTCAGTCAACGTCACTGTCTTTGAGATATTTTTGTCATTACTTGTACCATATAAATAATGACAAACCTGGAAAGAGTACAACATTTCAAGCCCCAGCTGGCTCTGATGAAAACAGAAACATGAACTTTGGACTAAACTAAATTTAAGAGAGCAGAAAGCAGCGTTGTTCCCAAACAGCAGAAGCTGTGATGAAAAAGACTGTAGGTAGATTGTAGTATTAAGCAGAAACACTGCAGTATTTCTCCATGGTGATATGTGTTTTCTGTGCTTACATACCATAAATATGTCCTGCAGAGCTGTTTGGTGTCCACTATCAGGCTGGTGATGGGGAACCTTTAAATTCTGCTGCTGCTCGTCTCTGTGGAAATGTCAGAAAAAACAGGATACATTTCATACACAGTATATTCTAAAAATATCAAATGATAATCAAATTTTCATCCTTACGTTGAGCCTTTAAATTTAATTTCGCGGATGACGGAGCCGCTGGATGTCACAGTCAGACATGTGGTTACACAAGGATCGAATGTCTGCTTTTTATTTGGTCTTGAAACATAAAACAGACACATTATAAGCAGAGGTTTATAGAAGCTTCTAGAAACGACAGAAAGAAATGTAGTTTTCAGTCAAAGCTCACGTTTTGTCAGAGAATGGCATCTGAGAGATGGGAGTGTAAATGTTCATGACCCGTTCTCTATTCAGGGATTCAGACACCCAGCCCAGTTCAGGATCAGCTCCAGGTCCGGCAGAGTCTGGTCCAACCTGCTGCTTTACCCTTAAACGCAACACACACAGAGCTCAGAGCACGAATCGTGACGATGAAGATTCAGTTCCAACAGTCACTTCAAAGTGCTTTATGTTGTACAGGAAAGATGCTGGAATATTTTAAAGAAACTCCAGCACTTATTGACAGTGAATCCAAGCTGGTTCATTAAGAAGGTGCAGCTCTGCTTCCTGGTCTCAACTAGGAAGCAGTTTGGGGGGTTTGATAAATTTGACCAGATTTCTAGAAATGAGAGCTGCTCCATCCAAAGTGGGATGGATGCCGTCTCTCCTAACAAGACCAGGTTTCCTCCAGAAAGTTTCCCAACTATCTAGACAGCCAGCAATTTAAGGAGAACATGCAGCTTCACATGTCACAGGGGACCAGAGAAAACTACAGAGTCCGACATTGTTCTGGGAAAGTTACACACCGAGCTGAGCTGTGACCTGGAGAAGAGTCCTGACAGTTAGAGACGGTCCTCTCACCTCTGAGCTTTGATCTGGCTCTCATGTTCCCCACACAGAGTGGATTCAGAGTAAGGGACTCCCTCCTTTCTGTGCTCACACTGATCCACAGAAGAGAACACACCTTCACACAGACACAACAACACGTTCAGTCAGCACAACAACATTTATACTTCAGACTGTGTTGCTGTGTATACCAAGACTAGCTGCAGAAAATGGAAGTCATATGATATATCATTTCTTTCTTAAGAATGGTGTTTGTTCTCGTGTGGAGCAGCAGACAAGTCAGCTGCACGACAGAATAAAGAAAATCCTCACCAGCCAGATTCAGGTCCATGTCCATCACAGAGTTGTTCTATCTTCACCTTTAGAGGAAACACAGAGAGAAGCTGCTTTAACCCGAGGACTCTGTTACATTCTCATAATCACCATCAGAGCTGGTCAGACAGCAGGTCAGTGAAACCTTCATACTACAAAGAGCAGAACCCAGCTGCTTCACTATGAGCTTAATTTGTGCAAACAGTGATGTCATCATGGTTTAAGGTGCAGTAATACTAAAAAAACATGTTTGTTTTTTTTCCATCAGTGCATTTTGAATTATGAGGTTGTGTTCTTCATAACTTCTGTCAGGAAAAGAAAACATCCAAATAACATTTGTAGATGATTTTGTTGCTACAGTTTGTTTATGATGATGATTTTCTAAAACAATTAAGTTTGCTGAAGGTTTATAGAGAGCAGTCTTCATTACATCATCATTCAGCCTGGTTTATAGAAGACATGGTCAAAACTAATGAATTTTCTCTCTTTATGGTATTTATGATTTAATAAAAATGCTAAAAAGATAACTTTATAAAAAGCGTTGGTTCAAATTTATCATCAACATGAAACATGAAGCATTTCTCACATGGCAACAAGTCCATGGAAATGTTCAGAGGTTTATAAAACACTTCAG
Organism: Pelmatolapia mariae; assembly: GCF_036321145.2. Lineage (NCBI taxonomy): Eukaryota > Metazoa > Chordata > Actinopteri > Cichliformes > Cichlidae > Pelmatolapia > Pelmatolapia mariae. The sequence continues at coordinate 27,405,094 of NC_086240.1, read as the reverse complement.
ATATCTGCATAAAAACTTTATGAACCTGAACATGAACACATTTGATCAAACATTAAAATCCTTCCTGCTGAGATTAATCATTTTATATTCAATGGCCCTGTTTGATTCTTTTCTCCTGGCTGCAGGGGAGTCATGATCTGTTAATCAGTGATAAATGTTAACAATATTTTTGTAGCTCCATGTAAAGAACTTTGAACCTTGCTGTTTCTCAGTAACATCACCTGCCAGGTAAAAGTTAAAGTCTCACAATCGTTAACAATGTTTCTAAACATCTCACTTTGTGTAACTTTGCTCAGTTTGATGTTACAATACTAAAAATGTTTGAACTGATCAAATGATCATAATGAACACCGAACAAAATAAATCTGCAGGTTGATTTTGTTAGGTTTTGTGTTCAGAGTTAAAGTACGTTACCTTCTGATGGAGAAAATAATCTGCATGAAGCTGAAATGAATCCACAGCTTCAACGGGAAACGTGCAGAGAGCAGGAGATTCAAACACAGTCTCAGCTCTCTGGATTTATCTGCAAACTGAAGTCTTCCTTAAGGAAACCTGAAAACTGCGCCATGACCCTTGGAATAAAGAGCAGAAGTCACACACGTACACACAGCACGAGTCCTTATCAGCTGCATCATAAAGTTCTGATAACACACCTTGTTGTTCGACAACAAAGAAATAAAAAGAGCAAAGAAGGCTTTTATTAAGCAGCACACACACACACACACACACACACACACACACACACACACACACACACACACACACACACACACACACACACACACACACATAAACACAGAGAGGTTACAGTGTATAAGCAGATCTAACAGGCTCCGATGAAACACAGCCTCAGTCTGCCAACAATGCAGCATATACTGAAGACGTTCACTAACCATCACATCATGTTGAGTCCATAAACCCACTAGAAAAACCAGCCATTAGAACGATGTCAGGCTCAAGCCACTTCTGCAATAGCTTCACTTGTTATGTGTTAAGCATGAACAAAATTATAATACGTCATGAGTCTCTGTGGTCTCAGTGCAGTTCTGGCTGCAGTCAGTAGATGGCACTGCTACACAACCTCTACACCATTACCTACAGGCAGCACTGCAGGACTAAACTCAAATAAAAGCAGTGAAACTGGAAAAATTTCTTCATGAGACTGGAAACACAAACTGGCAACAAACCAGCTCATATCCATCCATCCATCCTCCACGCATCCATCCATACATTCATTCATCCACCCATCCATCATCCACCAATAAATCCATCCATCCATCCATCCATATACCTATCATCTATCATCCATTCATCCATCGGTTCTACCACGCATCATCCATCCATAGACTGATCCATTGATTTGTTATCTGAAGTCATGGATGCAGCAGTCTGCACAGAGGTGCAAAGACTCCCACATCTCCCTGAAGACATTGAGGTATTGCCAAGGCAGCAGAGAAGAATAAGCTTATCAGTCTCAGGCTGTCATGTCCCAAGTGAAAATGGCAGAAATGCTTTAGCTATGGGGGACTATGAGGACCTTTCATAGTCTCGTAGTTCTTTTAATATTTATCTTCACGAAAATGTGAAACAAGTGTTCAGTAATCAGTACTTAAAAAGTCAGCGGTGGTGTTCACAGGTTGCTTTTAATTGTTGAAGTAGTTAAACATATCTACAAAGTAAATATCCTTATTTGATGCTTTACATTATAAAAGTTTGGCATTCATGACATCATAAAAACATTATTTTACAGACGGTTCTGTTACAGAAACATTAATAACAGGATTAAATTATATGTCTTGTGTCTGCCAAGACTGAGAGAAAATACCTGCTGCATTTTTGTATGATAAGAGCAGCGTAATGTGTTCTTAATTATGTGAGATCCATCTCTGTTTATCTCAGCAGGTGTAAGAAGGTCCTGTGTGAGTAATCAAATATGTTTTACTGCCTCATTCAGGAGAAAAACACCTGAAACTGTTTCATGCGTCATTCAACAGTTGAGGAGAGCAGGCTTTCATTTTTACAGTGTTGAAAGAGTGTAGCAGGAAACAAGCCGAGATCGAACATCAATCATCATCAGAGAGTTGATGGCCTTTAAATAACCAAGGCTTCAGACAGGTGATTAAAACCTCTCTGTGATTGGTCAACCATCATGTACCACATGAGGCAGATGACATTCTAGCATCTCTTACCTGTCAGTCAAAGCACCCACACCCTGAATGCTAACTTAAGGTTGTTATGAAGGAGTAAGTTAGCTCTTAAAATGAAAACTTAGATTTTAATTCCACAAGAAATTCAATTTAATAATCTTTGAAAAGTCGTGTTGGTCAAACATTAACAGAAAAGCCAGAGAAACAGCGGCTCCTAGAGCTGCTTATTAATTACACGATTATGTGATTGGATTCTAACTTTTGGCTTTACTTACAGCCCCTTTAATGATCACTGGTTAATTAGCATGCTCTGTACACAGACTCTGCAAAAGTCTTTATGCTTTAATAGCCACAATTTAAACAAGAAGTTCTGGCACTCCATTAAAACCTGCTCCACAGGCTGCCTGGGACATTAAACACATGAACATAATCAAAAACTGTAGTGAATGGTTTGAGATTATATGGATGTTCAGAGTGAAAGTATACATGTGGTTGGAAAAGGTTTAACACAATGTGCTGTAGATGAAAAATGTTGTTAATCAGCGCATTTTTATGTCCAACACCAACATTTTTTACATTCTCACCTGGCTGCTTCACCCGCTTAAAGTCAGAGGTTAGAGAAGGATTGCTGGTAATGAAAGATGAGTGAAGAGAAGATGTGTACATGGCCTACACCCGCATCCATCACCTCAGCCTCCACACATTCACATTCCCCTGGACTCATACTACAAGGTTCACTTCCTGCTGCACTGACAGTAAAAAGACAGACTAATAACTCCTGTAAGATAAGATACAACAAGACCTGCTTTATTGCTCCCGAGAGGAAATTTGTCAGAAACGCACTAATAACAAACTGTTTCATACCTAATAAACTGATAAAAAGTACCTTAAATAAACTTCTCATTGTTACCTGTCAACATAAAATTCCTGGATTTAACTTTTAATATAAAATGATTGTTGTATTATTATTGTATTAGAGTCCTTTATTTATTCAGGTAAAAATCTCATTGAGATTTAAAATCTCATTTCCAAGAGAGACCTGGCATCATGGCAACAAAAGTATTAACAGCAGATTCAATATGATTTTATTTATATAGTGTCAAATCAAATCAAAGAACTTTATGTTGTAAGCTAAAGACCCTTCAATCATATTACCCGCCCCCCATGAGAAAGCGTTTTGCAACAGTGGGAAGGAAAAACTCCCTTTTAACAGGAAAAAACCTTCTGGGGTTTTTAGGGGTGAGGGGAGGAAGACGGGACAAAGACACGCTATGGAAGAGAGCCACAGATTAATAATGACTAATGATTTAAATGCAGAGAGGTGTATTATCACACAGTGAGCGAAGAAAGAGCAGGAGAGCAGAATTATCATAATGTCCTATATTTCTGACATGAAAGATTTTTCTCTAATTTCATTACACTATTTAAAACCACTCACTTTGTCTCAGCAGTGAACCGTAAAGTTTAGTAAACTGAAAATAAAACAAAATTATGACTCTATGTTTCTGTCTCACCCCAACCAGTCGTGGCGGATGGCCACCCCTTCCTAAATCTGGTTCTGCTGAAGGTTTCTTCCTGTTAAAAGGGAGTTTTTCCTTCCCGCTGTTGCCAAAGTGCTTGCTCATGGGGGTCATATGATTGTTTGATTTTTCTCTGTATATATTATTGTAGGTTCTACAATAATACATACAGTCGCCTTGAAGCGACTGTTGTTGTAATTTGGCACTATATAAATAAAACTGAAATTAATTGCTAAATAATCTTGCTTGTTGGTGCTTTATATCCTCTCTTTCCAGTCTTCATGCTAAAGTGGGCCAACTTTTGGCCTACTTTAGACATGAAATATTCATGTGGACATTTTGCTGTAATTAGATTAAATATTCACAGTCTAATGGTCACTTTATGGATTTTGTTTGAGTCTTCCTGCCACTTAGTGGTGAAATCTCATAAAGCAGGCACTTAAGAGGAGAAGTTTTAACCCCAAAAACACAACATCCTCTGTTATTTTCTCAAATTTCTTTGTTGCCTGAAAATATTTCATTTCTGTTCATGGCTATATCCTGACCATTAGCTGAACTCACAGGTCCTCAGGTGTCAAAGGTCACTGCCTGTCATACACAGCTGCAGCTTACAGAGACACGTGTGTTTAAATGATTATCCTTTGTTCTTCATGTGTATAGAAGAGCATCATAAAGGGTAAATATTTCTCTTTTACAGTCACATGTGTTTGCATCACTTCTCAGGTTTTAACATGATGGAGGAATAAGTACTGCAGTGTGGTTTCATGCAATCACATGAAATAAAGGACAAAGAGAGTCTACAAAAGTATAAAGATATATATTATTATTCACATTCAGGCATCCGTATCGAAAACTCTAGGTTTACAACTCGAGTGAGTACACCACTGTGCAATATCACTACAATATGTTACAATATGCATGTTTCTATGTACTGAGTATCTACTGCCATGAATTTTCAAATACTTGATAGGTGTAGGTACCATGAAGTATCTACTGTTTTTGTATTTTAAAATCACAGGCATTACAGCCTCAGAGAGAGCCAACAGTGAGCAGCACTTTCTGAGAGTGGAGAGAAGAAACTTCCTTAAACAGGAATTGACCTCTGGGAGAACCAGGCTCCATCATTCCCTCACCCAAACAGGCTGTGGTGATTTCATGTGGGGTCCAGCTGCCATGACCAACCACAAAAACAGGAGTGAAGTAAAAGATGTTGGCAGATTATATTCATATTTGAATCTCTGTGGGTCGACCAGAACACCTGCCCAGCCTGAATCCCCACAGTGAAGAACAACGGTGCAAGTCAATGAATCAAACTGCCAACGTTAGTTTGTTAGCCCTGGGCAAGTATGATGACCTTTGGTCTATTTTAAGAAAAAATAGAGCAACACAAGAACACAGACAGTCAGTTGAATGGAAACGGTGGTGTCTTCCGTTTAGAGGACTGAATCTGTCCCACATCCTCCACGTACACAGATTTCATTTATTTATTTTTTTTTTTGCTTTCACAGTTGGCCTCGTTGCAAACGTGGAAATAATCATATGATGTTTCTCATTCTGTACATTCACCTTTAAAATAAAGGTGAATGTACAGAATGTTAATAATTAATGTCAGATGGGTTTTTGTTAATCTGACATCACGCCAGCATGTTTGTAATCTGAAAAGTCTGTCATTGTTTTCGCACCTGCTCAGCTTCACTTTTATTACCTGATAGAGCACAGCAGTGACCTCACTCTATACCAAAATCTCACAACTCCAAAATATTAAAGAAAAACTGTTCATTTTATACTTTATAACCACATTACAAAAAAATACAAACAGAGCTGTTCGCATATTTAAATGATTAGAAAGCAGACTCTACAGCCGAAGTTCGAAGCTTCAAAGTCAGACACATCGCTTCCTGTTAGAACAAACTGGCCACTCTGTGTGCTGAACTAAAATGATAATAATACATGAAAACACTTCACATTTTACACTTCATGATGTTCATAACAGCTTATTCGTAATCAGAGAGAAACTCCGAGAGCAACACGAGGCCACGAGGAAGACGCAGACAAATCCAGGAGCTCAGGATTAAAGTTAAAATATGCTGCTTTGTTTTACGATAAAAGTCTGAATATTATAAAGTGATGCTAAATAAAAAGACCAAGTTGTGACATATTTAAGAATAAGTTAGCATTTTTACAAGAAGAATCAAAGCATTTTACTGTTTTGCTGAAGTTCTGACATATTTCAAGAATAAAATTGTAATTTTGTATCTGAGTCTTTATATTTTTAGATTAAAAATCATATTTGTAGATTAAATAAAGTCTATACAGATTAAAACATTTGATTTTTTGATTAAACCACTGAAGCTGTAACTCAGAGTCATAACACTGTGAATATGGTGTTTTTGTCTGAAAGCTCTTAATCCACAGCTATTGTTCAAGCTGAAAGCTGCAAAAACAGGAACTGCTAACACAGATGACGTCTTGTGGTTGTACGAGTAACTGCAAGGAGTTTAGAATTTATCACCACTGTATCCATGGAAACAAGCTTATAAACTCATTTTTTGCGGCGTGGATTGCTGAGGTCGGCACACTCACGGTTGATCAGATTTGTTGTGCTCGTCAAGTCTTTCTCTAAATAATAAAAATTCACCACTTAGTTCGGTTTGATCCAATGAAGTGACGACTTTGTTCTGACGTGATTTCATTGTGCTAAATGACCTGAAATTGATGTTATTTCTTCTACTGGCCTCGGGGTTTTGCTTCATTGTTTTCTCAGATCGACCCAGCCTGAAACCCTCGTGAGATTTTATGATCGTATTTGACTGTTTTATAAGTATTTCTGTAGAAAAAACCAACCAAATGAATCTACTTTAGATGACCCATAACCTCCTTCACCGAGGTACCAACCCTATGTAGCTTCTGTGGAAGACATATTTGAAACTCATTTGGAAAAACTCTAACCTTTGGAAGATTTCAGAGATGTGAGGTTTACACACACTGGCCGCTCTGGAGCGGTTTCTGGTCCAGCCTGGATGGAGATGTCCTCCATCTTTCTGTGCTATAAATAAGCTGCAATCATCCGGTAACAGAAAAATCAACTCCCTCAGCTCTAAAGAATCTGAGCAGGGCAGGATGCCAGCTAAATGTTAGAAAGATGAGCTTGTAAGTGATCAGCACTCCTGTCCTAACGCTTCACTGTCCTTACATTTACACAAAAACACACTGTACATGTCCATGCCGGGTCCATTTGTTCTCATTCATACATCAAGGACTTCCATCCAGAGGGGCTGGTGTCACTGGTTGGCCTCCTCTTCCTCAGGTCTGTCTGAGTGCATGTCTGCTCCTCTTTTCCCAGAATGCAGCTTTGTATCCTCTCAGCTGTTTGTCCGTCTTCCTCTTCACAGGAGCGTTCTCAGCTCTGCAGACAAAGAGAGGACACGTCTCTGAGTGTTCTCAGTCCACGATGTGTCTTCAATAGTGTGTGTGTCACATGTGCCGGTGCTTACCTTGGTTTCTCCTGGACGCTGCAGAACTTCATGCACTCAGCATCCTCTGAATCTGTGCAGCGGCAGCGGCAGCGGCTCAGCTCCCTCCTCACTCGCACCGATCCAAACCCGTAAGGCACCAGCTGGCTGGAAGAGTCAGAGTCAGATATTCACTGTCAGATATGATGGAGGTCCTGCAAACATGCATTAAACACACTTGCAGTTCTCCTGTCCGTCATCAGATATGTGCAGAGTCTGTGCAGCGCAGCATGATCACGCCAGCAGCAACTCTGGCTTCAAGTTAAATCACTGCCTGATGGCATTTCTGACATATTTTGGTGTTTTCTGTTCAGAGGGAGGAACTGATGATGTGCCCACAATCTTCGTATACGACTGAGTAAACAAACTCCTAAAAGTTCTGGTTCCATATACATCTGCACCCTCAAATGTGCAACAGATAGGTCTGACACAGGAGGCAAGTTCTGCTCTCCTGCAGGAAGGACCTGCTTACAGATTTCCTTGTTTAGATTTAAGGGAATTTTTAGAAGAGAGGTTGAACAGGGCTTCATGCACTGGTGCTTGTAATAAATCCCAGTCTTTAGGCAGAGTAGTTAAAGCTAATCAGAGCCTTTGGATGACCGCAGTAATAAACATGCAGTTTGTGGAACAGTTTACACTGCTCTCCAGGCAGCACGGCAGAAATCCACAGGCGACAATGTTCAGTCAGACTTTCATGGAACTTATCAGCATTTTGATTTTGAGCCGAATCAAATCCAAATAAATGTCACACTGAAGAACACAAATAGCATAGACTGGACACTGAAAGCTCCAAGTCTGTATAGTCACATGGATTCTGCTTTCCGTTTTGGACTGCTGGTATGTTTGTAGAGAATATCACAGCCATTATAGCAAATCCATCCTGGTATGGCCTCTTGAAGAGATGGCGGTTGTTAAGCTTTAGCATCACAACCAAAGTAAGACTGTGTTTCCAAATCTTACCGATACTTAACGTCAGTTTGTTTTGATTTGAAGTGTGTAAGCACATTTTTACTTGTAGCTGTTGCAGGTGAAGCTAAACTGAGTTAGAGAGTTTGTCCACACTAGTGATAGGTAACAAGCTCAACAAATTATGATATTTACTCAGTTCTCCACTAAACTAACATGATGACTGAGGACGGTGATGATGGTGGCTGACATTTCCAAATGTGTTGGGAGCAGATCATCCTGTGCGGTCGGTGAGCGAGGTCACAGCTGAGAAATACCCCTCGTGCGTCTTCTGAGCAAGAAAGAGGTCATCCGTCGTCTTTGGTGAACGATCTCAGTCGGTGACTCCAGCTTTCTCAGTGTATTATTTACCCTCTGTTATTTAAGAAAGGTTATTATTGTTATCATTATAATTTTTGGGCACTTTTCTGATTGCAGCTATATTCATCTGTGAGCATGGTGCTGATATACAAGAGCCATTGTGCTTTCACACTTTGGCTTAAAGGATGCTGCCCTTTAGTTCTGTTTGTTTCCACTGATGTGTCTTCAGATTATTTACTCTGCCTGTTCGTCTCCAACCTTTGCTCTTACTGGCATGTGAGTGTGAACTCTGTGCATACGTGACAGTGAGCACACCTCTGTCAGTTTTTTCTTTCAATAAACATGAACATTAGACATAATTGTACAAAATCTCTGGAAGTCGCACCTTTTATATCACTTTTATAATGAACATTATGCTATGACACGCTCTCTGTCAATACTGTCGACAGTTCACAGTAGTTTCAAAACTTCTGATGATGCCCTTCCAAGCAGTCGGAGGATAAATCTGCAAGGTCGTGTGATAAATGAAGTCGTCGAAGGTAGACATATGAATGTGATGCTGCACGGGTGTTCTGACCTTGTACTAAAAGTAGCTCAATTTTTTAGTTTCGTGGATTAAGACCTCACTGTTCCAGGTGAAAGCTGGCTGTGGGGCTGGGCTTATTTTTTTGCACTTGTTACCATACTCAGGCCCTGAAAAAATGACTCTCACTCCCTCTGTGGAACACATGCAGACAGCTGTTGGTACACTGCTCCAGAGTTCAGCTGTTCATAATTATCTATCACTGAAACAAACATCAAGCATCTGCACCACATTTATGGCCAAAGACGCAACAATGCTGCTTTTTTTTAAATACGCATTGAAACAGATATATTTCTCCACAACCCTGAAATCCGATCAAATATGTGCACGTGTAACTTCCTTAAAAACTCGTTTCAGCCATTGTTTTTACTGTGCAACTGCGAACTCGTGTACAATAAATGAATTAAGCAAAAACCATAAACAGTTAAATAAATAAGTCAGCAGTTTTTATACAGATGTACCATTAACTCGTGTGCTAATATTTTAAAGGTGAGTAATTTGATCAAATGTAATAACATATTCAAGTGTCTGTCGCTCAGATATGTGTTTGTTTGTGTGGAGTTTTATTCTGCAGCTCAGACAAAGAAGAAGATGACCCATGCTAGGCTAATCAGGCACACAGGTGAGATCATCACATACAGAGGCTGCAGAGCACAATGGTAATGATTCTGCAGCACACTGAGTTTATATCTGAATCTCAATACAACATTATAAAACTAAACCACGTACAAGTGGGCAAGCCCAACCTAGCCCTGCTTTCCTTTTGTCAGATTTTCTAATGCCCACCTGACCTGGTCTGAAACGACCTGTGATTGGCCAGAATCTCACATCACAGAGTGCTCCCCCTGCTGGTCTAAAATCAGGGCTGGGAGGGGGAGCGAGAGTGTAGTTCCCTCTGAGACTGCTTCATTTACAATTTGCTGAAACACTACTGAGGATTTTGTCTGTCGAGAGATGCCAGAAATATGTCTGCTGGAAAAATGAAGAAGGCGAAAACACAATTTCACTGAAGAAATTTACGTTTGGTGTTTAGATTTGGGCCAGAATTTTTGCGAAACAGTGTATATTTTTAACTTTCTGGATCAAAATAAAATGGCACACGGAGTTAAGAGCGATATATCTCCTTTGTGGAACTAACAACAACCCACAGACGTCGGAAAGATGACAAACTCCCCTTCTAGTTCAGCCAAGAGCATGAATAGCTATCTTAATCTTTAACAGTGCAATCCTTTTTGAGGTTGAGCTATCAGGCAATGTTCACAGGACATCAGCCAGAGCTTCATGTGAGCAACCTGTAGAGATCAGTAACCACTGATAAATAATTCAAACTTTCCAGATAAACCAGGGAGCATTCGGCTACAGCATGCACATTGATGCCCTGCGGTCAGAATTGAGTCCCTGCTTCAGACCCGCAGTCAAAATCCTCGTCTCTGCCGCTAGTTTGCTATTCGTTAGTATTCCCTGGGCATGTTAAATGTTTGGAACATATTTCCCAACAATCCATCAGTTACTTCCAAAAATGTACTCTCAACCAGAGTTTCATTTAACTGACTTTCAGACCTGTATTACAGCCAGACCACAAACATGACTTCGAATGACTGAGGGCGTTTATTTTCCAATTATGTCCACGTTAGTGCCCCTTATTATGTTCCACATATCTCGCTATTTAAGTAGCGTCTCTGCAAACAGCCGCAGGAGTTAGTTTTCCTGCTGCGTGGCTGCAGTGATTCAGCCCGCTGCTCATTCGTCTGGTGCCAGCGAGACGGCCAAGACGGCCTTCGGCCAGGCAGCAGGTTTGAGGAGGCTCTGCTGCTGGATTAGTGGCAGAGTTAACTAGACCACTGGAGGAACAGCAAGCAGATGCCGGTGGCTCACCAGCAAAACACTTATCTCAAAACAAGAGGACACATCCGAAAATAAACCTTCACTGATGGTAAAAAACATTCTCTGTGTCTTAATATTACAAATATTTGGATTGAGTCTACATTTCAGTCTGAATTATCCTGACTGGAGACCTGAATGGCTTCCCTTTTTCCTTTCCCTTAATTAAATGGTGACACATCTGGCTCTCGTTGCTCTGTGACCAATGATAAAATGTTACCCTTTCATCTCCCAGCTTTCCTCTGCTCCTCGCCCTCCTCCATGAGCACTCCTGTCTGCTCATTTCTAAAATATCATTGACTTTCCTCTTTACTGCTTATTGACCTTCATGTTGTTTTTATGAGTCCGTTGGCTGCATTTGCTCATTTTTTTCTTTCCTTATGTGTCAAAGGGTTACTGAGCTCCTTTCTTAAGTTACAAGAATGAATAAATCTGAGTGACCTGAACTGTTGAACTGCTGCGATATGAGTTATGGCTCCACTGTTCTGCATACCTGCTGAACTCTTCTTTTCTACTTAAGGCTGTATTTATTCCTGGCTATCGATCATATAGATTCCCTATTGGCAGATAATGTGGCGCAGGTTGAAGGTTTTCTTATATAACTCTTATATAACTAGACAGTATATGTATTTTTTGATATTAGTAGTAGGGTCCAAACACTGAAAAACCTACAATAACACAACACTTCACTCTTGATTGCAGTGTTTGCTCACAGAGGGAGCTTTGTCCTCACATCTGTCTGCATTCCTGAGTGTTTGGCTTATTTCTGCTGCTCCGTTTCCCACAGCATGTCTTCGTCTTGTCTTTCTCCCCCCACACGTAACCAGTCATGGCAGATGGCCGCCCCTCCCTGAGCCTGGTTCTGCTGGAGGTTTCTTCCTGTTAGAAGGGAGTTTTCCTTTCCTACTGTCGCCAAAGTTCTTGCTCATAGGGGGTCATGTGATTATTGGGGTTTTGTGTGTGGTATTGTAGGCTCTTTACCTTTCAACATAAAGCCCCTTCAGGCTGTGATATGATACTGTATGAATAAATCGAATTGAAAAGTGAATTAAGTGATTGAACTGTAATTTCTGTCATCATGTCTCTAAACCAATCACCCAGTCTCCATACCCAACCTCTTTAATCCTCTCACTCCTACTTTGTTATTGTGATTTTCTTTCTTTCTCTTTCAGACTTTCCCTCATGCACAGCTTCCACCTCATCTTCACCTTACTCCTGACTTTCAGACAAGTCTCAGCCACGTTTCCATCTTCCATCTTCTGCATCATCACCAGCAGTCCTACCTCCATCCTCTGCCCTTCCATCATTGGGGACGTTGCCCTACATCGCTTCCTCTTGGAGTCTAACCACCAAATACTTTATTACTCAATCTCTGAACAATTTCAGTTAACCTGTGCTTAACACTGATTTAATGAAATTGTTAGACTTTCAGGTTTAAAAAACATTAATGATAACTGTTTAAGATTTAACTTAGTTTAGTACAAACATATGGAGGGAAAAGAATCAAGATTAAAACAATAGAAAGTTTCATTGCACTTTTATTCATTTGCATATCGCAGGCTCTGCTTCTGTGGCTGTCATTTGTCCCAGAAGATACTTTTTCTTGAACAGACACCAAACAGCTTCTTGTCTGATGACTAATTCATCCTGCATTATTAATCTGGAGAACATTTAGAGTTGGCGGAACAACATGTGCTTACATATGAAGTTTGTATTTCCAGATCTCATCACAAAAGGATGATCAAAAAAGTTAATTTTCTCAGTTTCAACGTCTGATTTAAAAAAACTTTTTTTTTTTTTTTTTTGAACACATGGGCTCAGTGTTTTGGTACATGGATTAATCTGTCTGGAGTCTTTTATTTTTAAGAAAACCAGATTTTACTTTCTTGTAATACTTAATGAGGTTTAGAAAGCCTCTGACTCTCCTGAAATCCGTGAGTCCCAATTATCTACAATCTTTTTGTTCTCCAACTACTGGGAGTAAACGCTACGTCCAGATGAACAGAATCAACTTTTGGAGATTTACTTACCTGGATGATCGAGCATGCATCAAGACAACTATAAGGGAAGCATAGATCTATAGGGGAAGCATAGAGCTGTAAGTGAAGCATAGATCTATAAGGGAAGCATAGAGCTGTAAGTGAAGCATAGATCTATAAGTGAAGCATAGATCTATAAGGGAAGCATAGAGCTGTAAGTGAAGCAGAGCTATAAGGGAAGCATAGAGCTGTAAGTGAAGCATAGATCTATAAGTGAAGCATAGATCTATAAGGGAAGCATAGATCTATAAGGGAAGCATAGATCTATAAGTGAAGCATAGATCTATAAGTGAAGCAGAGCTATAAGGGAAGCATAGAGCTGTAAGTGAAGCATAGATCTATAAGGGAAGCATAGATCTATAAGGGAAGCATAGATCTATAAGTGAAGCATAGATCTATAAGGGAAGCATAGATCTATAAGGGAAGCATAGATCTATAAGGGAAGCATAGATCTATAAGTGAAGCAGAGCTAGAAGGGAAGCATAGAGCTGTAAGTGAAGCATAGATCTATAAGGGAAGCATAGATCTATAAGGGAAGCATAGATCTATAAGGGAAGCATAGATCTATAAGTGCAGCATAGATCTATAAGTGAAGCAGAGCTAGAAGGGAAGCATAGAGCTGTAAGTGAAGCATAGATCTATAAGTGAAGTATAGATCTATAAGGGAAGCATAGATCTATAAGTGAAGCATAGATCTATAAGTGAAGTATAGATCTATAAGGGAAGCATAGATCTATAAGGGAAGCATAGATCTATAAGGGAAGCATAGATCTATAAGGGAAGCATAGATCTATAAGTGCAGCATAGATCTATAAGTGAAGCAGAGCTAGAAGGGAAGCATAGAGCTGTAAGTGAAGCATAGATCTATAAGGGAAGCATAGATCTATAAGGGAAGCATAGATCTATAAGGGAAGCATAGATCTATAAGTGAAGTATAGATCTATAAGGGAAGCATAGAGCTGTAAGTGAAGCATAGATCTATAAGTGAAGTATAGATCTATAAGGGAAGCATAGATCTATAAGTGAAGTATAGATCTATAAGGGAAGCATAGATCTATAAGTGAAGCATAGATCTGTAAGTGAAGCATAGATCTATAAGTGAAGTATAGATCTATAAGGGAAGCATAGATCTATAAGTGAAGTATAGATCTATAAGGGAAGCATAGATCTATAAGTGAAGCATAGATCTGTAAGTGAAGTATAGATCTATAAGGGAAGCATAGAGCTGTAAGTGAAGCAGAGGTATAAGTGAAGTTATTTGTTTTTACCCTGTTCAATTCATCGTGTGCAATAAGCAGCAATGATGGATGAACCAGAGAGACTGTCTTTGTTATGTTTCCCTCTGTTTTAGTTCCAATCACTCACATGTGTGGAACTGAAATAACAAGTCAGCCCTAAAATATAAGGAGTGGAAAGAGATGTTTGTCTTCAGGCGTAGGAAGTAAAATGCAGTTATTAAAAGGATGAAGTTGATGACTGAAATCTGTTGAGACACACAGCATCAGTGTTTCATGGCCCATCTGCAATGAAAGTGTTTGGTGTGTTTTGGTCTTCTCTTCATTAAATATCTTCTGATTTTCACCTTTCTGTATTCCAATAGTGTTTCAGTCTGGTGTGTTTAATGTGTTCCTGTTCCACTTCCTGTTTTATTTTGGTACAGTTCTGTCTTGTGCATATTGCGTTCAGTCTTTATTGGTCCCCTGCCTCACTGCGTCGTCTACAGCTGTGTTGATTTGCTCTTCATCTTTGCTGTGACGTCTGTTATCCGTCTTCCTGTTTTCATCCCGTGTTACTTATTTATATTTATGAACTTTGCTTTCTGCTGCCTTTTGGACTGGTGCTATGTCTCAATAAAGATTTGCCTTTTTTTTTTTTTTTTAAATAACTGTCCTCATTAAGATCGGCCAAGACCGTCCTGGCCTTTTGCCAAACTGTTTCCAAATTCAGTCTCATAGATGCATCTGAAGAACGATCAGATTCATGACGAGCACGTTTTCTACAGCCAAACGTGAGGCTAGGAAATGACTGAGAGTGAACCTTTACTTTCTTCTTTTCTACATAAAGCTACACGACCAGAGTGCTTGCAGCATTGGACCTGGAGGAAGATAAATCCTTTATGATACTGGAGGTACTGAGAGTGATTTAACAGGAAGAAATATAAAAACAAATATCCTCTCGTTCAGATGTTGTGCTCAGCAGAGGCCTGCAGAGATCACGACAGAAGCGAAGGAAGATATAATGTGATGTTCGAGCGGGTAGGAGGCTGGTGTGGAAAAAACTTTGGGCTTCAAACTGTCACGGTCCTGGGTCGGTGACCCAGTGTTTTGTGTTATTATTAATCTTTGATTTCATCATGATTTATCACTGCTAGTCTGTTGGTTTCTGTTTCAGTATTTCTAGCTCCCTCAGTTCTTTAGGATTTGTACAGCCGACAATAAAGGCTCATTTTTTGTTATCATTCCACCCTTATCTCCGTTTGCCTGCACTTGGGTCCCCAGTCTCCCCACGCCTCACCGTCTGCCTCGCCAGATGTGACACAAACGTCAATCCCTGACAATCCCTGAAACTTTCAGCAAACGATTATGTTTTACTCATTTGGTGTCTGCATCAAACCAAATCCTTCCCATAGCACAATTTTCTGTTTTCTCCGCGGTATACGCCCACAGGTCACGCGTGTGGAGGGGCGACTGATAACACGTTACATTTGGACTTTTTTTAAACTTTTGAATAAAGTCTATTCAGCAGCACAACTCAAATCTCACACTGTGTCCTCCCATTAAAATATGACCACGCCATCCCTGACAGCATGTCATGCCTGTGAGGAGAGGAAATGTAGATTCTTCACATGCAGGCACTGAGTTTGACAGTTAATTATTGGCTCATATTGTCAGTGACCTCTGCCAAAATAATAATATGTTTTCTGTTGTCTTGCTGTCAAATAAATGAGTCCAAAAACTAGCAGATGTTAAATAAATTGTGTTTGTTTGAGTTCACTGAAGGTGGTTCTGATCCTGGCGTCTCTCTCTTTAGTTTGGATCACCGCCTTTTTGGATGATCAGACACATCCATCTGTAACCGAGAGGGAAACTCCTCACTGACTTCACTGTTTGTTTGAACACTTGCGAAGGTGAAAATCGGACTTTAAAAACAGCCTTTGTGCTTTAAGTACTCCGAGATTTCTGTTTTCTTCTGGTGTAAAATAGCAGGGAGCCAAAGGATGTCCTTTAAAGGTTACACTGGTGTTACTCGATATTTTCTCTTTAAACAATACAACACGAGTAGAAAAAAACCAACATTATTTCAGCTTGTTCTGATCTTCTGTCTGTTGCTCTCCTACCGACAGTGTGAACCTTCAAGCGCTGTTCTCAAATGGATAATTTTGTTTAGGTCTACAGATGTGGTTATTTCCAAGAATAAAACATGTTGTTCACTCTGTCGAGTGCATGTTAGCAAGGTTACATATTTTAAATGACGCTGTGTGTGAAGAAAAAGGAAATGCACTCGGGACTCCCCAACGCTTTTTAGTGGCATCATTAGTGACGGCGGGTGCTGGCAGTGCTCTTTAAAGCGTCTTTATAGTGAAAGCAGGAAGATTGCATTTTACCACATGGCTATATTTAGAGTGAGCTAACAGTCTGAGATGGTCCCACCACCACTGGAGCCATTTTTGGCTAACCTCTGGAAGCTATTTTGGTGACTTGTCTTTTTCTACACCAATTAATTTGGAGTGTGACTTACTGGCATGACATGAAACAGCTTACAGTGCAGTATCCCATTCAGGGAAACACTGAACAACATAATTGCACTTTATCAAAAGGGATGATGCTGTAAATACATATAGTAAAGCTCAAACCAGACTACTTTTCCATTTTATTATTATTTTATTCTAAGATTTCTACACTATCTTCCACATTTTTACCTTTAAATCTTTTCATCTCATTATTTTGAACAGGGGTAAATTGAGTTATTATTATTATAACTGCGTCTCATTTCTAGAAACAGTTGAGGATGAAATGTCAACACACAAACGGGAGCAGGCTGTGAGTTGTTAAGCGGCTGTGGGCAGATAAAGGTCCGACCATGATTTCAGACTCTCTGTTGAGTTGGTGTTAAAGGGTTAAAAAAAGCTCTTTTGAAACACGGAGAGGAAACTGAGCAGAAACAACCCTTCTTTAGGAAAGGTGTGCTTTCTCATTAGCTCCACCACATCTAAGCGGTTACTCGTTGCTTGTGCATACTGAACTAAAATGAAGTTAATTGCTACCAATTGTGAAGGGAGCTGCACGCCTACTTCTTATTTGAGGCCAGCCATTTTAAAAAATATGAACAACTGGACTAGAAAAGACATTCAAGTCAACCCGACATGGCTGTTTCAGGGAACCTTTGTTACTCACTTGTCTCTTCACAGAGTTAAAGAAATGTAGTGTTAGTATTAAAGCTCAAATAATCAGGCCCCATTTTATCTTAATGACCTTATAGTACCATATCACCCTATTAGAGCACTTCGCTCTCACATTGCAGGCTTACTTGTTGTTTCTAGAGAATTTAAAAGTAGAATGGGAGGCAGAGCCTTCAGTTTTCAGGCCCCTCTTCTGTGGAACCAGCTTCAAGTTTGTATTCAGGAGACAGACACTATCTCAGCTTTTAGGATTATGCTTAAAACTTTCCTTTTTGCTAAAGCATATAGTTAGGGCTGGACCAGGTGACCCTGAATCCTCCCTTAGTTATGCTGCAATACGTGTAGGCTGCTGGGGGATTCCAGTGATACACTGTGTGTTTTTTCTTCTCTCACTATGTGTTAACAGACCTCTCTGCACTGAATCATACTGTTATTAATCTCTGGCTCTCTTCCACAGCATGTCTTTTATCCTGTCTTCCTTCTCTCACACCAACCGGTCATGGCAGATGGCTGCCCCTCCCAGAGCCTGGTTCTGCTGTAATTTTCTTCCTGTTAAAAGGGAGTTTTTCCTTCCCACTGTTGCCAAAGTGCTTGCTCATAGGGGGTCATATGATTGTTGAGTTTTTCTCTGTACGTATTATTGTAGGGTCTACCTTACAATATAAAGTGCCTTTAGGTGACCTGTTGTTGTGATTTGGCGCTGTATAAATAAAACTGAATTCAATTGAATTGAATTGAATTGGATTGAATTGGATTGAATTGAAAGCTGAACCAGGCATTAATTAAAGACTTGTTGCAGTGGATGTGACTAAGGCTGAGCAGCTGTTCTGGGGGAACTCTGCCTTTTGCTCTGACCACCTCGCGTGACCCTGATGTGGATAAGTGGTTGAGTGTACACATGCATGCTCAGTAGGAAGGGTGCTGCAGAGTCTGACTCTCTTAAGGAGAAATATGGAAATGAAATGAGAAATGTAGAGAAAATTTCTAGCCTCACCAACCATTCAGAGACTTGAATGGTTAGTGAATGGTTGCTCCATGTCACCACTTTATCTGCTTCAGACTCAGCAGTGAAGCTAATGTGCTACCGTGCATGTCTCTGGTCTGAGGGAGAATAAGGGGAAAATCACTGAAAATTCAGAAAATCACTGCCTTGACAAAACAGTGAAAGTTAATCTTATTCATGGACTGAAGCTGCTGCAGAAGCCTCCCACCCACCGCCCCCTGCTAAAGCTGTATGCACAGAGCTTTGTTTATCCTTTGGACAGATTATAGACAACTTCTTTTCTCGGTTTTGTTTTGTCATCACATTTACGGCAGTAAACTTTATCGCAACACTCCAATGTTTCATTACAGAGGAAACGAAGCCTTAAAATGTTTAATATTGTTCTCTCACAGACTCACCTTGGGGTGTTGACCCAGACGATGCCAATGTGACAGAAAAAAATGCACTCTTTGTCTTTCTGGTTCTCGCAGGAGCAGCGTTTCTCTCGCCGGTGAGCCGTATGGGGGAGCTGCACTGGGGGGCCCTCCTCCAGCACAGAGCTCGAAACAGAGAGGGCTGGAACACACAGGCAGGGCAGGGTTATCGGCTATTAATGATCATCTAATCAAGTACGCAGCGATTCTGCTGCTTTGTCATGAGTGGATGAACGGGAGATGTTTGCATTAACTTGAGATTTGAGTTCAGATTTCTAATTTTTACTGACAATTCTGTTTAGATCAATATTAATGAAGAAGCCGTGTGAAGCAGCTTTATGAGTCAGTTCTCATCTAAAGCTGGTGTTGAGGAGAGAGACGATCATATTTTATCCACATGTCAGTCTCTTTGTCTCTTCTCTTTACATTTTTGCTGATGATGATCTGTGCAGTCAAGGTGCAAAGATACATTAAAATTTGCCTACACAGCACGTGAATTCCTACAGGTTCTCTTCTTCTCTGCTTTACAATGTATTTGGCCGTTCTCTGGCCACTTGCATAAAACTTGATGTTTTATGTGCGTGTCAAATGCAAAGAGACGTGAAGCATCAACAGGAAGAGTGGGAATACTGTGGGCTCCTGACACTGTGAGCTGGCATGTGCAATTGCCACTGATAATTTGCAAATGCCTAAAAACAATAGACTGTATATAAATTCTGTAGTCATTTTAACAGGATCCATTGGGCAGGTCCAGTGCAAAAAAGCATACGCTCCCTAGTCTGAAATACGAGCATGTATTAAATAAGCATGGCCACTGGGACACATCAGGAAAGTGTTTACTAGGGTCGTGTATCAACTGAGCAGTAGGGTCAGTTTCTCATAGACCTATTAGAAAGAATGGACACTGCATCCAACTTTCATTCCTGCATACTTCCAGTTATTATATCCAGAAACTATAATGCCAGGGTTTGCTCACATCACCAGCCCTGGGGCAGATTGGAAAACTGGAAAACATGAGACTGAAAATATTGGTTTTAATATCTAGACTGGGTACAGATATTAATGTTTAAATTTGTATTGTGGTTTATTATTCATTTTATTTTTATTTGCTGCTAATAAGAAATGTCAACATAAATCAACAATGATGGATGGTGAAGACGGTAAACATTAAGAAAGTTCAGATGCCCACCATGAGCAGCTTCAAGAGCGGCTAGCATGGCGGTAGAGCTGACTGCAGGATTATAAGTTAATGGCTCAACAAAGAGATCCAGCCTATTGGGGCCATGAATGCCTTTTAGAAATTTCATGGCAATCGATTCAGTACCTGTAGAAATAGCTACTCTTAACCTAACTAGTTCATTCACTCACAGCTTTTCCGTTGATGCACAACAAAGGAAAGACTGTGTGCAGCTTTTACTCTGTTAAAGTCGGAAATTACTTTATTCAATTTTATAGCCACAAGGTCTTCATCAACACCCCAGAAAAGCACATTCACAGCCACAGTCACATGACACCATGCCCTCCAACAGGCCTGGTGTGTTTCCGATAAGAGAGACAGAGCCATTGTTGCCTTTGTTTTTGTGGCCGGCACGTTGGAACTCCCTGTTTCTTCCCACTTAACTTAACACAACGCCCTTAGCAGGAATGACATGTAATACTGTACCTGAACACAGACTTACAAACACAAAGACACAAGTTCAAAAGCACACGTACACACAGAGAGCCCATAAAGCAGGCAGAACCCACAGACGGCCTTTGATCTTGTTCTCGGTGCGCATTTACATGATTTACATGATTTACACGTGGGAGCAAAATAGCACCTTTTCTCACAATAAACGTAGGTGTAGCACTGTTCTTCACACGGCTGTGTCCCAGAAAATCACATTAGGTTTTTATTCATGCACGTTTTCCAAAGAAAGTTCATAAAGGCTCGCATTCCAACTAACCCCAGCCGTCATCAGCAGGACGAGCATTCTCAGACACACCAGTCAGTGGAGGCCCTTTTACTACAAACTGGCCAAGCACGGTGGTTACAATAAGCATCCCAGTAAAACACTTCTCAAGCAACATTTTCAAACTCCTTTTGGGGGATGCTGAGATTTATAATCTCTCCAGGATTTTCTGGGACTACCCGGAGGTAGACCAGCACAGAAAACCTCCAATAAAAGGGAACATTAAATGGCTCTTTTTAAGTGGCAGATTCCAGATGCCAAAACTTCTTACTCTATATCTGAGACTGAGCCTAGCCCGCCTACGCTCAGATCTCATTTTAGTGAGTTTGTGCTGTCTTGAAGGGAGGACTCTACTATTTGCCAGAAAAGAATGATAGATTAGATGTAAATCCAAGAACAGGAACTCTGTTATCTGGATTTGAGTCACATTTTTAACACATATGCATGCACTTTGCACTGATACAGAGCATTTTGTATATGCTGTTATTGGAGGAGTGAGGAGGTTTTATTTAGGCAAAGTACAGACCGGGAACCACACAAAGCTACCTGCTGCTGTTTGTAACGTCATATTGAAGTTATATGTGTTTTTGCACACCTGCATGTTTCAGTGCCAGATGGACACGTCTGTCAGCACAGCAGCTTTCTGGCAGACGTCATTACGATATCAGACACGACATGATGAAGAGGATAACGGATCTCCTGTTCTGCTTTACCTCACGGTGTTCGGATCTTATTTTTAACCCACGGTCTTTGTGGTAACGCTGAAGTATATTCTGAAAAGGATCTGTGATGACTTTCTTTAAGAGGAAACCTTTGGACTGATTTGAAACACTCAATGTGAATAAAATTCCTTCAGAAGAAAACGCTACAAAATGTAAAATGATTTTAAGGCCTTAAATCCCCGCTTAGCTTCAACTTCCTAATAGCACTTCAGGCTTGATCCAGACTTCCTGACCTCACAGTGGGGTCGACACCACAGATGTTTAACATCACCTTACTGGTTGGTAGAAACTGAGCTGAGGGTTGATCAGTGGAGTTTCAGTCAAAGCAAGAATGTCAAATAAAAAACAGAATCTTTGTTTAAAGACAAAAACAACTGTTAATTTGACAGAAGAAAAATGACCTGCAAAGTGTCCTTCCTCTTTATGTAACTGAAGCTGGTGCAAGTACACCAGGAATTATATTTATTATTAGTTATTAGTCAAGGTAAAATAAAAATTCTCCAGGTCAGTTCTGCTTCGGCTAAAAGTTTTTGGGAAATTTCACGTCTCAGTGCTTCTGTATCTGGAGTTTGTCTTGCAGCATGAAGACACATTAAACAAACACATCTTCCAAACTGGTTTGCACAGTTACTTTTGGACAGCCAAGTCCAACTCACCTGAACTGAGGGACTTTGTCACGATACTGAGGTTTGAATCCATTTGGCATGGAGATTTCACACTTTTTATCCATGGTCCTCACATTTCCTCCTAAAAACACACATGCTTGAGTGTGACCTTTACGTACTGTACATAGACGAGGTTAGACATGCAGGTTAGAAGTTTCAATCCCGGCCTGCATGAGGAAACAGTCAAACAATGCTGCCTCTCAGATGACTTCAGAGATTTATCAGGTTAAATCTCTGTCATCAAAACTAAATTCCTCAATAAAGACTTTCAACTGCTTCAAAGGCCACTTGTTTGCATCGAAAGCTAAAAAAAATAATATGACACTAACTAGCTTCACATTTTGTGATATTGAATTATTATGTTCCTATTTAGTCATTATTATTCATCTTTTCCGAGGCTGTGCCAGAGAATGACTGAGTGAGTGTTGCTTCCAAAATGTCACTTTAGAGCATTGATGTCGAGTCCAAAGGCCAAAAATATGCAAGAAACAAACTGGCACCAACGTCGACCTTGCCTCTCTCAGTTTGAACACGTGGCACCCAGCTGTGCGGTGGCTCGAGTTTCTCCATCATTGCTTTTATATTCTTTAACAGAACATATAATACGCATGTTTTATGTGTACGTACAGCATCAGAGATTGCTGTACAGATGCAACCATCCTCGCTGGTTTGCATCTTTTGAACAGGGAGATGTCTCCATCGCTCATTTGGCCTGTAAACCTCTGATTAAGTTAAGACATCTGACTGAAGACGAAAGAAGCAGCTTGTTGTAATTACTGCAAAATCGGAGACATGGACATTGATTGAGCAGTCTGGAGAAAGGATAGAATAATACTAATAATGACAGAGTGCAGCATGCAGATGTTTGCAGCACTGAGCGTATCACGAATCCTCAAGTTTGTCAGGAAAAAAAGTGAACTTTTCAGTGCCATCACCTGTCGGCGCCTTTCGCTTCATCCTCACTAACGTTTTGATTTCAGGGCTGAGATCTGTCAAGAAGAAAATTGAAATATCATTTATCATCTTTATTTTATCATCGCAGCCTTCTTTGAACTTATCACTGTCACGGTTCTGGGTCAGTGTTGACCCAGCATTTTGAGTTCTGGTCTATTTTTGAATGAACGTTTTGTTTCTCGGGTGTTTTGTTGATGATGATGATTATTATTGTTTGAGTTCTATGTGTTATATTCGGTCTGCCTCTCAGTCTGCGTCTTTGTTTAGTGGTTTCTTGTTTCCTGTTTTATTGTGAAGGTCTGTGTCTCATGTGAGTTTGTTCAGTTTAACTGTTCCCCTGTCTCGTTAGTCCAATTTCTCCCAGCTGTGTCTTCCTCCTGTTGCCCATTCCCTGATTACCACTCTGTGTATACTAGCCCTGTGTTTTCCTGTGCTCAGTGTCGCGTCGTACCCTCACATTATCTGTGTGTCCCGTCTGCCTGCCTGCTTAGTTTATTTTTGTATTCTCAGTTTAGTTTAGTTTCTGTTTCGTTGCTCCAGGAATAAAGCTGTGTATTTTGAGTTCACGTCTGCCTCCGAGTCCTGCATTTTGGGTCCTATCTCCCTGCCTGCCCGCACACAGCCATGATAATCACCTTATTTAATTAAATACTCCTTTTTGTATGACAAAGGCCAAGATTTTATGACTATATCATAAAGACAAAATGACCTCTGCTGAATGAAGTAAGGACAACCTCCTGGGGCAATTTTAGGCCACCTAAGGGTTATAGTTAGGGGTCTGATATTGACTGATGGTGACACTCAATGGACCACTCACACTCACACTGGGTTGGTGCACAGTCCCAAAGACATTTGTGTTAATTACAATATTCATAAACCTGCAGAGACAGAGGAAATACAGGGTCTGCTTAGGTCTGCTTAGGCTGAGCATCCTCAGCTGATTCCAGATGTTTTTCAAACCTTCAAGTTTCAGGTTTTGTTTGTCTTGGGCAGAAGGCCTTCAAGCTGAAAGTTGGTTCTTTATTGTTTCCTTGCCACAGGCAGTGAATTACACTTTATGGATGTAAACATTTAACTTTTCCTGGACCTTATGATCTCGTCTCTGTATTTGGCACCCTTTCAGTCCTTTAAGCACCTCTCAGTGTGATGCACATTTCCTTTCCCATAATTTGCATTTAGTATTTTGTGATCCTTGAGCACAGGTATCCACATGCCTGTGCATATGAACCTGCATACTTTACGTACATGTGCAAGTATTCATGCAAGCTCGTGTGCTATTTTGCATCTTTGGCTCAAGAACAAAAAAAAAAATCATGGGAAATACCAAGAGGCAAACCCCCTGTTCAGGATCCTGCATCGTGTGCGGACTGCTGAGCCAAAGTTTAATTTCTTGCCCCTGTTATGAGAGGGTCTGGTTGGCTCCGCGGGGTTTGACAATATTTGACAATATGCACATGGATCAGCTGCTAATCCACGAGCTGGTTGTTTGGACTGGCAGAAGTCAGTGCACAGGTACAAACCTCTCAGCCAGGAAAAGACTTGGTAACATTCAGTCCTTTGAATTCTTCAGCATTCATAAACACATGAGAAGAAACAGAAGGTATGCAGTGGTTTTGTGTAAGAAGTAAAAGACTGTATTTAGTTTGAGCGCACTCTTGGGCATTGTCATCTGTTGTGTTTTTCTACCCTTGGTGGGCACAACGTTCTTGGGAGGTTATAAAAAGGTACTGAGGCCAACATTAAAGCCAGAGTAAACTCTCAGCCTAATTTGAGGCCGTTGAAGCCCCAGTGTCTCCAGTTTTATTTCACGAAAGGCAGAATAAAATTACACTTGAGAGTTTAAAAACAAAATACACTTTCCATCAACCGTCCCTGATGAAACTCTGTCGGCCACCCTGGACATGTTGCTTTGTCAGAGCCCTTCTGACCTCCAGACTCAGCACAGGTGAGCACAGAGCGAAGAACGGCGAGCATCAAGTTAGTGATTAAGATGAGACATGAGCTACAGAAGGTAACCTGACTTTATCCTTTGTTGACGCACAGGTTGCAGTTTGACGAAGAAATGAACCCTTTCATGTTATTTGCCAAAACATTAGAGATTTGTGACTTTTGAAGACTGTCTTTGTAGATTTTTAAGCTTTTTACTAAACAGCTGTTTGACAGCTGATGGCTTGTTTCATTCCAAAATATTTGGAATAGGAAATGTAAAAGAGGGTTACATAGTGGCATAAAGATTGTGTTCAAGGATAGTAAAATGAATGAAATAAATGAAAAAATACATTTTTAAAAAATACACAAATATTTTAGTAAAGTGTTGTGCCCTTGCTACCAGAACAGCTTACCTGCTCTTAGCTACTGACTGTCCAAATCTGCTGATCTCTGTTGGAGATACCAACACCATTCTTCCAAATTCTTTTACTTCATTTGTTTCATTCTAAAGTCAGCTGGCCTGAAATCCGGTGAGTGCCCAGGGTACAAGTCCCACCATTTCTTCCTAATCTAAGCATTTAGTGGACTGGGGCATCATTATCCCAGGAGAGAAAGGTGATATGAGTTATTACTTTGCATTGATTTGCAGTGACCAGTCTCAGTATAAGGAAAAATGGACAGGAACAGAAGTGTAGGGCTCAAACTGTAAGGGTCAGGGTTGTAGTTTTTCTTTCAAATTACCACCCATCTGCACATTTTCAACCAGCTCAGGCTGTTTCTGTTGTTATACAGGCTTGTTAGGTTTTATTTAGTGTCCTCAGTGCTCAAAGAAAAAGGCTGTGGTGTTGTCTTGTGATTTCAAAGTGCTGCTTTCTCCAGCAATCCCTAATAAGGCTCAGATGTCTGGCTGTGATAGACAAATACAAAACATGCAGCACAGATTAAGACCAACGGGAAGGTGGAGATAGAGGAGACAAAAAAATGGCAAGAAAAACGGTAGACAGTTTGGTAAGCGGAAAAAAAGACAGCCACAGCCAGAAAAGTAGAGAAAGAGTAGGGACAACATGTTGACAGAAAGGTGCTTTAAAAATTCTCTGAGGTCCTCACGCTAACAAAGACTCTACCCAAACTATATTTGTTTAAGATGATGGAGGTAGCATGTACCCAGTAATTCAGTATGCTAAATATTTCATGGAAAAGGCAGCTCCTCGCCTCACCTCAGTCATAAGTAGTACCCTGTGACAGTAATGAGCATGCACACTGCTGAACAAGAGGAAATGAGTAGATTGAGTGTTGGTCAGGACACCCGAAACCACAAGTACTATTTCATAATGACGATTTCAACTGATGTAGAAACAGGAAGCACGCTGGTGTTTCTCAGAATGTGCTCACACTTTATGACAAACCTTATCTTTTTTTCTCAGTAATTCTTGTTTCATAGAGAAGATGTTCAGCCAACTTCCATTTATATTTTCCTTTTAACTGCACACTGCTTGAAATGATTACAACTGTTAGCTCTAGCTTTGGTGTGTAAATGTAAAAGAAAACATGCAACTGCAAGTAGCCACCCCGTCCTTTAACCTTTAAGATCTACCTGAGGATGTGGGTTTTCATTCAGCAACACTAAGAGGGTCATACCATAATGCTGCTACAAAGGCCCAGACTTGTTCTTACCAGGATTACACATAAATGTGCCCAGCTGTACTTCAGCTGGCTGGCATGTGGCATGCTAAATTAGACTTGGTGTCAGGCTTCTTTGACACGTACTGTACATGTGACAACATTTTTATTATCACAAATATAAATTCATCATACAAGAATGAGCATAAAGTATGATTTAAATTGGTTAAGCTTGTAAACTGTTTTGAGAAGATCGGCTCTGTAAGCCATTGTATGCACTGCGTGTGGTTCAAGCCAACAAACCTAAAGACCAAACCAGGAATGTTATCTTTGAGAACAGAGGGGTCACTGGTCTGCTGCTACCTAGAATGGTTATTCCACTTTATGTCTTTGGTGTTTCAAAAGTTTAAATTAGTTCAAATCGCAACTAACTCTTTAAAACACCCTTTAATGTGTTTGTCCTTCATCGCCTGCACCATGAAATGAGTCTGTTTGACAAACCATGATTTTATTGCCAGTGTTTCAATTCAATATTTGTACATTAAAATAATTAATGTATTTTTATTCACTATGTAGGCACCTTTATCAAGCCTACAAAGCTTTCTTTGTAAATGACTCTTCTATAATAGAAAGCCTGGTTTAGACTTGTGCAGCAAATTTAGGAGTATGAAAACACAACACAGCCCTAGTTTTAGAAATGAAAGATCCACGATCGAGTTCTGCAGGTAGACCTATTCAAAAAGTTAAATATCCCAGCCTGCTTTGATTTTTAAAGTTCCTGGCAGGCTCAAACTATACCTCGGGCTAATGTGAAATAATGTCCTTTTGTATTTTTTAAAATTACAACTTCCTTCTGTGAGGGCTGTACCATCAAGATTTCTGAAAACATTTTTATTAGCTGCTTCACAAAGATATCTGGGGATTGAATGTGCTAACAGTCTGAAGAACACCTAAACCAGGCACTGTTACCCAAACTCAGCTAAAGACCAGCTTATACCAGTTTTCATTAAATCCACAGTTTTACTTGACTCATCAGTCATTTGAAAAATAATTAATTTTCAATGAAAAGGGTTTTATCGCACAGTCCTTAGCATGTACAGCTGTAAGACTTATTTCTTCAGCAGCCCTCAGGTATGTTAGCTGGAGGCTACAAGAGGTCGTTTTGTGTTCATGGTTGGATTTCTGTGTGGCTCACGCTCAGCTTCACAGACTAAATCATCCCATCTTACCTGACACAGGAAAATGAACCAAGATGGAATAAACGACTCAGAACTGAAGAGCTACAATGAATGAATCCAAAACCCAGACAGCAAGATCAGCTAAATGTAACACAGATTCATGTCATGCAACCCAAAACCTTGTGAAATGCGACGCCACATTCCTGAAGTTTCTAACTTCTTCTCAAAGTATACATTAATACAAAAAGGAACGTTTTCACCAGACTCTGTGCAGTCCTGTGAAGTCCACCATGTCTGGAGCATTCAACTATATATGAACATGATCTTTAATTGTTAAATAAACTGGTTCTTATACAGCACTCCTCTACTCAGAGCACTCAAAGCACTTTATATGGCTTGCCTCATTCACACGAAAACATCTTCTATGTATTTCCTAACTACGTGCTATCTATCTATCATTCAAACTCCAGTGCAGGAAACCTGAGGTTATTATCATACCCAAAGATATTTGGCACGCAGACTCGAGCAGACAGGGATCGAACCACTAACCTTCCAATTAGTGGGTGATCTGAGCTACAGCCACCTCCAAGTGAACAGCTCTCTGAACGGAGAAAGAGTGAACAGGTATGGCTTATTTATAAGGGTTCCCAGGAGAAAGCCTCTTCTGTCAAAGAAAGTACTTTGCTTGGAGAGCACTAACTGTGAAGAATGGTGGTAGAAGGGTGACAGTTTGGGCTTGATTTGCAGCAACAGGCACTTTGCAGTCATTGAATCCACCGTGAGCTTATCTACATAGCAATGTATTCTAGAGTCAGTGTGAGGCCTAAAGTTTGGACTAAAGCTCGGCCTAAAACACACAGTGATCCCAAGCACAGCAGCAAATCTCCAACAGAATGGCTGAAAAAGAAAAGTACTGAGGTAGTGCAATGACCCAAAGTCCAGACCTCAACCTGACTCTAATGCTGTGGTGGGTCCTTAAGAGTGCTGTGCATGAATAAAAGCCCGGCAACTTCAAAGAACTGAAGCAAGTCGACGATATGCAAAGAAAGGTGAAACCATCGTGATGCTGCTCACTGGGGTTTCGTATTTTGAACCTACAGTTTATTCCAGTATTATTCTCATTGGTTTTTTGGTCCCAGAAAAGATCACATTTGGCGGTGTTTTACTATAACCAGACCAGCCGTTTTAAAACACAAAGCAATCCTGTGTTGGAAGATGGTGAGGTTAGAAAATTACTTTTAGTTCCAGTTTCATCAACATTGAAGCGTGATAGAAGTATAAAAGCACTTTTGACATTTTTAGCCTGAATTAGACATATTCTTTTTAAATTTGACCTCTATCATGTTTGAAGTGTGAGACGGCCCTCCACAGCTACCTGTTTGTAGGACCGTCAACACAGGAATTTGCTGAAAGAGCAAGGGTATGATTATATATTCACGCGGAGCAGGTCACAGGGTGCCGTGACACTGACACTGTAAAACTTCATCATCCAAGAGCTAGAAAGCGACAACAGAGGGAGTCCTTACACGCTACGTGACCTCTGATGGCTTTTTGAATAATAAAATGTCACGATGAGCTCGACTGTGGAAACCAGAGAACAGAGCGCCTAGCTGGGGTTTTGCAACGCAGACTTTGGTTGTCCTTCTAAGCAGAAATGTTTAGTTGGACACCTGTTGGTTGATCTGTTCCTCCCAGTCTGCAGACGTACAAGCAGACTGTTTTGTTTTCATTAAATTCTTTTTAATCAGGTGGCACCAAAATGGTTTTTGGATAAAACATGCAGGTCTCATTATACAGCCTCACAGTCCTGATGTTGTTTCTGCTTTCAATGAAAATATGAATAATGTGAACATTAAAACATTGAGATTGCAGTGCTTTCATGTCATGAAAAATAACGTGTAGTGCTGTGGATTTTTCCTTCATGAAAAAGAATAAATTCATAATTTATTGACATCTCAAAGACTATTCCTAATCGATTTTTGATACTTGATTTGCAGAAACTGTCATGGTATTAAAAATGAGCAGTATTTATGTAAGGGATACAGAAAAAGGTCATTATTTTTTATTTAACCACTTTTGTTTATTATTTTTGTAAGCTTGATAACTCCTTTCTACCTTTTGTTAATTTCAGGGCTCCAAAATTAACAAGTTGCCATGGTAGTCCACAAACCTGTTTATTAACTCACTGGCTAATAAAATCAAACTGAGTCCTGAAAGTGGAATAAAAATTAATCAGCATCTGGAGAAATACTTAGATCTCAAAGAATGACATATTCCTTAATTTGCTTAGTGATGCATTGTCTTTTAAGAGGATCATGTAAATTATACCATGTAAACAGAGTCCTTACATCCCACCCATCTAGTAACAGGATAGATATAAAAACGGGTTTACCTTCACTGTGCTGGATCAACATTAGAGCCGTGAAGAGGAGACAAATGAAGGTGAGGTCCATTCTGTTGACCTCCTCAGCATCCAGGTGAGAAATCAAAGGAGCAAAAGCACCTTGGCTCCTCGTAAAGTTCCTCGCAGCAGCTGGAGGAGCTGAAGCAGCAGAGCAGAGGCTCCTGCTGAATCAAAACCCTAAGTGTTTCCAGTGAGCACCTAAGAAGAAGAAGAAAGGGCTCCGAGGGTTTGTTTCAAATGTCCAGTCAGGTAACGCGCTATGCACAGCTGCCTCCCAGGTGCAGCACTGAGAGGAGTGTGGTGCTGGGTTGAATCCCGAGGCTGCTGCGGTTTCCAGACGGAGGGAGGATAATGTGACGATCTGTTATGAGCTGCATCAAAACAGATGGAGAGAAGTGACTGCGAGAGGAGGAGGAGGATACAGCGGGGAGGCTGGCTCTGCGCTGAGACACCTTCACAGCTTGAATGTCATTAATCACAGCCTCCTCCTCCTCCAGTGGTTCATGCTCTCATGCTTGCCGCGTCCCTCACTAGTCTCTTTCATCTCCTCGCCGCTTTTTTTCTTTGTGTAAGCTGAGTTGTGACGCTCGCCTCCCTGGGATCTCCTCACAGAGTGCTCTACACGTGTGGAACAGCCCAGCTGGCTATTTGAGGCACACACGTCTTTATCTCTGTCTGTGTGGGGCAACACGTGCATACATGTATAGTTGTCATCCTGCCCCTTTTGAAATATTCCTTCACCCTCACTGAATTATTGTCCCACCAGCAGCTGGAGTAAAACCTGCCTGGAGACACTGAGTGAAAACTGTAGACCTGAACTTTTAAGTGTTTAAGTCTTGTTTGAAAAAGAGCTAATCTGCCACAATGACAGTTCATCTGATGGTAATAAATTATTACAGACACAGGGGTTCATTTCTTTGTTTGCTGTAGCTGTCCTCTGTTCTCTATGTAGTGAAGAGTTAACATTTGCCAGTTTCTGAGGCGTCTGTCACACAGAAACATTTAAAAGTTTTAGGCTGCAGACATGATGACAGCCTGTTAGTCAGTGCCCACTCAGCTAATGATGCACAAAGCCACAGACTATAAAAAAAGACAGATGTAGCCACGGTGACCTGCAGCGATCATTTGAAACCAGGAACACAAAAAGAAAATGTTCACTGAGGTCATAAATTAAGCGAGTAGTGGGGTGAATTCTCAACTCTGGCTTCCACCCTCTGAACTTTTTTTAAACCAGATGCCGAACGTGACTGACAAACAACATGTCACGCTCTATGTTGTTACTCATCAATCAGACCGGCAAGCCTGACCCAGAGAGCGTCCTGCTTTCCCCTCATTTTAGTTAGCATGGGAACTTTAAACTCATTTTTTATTCCTCACACAGTCCAGAGACAATCAGTGGGGTAAGGTTAACCACTGATTCAAAATTGTGCATAGGTGTGAATGTGAGTGTGACCGGCTGTCTGTCTGGTTTTTTTTACCCTGATAAGGATTAGCAGAAGAGAATGGATGGATAGATTCAAACTAGCAACTTTAAACTTATCAGGAAAATGTTTATTGCGCTCTTAGATCTAGTGAGCAGTAAGGTCATTTTCTCACACCTCATAATCTCCCACTGTAGGCCCTCAGAAACAAAGTTTACGGTACTTCCACATTAGCTTAATTTCCCCCAGAAGGACACGTGTGATGAAAGAAGCAGGATTAACAATCTTACTGCAGAGTCTGCTGAGCAGCAACCAGACAAGCATGTTCTGATCCAGACCCGGGCAGGGTCCTGCTTTGTGCTACTACCCACTATGCAGGCCCAGGATACTTGAGCTCCATTATTCATGTGGGGCATAGCAGGTGTACCAAGCGGCTCTGCATATCTGAGTGAGCAGATTATTATGGTGTATGATCTTCCTAAAACAACAAGGGACTTGTGTCTCCCCCAGTTTCATGTTATGCTGGGCTCATTCAGGACCAAAGAAGGGAGATCCACACAGCAAGTTTCTCAGCAAATTTACTAGGAAATAAAAACTACATGCTATCAGGATGTGACTTCAGTTACAGATGACTATAACACAATCAAACCAAAGTAGGAATAAAACAAAGCTGGGTGCCTGAGACATCGTGAGAGAAAATCAGCCTATACAGGCTGCCCAGCAGGTGAAGTCTTCCCTTCATTAAACGGGAGGACCCGTTAATTAAGACCACCACCCAATACTGACGAGGCCGGCTGTCTCTCACATGTAAACCATTATCAGTATGAGCCACTCCATAGTAGTGCTAAAAACGTTTAATTCTCAGGTGTTTCACTTCCTGGTGAAATAAAGATTATATCAAACTCCATTATTTCCCTGAAATGTGTTCAGAATTTGCAAATTGATAAGTTATGGCACGCTACTCTCCCCCAAGTAGCTGCCTGAATAACTTAAAGTTATTGGTAGTGATATCAGCAATAGTGCTGATATCAGTGGCCCTGTATTTACTTGGTATTGGATCGATACCAAAATTTGTAGTGTGGCACAGCACTACTGTGAATGAGGGTAAGTGTGAATGTTGAATGTTTTTGTCCAGGCAAATATATGCATTTTAAATGACAAGATATACGTGTTCAAAGAGCGTCAATTAACACACAACTTCAGGTTTTTTATTTCTATATGATAATTCTTCAATATTAAACAGTACGAACAAGTAGTCTGATGTCCTGTAATCATTCTGAAGCTATAATTTGAAATACAATAACACATTAAGGTTTTGTACAAAGTATCGGTATTGGATCAGTATTGTCAATACCACCCTGAATTTTACTTGGTATCGGATTGGAAAGGAAATCAGTGGTACTTGCACATCACTATACATCACGTTTTCCTCGGTGACTGCTTTGAATACATTATCTCTCCCTGCTGGTACCGCAACTGAAACGTGTGCGTCTATTTGAAGCTTTGGAGAGGCAAAGTGTGAAACTGACACCATGGACTGGTGTTTCTATTACATGCTTTGCTGTGACTTTATAAAATTGGCTTGTAATATCTTTCATACTGATCTTTCTTTAAAAAACATAATTATGTACATTTTATTTGGGGTAACACTCGTCGTGCAGGAGACCCAAAAAAAAGATCTTGGCTTGGAAGAAATTGTGATCTTGCACCAGAACTGAACTTTAGCGTCCTCTGTGAGGAGCTTGTGATATCCTTCACCACCTAAGCAGACATCATCCGTCTTTTTAACTGCTAGCTACTTTTTTGTGAAACATAATTCAGAATCAGGTTTAGCTGTATGGAAACAATTCACAGGAGACCAGGCCGAACTGCTTCAAATATAAGAAATGCTCCAAATTCATGTTGAAATTAAAAACATAACTGACTAAAAATTGTAAAAATATATGTAACGCAGCAGCATGTCATGTGACCGTCTTCCTCCATATGTCCAGATACAGATGTTAAATGAGATAATAATGTTCCACATGTTTGTCTTTTGTGGTTTCGATAAACACTTTTCCCTGAAGGTCTTCTTCGCTCACAAGAAATGAATTTTTCAATTTTGTTCAAATCCCAGATCGCTGCTTTGCTTTCAAAGCCCATGGACACATTCATCTTTTTCTAAAGGACAGCTAAAAACACTGGAAATACCGAAGTTTGTGGAAATGCTTCTTGCATGAAGAAGACTTCAAACTTTGTGCAGATGTGCAGATTCATACATCATGAACCCCGACACTGGGAGGCTGTGGCTGTGCTCACCAGCATCCAGGTGCAAATGTGGGAGTCCTGCAATGGTGTATTCAACTGTAGCAGGAGACCCTGAAAGACGACACTGAGATAAATAAAATGTGTATAATATTTCTGTCCTCCATCTATTACTTTAATCCCAAATGAGCACTGTTTTCAGCTTCCCTACTACTGGCAGATAATATTTTCTGCGTATTTGCTTTGGAATGAATTGCTAAGGAGTTGCCTGCAGTCGATTCTGAGGTCACTTGGATCAAAACAGTGAAAACTGAACGGGAAAACAACAGAGCTACAAAAGGTGGGCCCCAGTTTTTCTCTGTCTTCATATTGATCCTCTCTTGGGTCGGGTTTGGAGGAAGCTGTCTCGCTGTCTTTCTGTGAGTTTAACCAAAGAGAGAGGCGGTGGCAGTAAAGCATCTTCATAAGGAGATTAACGAGGACAATCCGAACATCTGCGAGCCAGATCATTTACTGTGTGCCGCAAAAATGCTTTTGGTCGGGTTTCCCCAAAACTGCTGATAAAAGGAGCATTCAAATCGCAAGCTCTGTGCAGAGGAAGTGAACACTTCACCACCATGATAGAAAGACTGGATACGGGCAGCATTTCACATAATGAGCACTGTGGGAAGCGGGACCATTCAGCTTGTAGCCTGCACGGCCACAGTCTCTTCAAACATGTAATTAAACCTGAAAAATCTTTAAGCAAAGGACAAGATGGCACCGAAGGCTCTTTAGAATTTATTTGTACTCTATTTGTAGTCTACTGACGGTAGTTGCACACAGATAAACAGTCCCAGTAGGTCTACACAAAGAAAAGTCCTGATTCTCCACACAGAACTGCCAAGCAAATAGAAACCCAACGCACATACAAGCTCACAGTCACAGACTAGTATGGTCATAAGAGAACATCCAGAGTCTGTTAGTCAGTATGTGTTGGGTTTACAACAAACATATAATGTACTTCATTACATCTCTGAGCACAAATTTGTGGGCTTCCCTTTATAAACTACACAGTGATATGAAATCATAAGTTAACAGTAGACACACATGATGGATTTTAATGATGTTAGCGTAGCAGAACCACATCCATGTATCCCAGCTTATAAAATATTATTATTATTATTCATGCACCTTGCAGATCTTGGGATGTGCATTAATTGGATTACTCCAAAATTTTCACTACAGTGTTTGTACTAGGATATTACAGTAACTTACAAAAGGATTGTGGTTTTGTCATATAAACCACAAACAAAACCTGATTCTTTCAGAAAATAGAAGCTTTGGTTGTTTACCACCAAAGAGTCCAACAGTCCACTGAGATCTAGTTTGTTCTTTTGGCTGTGAATGACTCTGTGCTTTTGCACTCTTTTCCATGCTTGCATCAGCTTTTCTGGTAATTATGAAACCTTACTGTAAATCTGAAACCTTTAATAAGAGTCTAAAGGTGAAAAATTAAGTTTGCAGACTTTAGCAAAGCAAAGATTGTGATTGTGTATCACTGTGAACTCTTATGCAGCTTTTTGTTTTGCAGTGGACAGAACTAAAGTGTCCACTCTAAGCCACATTTGTACTGTGCCAGGAACAAATGGTGACATCTTTGTTTTTTTATTCACATGACTGATTAAAGGTCACCACCCTTATTCAACTGTCTCTGTTTAAAAGTAATGAAGTGTAAGTTCAGTAATGTTGATCTGTTGATCTGTAATCACTCATCTCCCTGGTGTTAGCCTGCTTTTTCAATTCAATTCAATTCAATTTTATTTATATAGCGCCAAATCACAACAACAGTCGCCTCAAGGCGCTTTATATTGCATCTACATGAATGTTAAAATCACCCAGAATAATTATTTTATCTGAGCTGAGCACTAAATCAGATAAAAAGTCTGAGAAATCAGACAGAAACTCTGTGTAAGGCCCAGGTGGACGATATATGACAACAAGTAAGACTGGTTTCTGAGTTTCACAGCTGGGGTGGACAAGGCTAAGCATCAGGCTTTCAAATGAATTAAAAGTCCGTCTTGGTCTTTCGTTGATTAATAGGCTGGTGTGAAAAATTGCTGCCACACCGCCCCCTCGGCCTGTGCTTCGAGATTTCTGGTAGTTAGAATGACTCGGGGGTGTTGATTCATTTAAACTAACAAAATCATCCTGCTGTAACCAGGTTTCTGTAAGGCAGAGTAAATCAATTTGTTGATCAATTATTAAGTCATGTACTAACAGAGACTTGGAGGAGAGAGACCTAATATTTAATAATCCACATTTCACTGTTTTACTCTTTGGTTCAGATGTGGATACTGTATTGTTCTTTCTTTGTGATTTTTTATGTTTAAGTTGTTTATTGCTGGTTTTTAGTTTGTTTTTTGTCTGTTTGGGAGCTGACACAGTCTCAATGGAAATGGGGTTTTGGGGGGGGGGGGGGGGGGGTAACAGGAGGAGAGAAGCTGCAGAGAGGCGTGTAAGACTGCAACTCTGCTTCCTGGTCCCAACTCTGGATAGTCATATTTTGGGGGGTTTAATAAATTTGTCCATATTTCTAGAAATGAGAGCTGCTCCATCCAAAGTAGGATGGATGCCGTCTCTCCTAACAAGACCAGGTTTCCTCCAGAAGGTTTGCCAACTATCTATGAAGCCCACATTGTTTTTTGGACACCACTCACACAGACAGCAATTTAAGGAGAACATGTGGCTAAACATGTCACTCCTGGTCTGATTGGGGAGGGGACCAGAGAAAACTACAGAGTCCGACATTGTTTTGGCAAAGTTACACACCGATTCAATATTGATTTTAGTGACCTCCGATTGGCGTAACCGGGTGTCATTACTGCCGACGTGAATTATGATCTTACTGAATTTACGTTTACCCTTAGCCAGCAGTTTTAAATTTCCCTCAATTTCGCCTGCTCTGGCCCCTGGAAGACAGTTGACTATGGTTGCCGGTGTCTCTAGATTCACATGTCTGAGAACAGAATCACCAATTACCAGAGTTTGACCCCCGGCGGGTGTGTCGCCGAGTGGGGAAAAACGGTTAGACACATGAACAGGTTGGTGGTGTACCTGGGGCTTCTGTTTAAGACTATGCTTCCTCCTCACCGTCACCCAGCTGTCCTCTTTCCCCAGCTGCTTGGGGTCTGCCGGGGAACAGCTAGCAGGGCCTACGCTATCTTTGGCTGCACCAGCTACAGGGGCATGGCTAGCTACGGGTGAATGAAGGGTGCGAAGCCGAGTCTCCAATTCAGTAATCCTGGCCTCCAGAGCTGCAAATAGGCTACATTTGGTACAAGTATCATTACTGCTAAAGGAAGCCGAGGAGTAACTAAACATCTGACACAATGAGCAGGAAAGGGCAGGAGGGACAGGTGAAGAGGCCATGCTGCTAGTGAGTTGGCTACGAGCTAAGCTAAGCTAGTGAAACAGTAAAAACACAGTGAGTGAATACTTTGGCTATAAGTTAGGTATTGAGTACAGAAAGTGTGCTTCGGATGAAGCACGTGAAGATTATACTATGAAAAAAGAATGTATCTAACAGTTTTTAATTAAATTGCTAAGCAGATAAGCTACTCAAAAACACCACTGTGTTTGAGCAGGAACAGGAAGTGATACTCTACCGCAGAGAGAGCGAACACCAAGTGACAGCGCCACCAAGAGTCAGGAACCCTTTTCTGTTGTCTATGTCACTATGACTTCACCACCAGCCTCCACTTTGTGTGGTTTGACTCTGTGCTCTCCGTAATTCCTACAGCCCACGTTGTCCCAATCTCGAACTAACAGACACGTCAAGTCAGAGCTCCATCCAAGCCTTAGTCTTCATCTTCACCACCAGCAGCGTCCAGGAGGTCGTGTCCTAAATCCTGCCACCACTTTGATTCTGTTCGGCCATCAGTACGGTTCATCAGCGTCTAATCGCCGAGTACATTAATTTCTCTGTTTGAATAAGTCACGTTCAAGTGATCTCTGCTTATTGAACTGCTTGTTAGCCAATCTGGTCTTAGTTCATTGTCATGTTAAAGAGACATGGATCATGTGGCTTCATCTGAGCTATAATTGGCAGAGCTGGTCAGACACTGGTGTCCGAGTATCAGATCAAAGGATGAAGTCGTAAACGTTGGGAAATAGCAACACCCCCTTGGGTTCGACACATTCATAAGCAGATATCTGTTTATATGGGTATATGGGTCAAAATGAGATGATTACTGTGATTGAAAAGTTTTATTATTATAGGAAAAACCC
Source organism: Pelmatolapia mariae (assembly GCF_036321145.2). Lineage (NCBI taxonomy): Eukaryota > Metazoa > Chordata > Actinopteri > Cichliformes > Cichlidae > Pelmatolapia > Pelmatolapia mariae. Next base: position 27,366,973 of record NC_086240.1, on the reverse strand, counting down.
AGTTTATCCAGCACGAAGGCCAGATAAACTATAAATCCATTCATCTTGGGCTTTAACAAAAACATTGCTGCTACTGGCCGTTCACCAATAGTTCCAATTATAACTCCTCCTAAAACCACAAACTGACATTTACACATTTCATGATATGAACTGTTTTTCAGGGAGCTGGGCAGATTGATTCTGAAGTTTTCAATGTCTTGTTTTTTTTCTTGCTGTTGTGAGATTTGTTTTTTTAGATTACAGTCAGGACCATTATAGTCGAGAGAAGATTGTAAATCTCCATCTACACTTATTTAAATTTGGGTATCAGTCTTCTTTGTGCAGATACTGCAAACATGTACATAGGAGGGTAGTGCGGCGAGAGCATCGGCACACCCCCAGTACAGAGCTGGTAGATATGGAACTGAACAAGGATCGGAAAGTGGTTTCAGGGCAGCTTGTAGCATGCAGCACATGTACACAGGGTACAGCAGCTTAAGCTGTGCGCTGTATATGAGGTTTGCCAATTAGATGCACGAAAACGCCTCTGCAGAGCCATCAGTTGATGTGCACTGGCATCAGCTGATCTGCTGGGATTTCAGCTGAGCTTGAGCTCCGTGTCCTCCCTGAAATAACACAGTGTTTGATTAGGCAGTGTGCCCACCCAGCCACACTGAGAACCTTATTCACAAAACTTTGTGAACTTTTGATTTTCAGTATGAGAATGTTAAGAATGTACAAGGCACACTTTTGCAAACAGTTTTCAGCTGTTGCTCTGTGTGTGTTTGTTTCTGCAAATGCTCGTCATTTAGGTGGCTGATTTCTCGCGTTTTCAGGGGAGATAATTAGAGAGCACAAACTGGAAACAACAGCCAGATGCTCCCATGGCCCCAAGAAACTGTGCAATTATAGAGGTGAGATAATGTGGAAGAAGTGGAGAAGAAAGAACAGAGAAGGGAGGAAAGGAGAAAGAGAGGTAGTAAAAGAGGAAGACACAGAAACAGAGAGAGAGAAAGGGAAACAACAGAGGCAAAATACTGGCTTGAGTATATCTGAGAAAATAACAGTGTTAATGAAAAGACATGAGTGGTCTGGAGAATATATGCTGTGTGAAAGACAACTGTGAACTTAAGATGTGTTTTGAAAGTGCATTTGAGCGCAGCACAGCCCACATTAAAAACAGTCCGAAGTATGTATGGTTTGCATAACAGTGGTTTGTCAAGTTCAAGTGTGAGATATGTGCGATCAAAAGCAGCAGGCGAAACGTTTTTCCCTGCTGTTTGATGGAGTTGGTGCTCAAACCTCTGCAGCAGTGGTTTAGCCTGCAGGGTCAACAAAACCATGTTGGCATGTTTGACGTGCCGGGAATCAAAGAGCTATGAAAACATATCATAAGCACCTAAATTTTAAAGCGTGCAAGAAATTACTGACTGTTTTTTCTGCACATCATATGCAGAGGAAGACATGAGAACGGGAGACTTCTGGGCACCAGAAATGAAAACCCGTGAAGCGTGCTATGAAGCAAATACCCAGTGTTCTCTGTGGGCTTGATATTATTGTTCTCTTATTTGTTTGTGCTTTTAAGATGTTTCTTTTGCATTCACCTGCAACTGCAGTGCATGAATATCATAGATTGAAAGTTGGAAAAATCTCTTTGTTTTGTGATCAATATCTTCTCTGTTTTCTACACAGTCTCCCGTCGCTGGACTGGTTAGCTTAAACCCCGGGATCTTTCTGAGGTTCCTGCTGGAAAACGAAAAGCTTACATTTCAAGTTATAAAAATGATTTGTTGAATGTGTTTGTGGTTTTCCACAGTAAAAAAATCAAACTTTTTCCTACTCGGATTTATACTTATATTATTTTAGATTAATTTTGTTAATACTGTGTTTTAAAATGAAAAAACAAAAATAAAAACTTGTGAAGACTTGTGAGGTTGTGCTGGGAAGAATGACACCAAACAAGGCAGCGTGAAATATTAAGGTAAAAGTAAAAACATCCAGTTATACATATGAAGCAAACCTATGTTTATTTATTAATTCAATGGAAATCTTTAGTTCTTTTAATGTGGGGTTAGCCTTAATCCATCTCTGGCTAGTCTGCTATATCTGCATGAAGACCATCACTGGATTCAGGCCAACCAACAGCAGGGGAGCTGAGGGAGGTGAGAATAGAGCTAACGAGTTGAATCTGTTTTCCAATAGATTCGACACCACAGTGTCTGCTCACACCCCCACAACCTCACCTGTAGTCAGCCTGGAATCCAGAGCCACACCACCTGTTTATGCTGAGTCTGAGTCTGCAGAGGGTACCAGTGATGTGGAAGACATCATGCCTCGTCCCTATTCCAAAGACGCCACGTCCCAGTGGCCCCCAGGATTACAGGCCCGTGGCACTGACCTCCCACATCATGAAGACCCTGGAAAGGCTCATCCTGGACCAGCTGCGACCCATTGTCAGACCACATCTGGATCCCCTTCAGTTTGCCTATCAGCCTCGTCTCGGAACAGAGGACGCCATCATCTACCTGCTCAATCGTGTCTACACCCATCTGGACCAGCCAGCAAGCACTGTGAGGGTCATGTTTTTTGACTTTTCCAGTGCTTTCAACACCATCAGGCCGACCCTCCTGAGTGATAAGTTAACAGCGATGCAGGTGGATCGCTGTTAACTTATCACAGCGATCCACCTCTGGTGTCCTGGATTGTTGATTACCTGACAGTAAGACCACAATATGTACGTCTCCCACAGTGTGTGTCTGACAAGGTAATCAGCAACATAGGGGCACCACAGGGGACTGTCCTCTCCCCCTTCCTCTTCACTCTCTACACCACAGACTTCAGCCACTGCACAGAGACCTGCCATCTTCAGAAGTTTTCTGATGGCTCCGCGGTGGTTGGATGCATCAGCAGGGATGATGAGACAGAGTACCGGGCTGTGGTCGACTCCTTTGTCACGTGGTTTGAGCAGAATCATCTGCAGCTCAACGTGGCAAAGACCAAGGAACTGATCGTGGACTTCAGGAAGACCAGGAAACACTTGACCCCTGTTTCAATCCAAGGGGTCAGTGTTGACATTGTGGAGGACTATAAATACCTTGGAGTACACATTGACAATAAACTGGACTGGGCTACAACACCACAGCACTTTACAGAAAGGGCCAGAGTCGTCTCTACTTTTTGAGGCGACTGAGGTCCTTCAACATCTGCCAGAAAATGCTCAGGATTTTCTACGAGTCTGTTGTGGCCAGTGCGATCCTCTATGCTGTTGCATGCTGGGGGAGCAGGCTGAGGGTCGCAGATGCCAACAGACTCGATAAACTGATCCGTAAGGCCAGTAATGTTGTGGGGATGGAGCTGGACTCCCTCAAGGTGGTGTCGGAGAGGCGGATGTTGTCCAAGATAAAGACAATGTTGGATAACACCTCCCACCCACTCCATGACATGCTGGTCAGTCACAGGACCACGTTCAGTGAAAGACTGAGATTGCCGAAAAGCACCACTGAATGACACAGGAAATCATTCCTGCCTGTGGCCATCTCCCTGTACAACTCATCCACTTAACACACTGTTTACTGCAACAGCTACACCCTTCTTGCACATGTTCTTTTTCAGCTATTTATTAATAGTGACTTTTATGTATAGTGACTTTTATCTATATATATATATATATGCCTGTATATATTAGTTAGTGTATTGTCTGTCTTTGTTAATGTTTGTTTATAATGGAGCACTGTAACAAAAAATAATTCCCCCTAGGGATCAATAAAGTATTCTGATTCTGATATGTGAGATTTACCCTAATTTACCCCCCCCCCAAAAAAAAAAACAAAAAACAAACCTCGAGTCATTATCTGTTTTGTGGGCTGGCAGCTGAACTGGCAGTGACATTATCATGAATAAAATCATTTTGACCACCAGCAGCATTTAAAACTATGAGAATAACCGAGTTATAATTCCAGATGACCTCTGAACTAACACCAGCAGCTGCTCTGGAGTTTTGTCCTGTTCAGGTCTTGTAAGCTACCACCATTTAGTTTGGTAAGCAGACCACAGCAATGAGTGTTTTCTGAATAGAACACCGTCTGCAGCTTCAGGTGACAAAAAGAGGAAGAGTGTGTTAATGCTCAGCAATGTGGACTAATTGGCATGTAAAGGACAAAGGTGCTCACTCTTCCAGTGATGACACCGTGGAAAGAGCTGAACGAGGCCTCACACTGTCTGAACTGTAAGGTTTAAGAGTAAAGTGAAGAGAGATGCTGTTAAAATGTCATTTCATGATATTCTTAACATGGAAATATTTGAATAATCATTATGACTGTATTGTTGTATTCCAAGAGGATGAATCTCAAAGTATGCTAATACATGAATACAAATAGGCAGAAATGTCAGCACAATGCTCCTGGACATGTCTTCTTCTTTTACGTTTGTTCTTTTTAGAAGTTGTGAGGAACAGGTTTCCTGCACATCTCTGCTAGCCTTATTACTACTGTGTACCTGACTGCATCAAAGGCTTTAGGACAATGAACAGTGTGGCTGCAGATTTGCTTTTATGAAATGTATGACACAAATTCTTGTGATTTTAAAGACAGCAAAAGTGACTTTACCTGAGCTCTGTAGCTGCTGCCATGTGCCATGAGTAACACCATCTGACTGCTTACTAGACAATAAGCGGTAAAGTTGCATTGTGGATAATGTACTGTAGCTACTAGATTTAGATCCAGGTAGCCAGAATATCCAGGCTTGTACTTCCTGTTGGTTCTGTATGTCAATGTTAATGAACGCATATATATTAGGAAAGATTATATAACTGGATTCTCTTGGACTGAATGAAACCAAAGCCAGCTGTGAACTCATACTACACACTTACTACAACCAGAAATCACACTGCTTCCAGTACCAAATATCTTGTCCTTGTTATGATCTACCATTTCCTTCTAGTGTTAATCTGCCTCTTTAACATCGTTCTCTCTCCATCTCAGTGCCGGTTGCCTATTTTCCAACTTTTACTAACTTGGCTCCTTCTAGTCTTCATTGGTTCCTGTTTTTAATCACCTTCTCCATTTAAACACCACTCTGCCAGATTGTTTGGCAGCTTTCTGGTAACAGTGTTCAAGTCTGGCAGTGTTTTTTTTGTGACTTCCTGTCATTTTTAATTGAGTTTTTTGTGCTTCATATCACTTCTTGTGCATCTTGTCTCATTCTGGATGAACCCGCCTATTCAATTCAATTCAATTCAATTTTATTTATATAGCGCCAAATCACAACAACAGTCCCCTCAAGGCGCTTTATATTGTACAGTAGATTCTACAATAATAAATACAGAGAAAAACCCAACAATCATATGACCCCCTATGAGCAAGCACTTTGGCGACAGTGGGAAGGAAAAACTCCCTTTTAACAGGAAAAAACCCCCGGCAGAACCAGGCTCAGGGAGCCTGCTGCGACCGGTTGGGGTGAGAGAAGGAAGACAGGATAAGACATGCAGTGGAAGATAGCCAGAGATTAATAGCAGGTATGAGTCAATGCAGAGAGGTCTATTAACACATAGTGAGTGAGAAAGGTGACTGGAAAGGAAAAACTTAATGCATCATGGGAGTCCCCCGGCAGCCTATGCCTGCTACAGCATAACTAAGGGAGGATTCAGGGTCACCTGGTCCAGCCCTAACTATATGCTTTGGCAAAAAGGAAAGTTTTAAGCCTAATCTTAAAAATAGAGATAATGTCTGTCTCCTGAATCCAAACAGGAAGCTGGTTCCACAGAAGAGGGACCTGAAAACTGAAGGACTCTCCCTCCCATTCTACTTTTAAATACTCTAGGAACTGTAATATTTAAAGAAATTAGGTCACTGCTGAACTGTATATAACCATCATCTTTATCATTACATTAATTATCATTTCATCAAAGTGTTTATTGAAGCTGCTGGCATTATGTTATAAGTTATATTATAGGGGTTATCATAATCAAATATTAACATGTTTATTACAGGTGCAGTTATAACTACTTTAAAATGATTGAGTTAATATATATATATCATAACTCATAGCCTGAGTATATTGTTACAGTAAAATAGTAGCTGAGCAAAGGCCTGAATGTATTCAGCTTCTTGTGGTATTTGAGTTTGCTTAGTTACAGGTGACGAAAGGATGTCCAGTCCACGGGGACCTCAAAGGCCTGAGATCTTTACCATATTTGGATGGATGGGGAACTTCTGTGTCTGCAGTTATCTCTTAAAATACATGGATGTTCTCTACATGCAAATTATGTGCTTGTAAACGCATGAGGGGGCGTTACAATACCCTGATGTTATAAAAGCAATCTAGAGTGTATTTTGGGTAGAGATGTACAACTGATGTTTTGCAGTTTACACCTCTCCACGCTGCGTGCATTCATTAAAATCAATTGTTTGACCGACCTCTTCTGGACCATCATTGTTTTACTCTCGTCCTCAATTTCGAACCCGTAACATTTGGTGCATTGGCCGAGGGTTGAGGGGGAGAAAGTTGGAGGTTGAGACCGAGAGGGTCCAAGGTGCTCAAACAGGCAGACACGAATCAGTGGTCGAAGTGAGTGGACATAAGCCGGCTTATTTAAAGGTAAGCCACTACCTGTTGAATTATTTCCAAACAGTGCTGAATTGGTTCTGACAAAATTGAAAGTCTACTCACTGACATTACTGGTAAAGGTCTGTTTTGATTTTGGTGAAAATCTCATGAGAATGGAAGTTGAAGTAATGATAATGAAGTATAAAATAAGTAAAGAGTAAAGAGAATAAGAGAAAATAGGATTAAGTGAAGTTGAAACGGTTGTGAAGAAGTAATAAGTGTATGAAAGAAGTGAATTAAGATAAGGTTAAGGAATTACACTGGTAAATGAATGTAGTATGACAGGGAATTAGTGAATTTTGTGACAGTAATGTCTCCATTGATTATAAAGCCGGGCTTGGACACCGATGTGGTTGGTTTTGTGGTTTTTGTGGGGTGTCTTCAAAAGTAATTAAATTGTATAGAACGGAACCGTGGGAGGTTCTAAGAAGTGCATTTGTCGGAAGGTGACGCTTCCAATTTGTCGCGGACGCTCGGCATTTTCCTCGGAGAGGGATAGTTCACTTGGCAAGTGTGGAAACGACGACGCTCCAGAATAGCCACTGACTGGGTCAGTTTACCGTCCGGGACGGTATTTTGCACTTTTTTGGTCGATAGAAACCGGGTTTCGGGCGTGTAACGTTACAATTATAACTTCGGGGAAGTCTACCATAACTTTTCGACAGGGGTTTAGTTGGTTGCCGCTTTTAAATTGTCTTAGAGTACTAGTTATCTGACCACGGCCCGGGGCCGAGACTGGTTATAATTGATTACAAAAAACTCAGGGAGTTTATCGGTTGGACCGTTAAGGTTAAATTTTTTCTAAATTCGGTAGGTTGTTCGCTTTGAGGCCTTGTACATATTTGTATATTTTATAAGACGTCTCTGTGTTATAATTTGTTGTTATAATTTCTATGTTTGTATATAGGCTCTGTCTGCCACGGGTACTGCAGCAAGCCGGTTATTTTGAGAGTGTGTGTCTGTGTCTATGTAAATGAGATGCCTGTGACTTATTTAGAGTGACGTTTCCTGTTTACTAATGAGTGACTAACGACTGACTGCCGGGACTGGGTTCTGGGTGACTTACGTGTGTGTTTTAAGGCAAGAAATGTGTTTGTGCATATTAAATTTGCATTATTGTTGTTGATTATGAGGTTAAGTACATGAAAAACGTAAGTTGGAAGTAAGATTATTGTTTTATACATCTGCGAAATACGTAATAATTGTTGAAATTGATAGGACTCCTGTTTTACTGACGACTTGAACTGACATGGTGTTTGTGCATGAAGTTTGGTATTGATTTGCGTACGTACAAATGTTTGATAACGGTTCGTGTGTAGTTGAATATACATGGACAGGAGATGTTTATGATGTAACCTGTCGATGTCACGCTGTGGTTTCAGATACTCATTACAGCTTTTTAGTAACTTCAGTAATAAGGCGATCAGAAGAAGCATTATTAGATTTTGCATGGAGTAGTATTGTTATATTTCGGGCCCTGGAATTATACTGTAGGCAGGATAGAAATCTAAATCCCACTGACGCTGATTGAAAACACATAAGTATATGGACTTAGTACACCCACTCAAGAAATGATTGTGTGACTGATGCTGCAAAACTGACCTAAAGAATGGTGATGTGTGTGGAGAAGTGTTAGTTGTCCTGATGTGTGAAAGAGCGCTATTAAAATGTGTGTGAGTGAAATGAAGGCATATTGCTTTTAAATAAAGATTTAGTAGAATTACTGATTATTTGTAGACTGTGAAATTAAAAGAAGTCTCTGCAGAAGCTGTAGGAACAGGAAACCGTGTGTGTGTCTGGGACAGGAAATGCATGCCCATAAAAGGGAAGCTCACGGTGACAAGTGTGCACCCAGAGTCGAGAGAGAGAGTTAACTGTGGGCAGATGAAGCAAAAGGGAGGTTTTAAGATAAATAATGATTATGATACTAATTATATGCTTTAGTGTGTTAATACAGGTGAACGTCTCTAAACCTGGAACCCTTGAGCACAGCAGCAAAAGCATAGATTAACACAATTGGGAAAAACAGGCCACTCTTTGGCTTCAAATTATAGCTTCACCTGGCACTTTGTCCTTGACTCTGAGAAGAAGCTCAAAGGCCAGCTAATCTCCTGATGAGGACCGACAGAACATCGTGGATCAACAGCAGACAAAAGGAACCGAACTATTAACACCGACGACGCCAGTAGCAGCATGTATGCAACATGTACTGTGAATTACAGGCTGGGCAGTTGAACAGTGGGATAAAGAACTGTGGAAAAGCATTGGGCACTGAGTTTCATGTTTGCCATGCTTGAAAGAGAAGACTGAAAGATGGCTGGAGAAGAGCAAGACAGCATATGAAAATAAGATTGACTGACGACTCCAGAAGCAGAAGGGAGGAAACCCCATGATAAAATATGCAGGGGGAACTGGAGGCTGGTCAAGAACAGTGTCAAATGACTGGGGGGCACTGAGGCGAAGGAACTGAATGTGGTATTTTGCCAGACTGGAACTTAACGTAAAAGAAGACGACGGAAAGATCAAGACAGAGAAGAAACAGACTGTGTTTGCTTTGAAGGCCGAACAGGACAGTGGGAAGAGAGGGACCAAGGTCAGGTGAACCAGGACAAGTTTGACTGCGAGCATATAGGATATGATTGGGTTGAAGTTGAACGCTGGACTCTTGAGGTTTAGGGATGTCCACCACATCACAACAAAGAGGTAAACAATACAAAAGGTAAAGATAATCAAAATAACTGACAATTATATTAATGAATAGAAAACACACATATACAAACTGTTACATGTGAGATTATTTTCGAAACGAATCAGAAGTGAGATAGCTTGAATGTAGAGCTCAGTGAAAAGATGCATAAATTAAATATGAATACATGAAAATGCAATGAATACATAAGGATGCAATGAAGAAGCAGCTTACACTCATGCAATGAAGAAACTGCTTACACTTAATTAAGATGATCACCTGGCATGCAATGAAGAAAACAGCTTACACTGCATTTACATGACAACATAACGCAAGGAAGAACACGCTTACATACATGACATAATTGGTATTTTTGACTAGAAAAAGAGAAATGGGTCGTTTAGGCACCCGTGATAATAATGCAAATGTCTTAGTTTGTTATTTTTAGGAGCAAAGCAGACCCGGACCAACTCTCCAGATCCAGCAGTTGGAAGAAAATTGTAGGTTAACGCCAATGGATATGTTAAGGCAAGTCTCTGGTTGAATTGTTCACAAAATCATGTGTCCATGAACCTGGAAAACAGGCCCTAGCTCCTGGCTGAAGATTAGGAGTGCTTATTTAAGGTGGGAAATTAAAATAGAGGGTTAGTAATTCGGGGAAAGAAAAAACTGACTGCTTAACTGGAGAATTGGGAAGGAGTTTGAAAGACTGCGAAGCCATAGATGCATAAATAACACACACAAACAGAAAATGCATTAACTCTAAAAAAATAAGCTCATGAAGTTTAATGCATAGAGACATTGAATAAACCTGGCTAAGAACATAAGCATATGCAATGAAGATCTGCTTGCTGCTTGTATGAGTGAGAGAATGGTGTGAATGGTTAATAAAATTGATGGAAAAAAACACAAGAAAAGTATTAACGCAGTTTTAAAAGAGTGCCTTAGGAGTGCTCTCGTACTGATTGATAAAAGTAGGCGATTAGTATAGGAAGAAAATGAAAATAATTGAATAATGTGATAAGGTTTAAACATGCATTTATCTTGTGACTGAGTATGAAAATTAGTTGGAGAGCTAATGTGAGTGATGACAGAGAAGCTTGCTGTGTGTGTGTGATTGAGGCCTTGAGGAAAGGAAGCAAAGTAGACAGTTGAGAGGTGAAAATTTGATTAAGAGGTTTATAAATTAGTGTTGACATATTGTGAGAACGTGCTTATATGTTTGGTTGAATGTGAGTTTGGTAAAGTGCTTAAAGGGGGATATTGTGTACGAAACGGTGTAGCTTTTTACGTTTTGGCTGTGTTCTATGGGTGAAATTTAAGATTGTTGAAGATTTTTGAGGTTGTTGTTTTATTTTTTAAAAGAGGGAGTTTTAATAAACATGGACATGTTTAAGGGGTTTTGTAACAGTGCACTTATAAAGAAAAACCTGTCAGGTGATTTTGTTTTGTACTTTGATGAGCTAATACTCAGCTCTCTTTTTTCTCATTTTTGTTCTAAGCAGGCCTGCAAAAGAAAACAATGAATAACGGCGCCGACAATAGTCTCAGGAAAACAAAAAGTAAGGTGACCTTTTCCGAATTACAATGGGTCAGATTGTGGGTCCCTGTCTAAGAGGATTGCAGCGAGCCAATCCAGTCTAAAAGTATAAAGAACTATTTTCTTAAGAAACGAGTAAAAAGAAAATAAATGATTATATAAATAAACTGAGTTTGCTGAAGGTGGTAAATCTGATTATTTGTGTGGAAGTCTACCAACACCCGATGTTAATGCGTGTGAGTGAATGTGTGGGAATGGACAGGTGGATGGACGACCAGGCAGACCATAGGTTGGACCGACTGGACACTGACAAAAGACTGGACTAAGGTTGGACACATGACTGATAATTGTTCTGTTTTAACTTTTCCTTTATAACACAGGTTGGATCATAAGTGGAGAAAGTGAGTATAAAAGGTGATGTTCTAGTTAACATACAGGCTTTTGTTTATAGGACGTTTCAAGGATGCAGGCTGTGGATGGAGCCAAGAAGGGATTTTGACATGATGATTAATTTGATTTCATTCCTTAAACACAGGTTTGAAGGCCCGGAGCAACTATACCTAATATGATATGATTAACTTTTCTTTTAATTCCCTAACCTGAGTGAAGGATTTTGAGTTAGTAACACATGAGATGTGTCACAAAAAGGGGGGTCTTAATATATGCGATTAGCTACATGAAATGTGCTCTTTTAGGGTTACTAAGCAAATGTCTACGTGACCTTTACCTAATAACCTTTGTGATGATAAACTTGTTTACCGACTTGCTCTCTTGTAGAACATACAGACTTAGGAAAGGGGAACTTCAGCTCTGAGTTTTGAGAATAACTCTGTTAAGTTGACAGGAAACATGTCGGAATAGCCATATAGGGCAAATGTGTTAGAGCTTGTAATTAAATGTGGGACTTGAAAAGAGGAAGCAAATTTGGTACAGGACGTACTTGAGATGATCAGATGAGAGAAGGAGAAGGTCAGGAATAGTTTAAAGTAAGATTGAGAAATTAAATGGGGTAAAAGGGGGTGTAGCTTCAGGGCAGTTCACAGCCCGGCGTAAACGCAAGGTGCTGTCACACAGCTTAAGTTATTTGGTTGATTTATTTTATGACAAAATAATAAGGAAATATTAAAAATATACAACACGTTGAGAAGATCTCTTTTGTTATATTTTAGTGTTTAACATGAAAGATGCCTCTCTGGAGCTTCTCTCCTGATGCTACCCCACCAAAAGACGCTTATCCATAGAGACTATGTCAGCTCCCAAACAGACAACAACAAACCAAGACTAGCAATAAACAATCCAAACATAAATAATAACAAATAAAGAACAATACAGAATAAAAATTTGAACCGAAGAATAAAATAGTGAAATGTGGATTATTAAATATTAAGTATTTCTCTTCAAAAGTCTCTGTTAGCTGACGCCAAGCGGTCGCAGCAGATGGCTGCCCGTACCTGAGCATGGTTCTGCTGGAGGTTTCTTCCTGTTAAAAGGGAGTTTTTCCTTCACACTGTTCCCAAAGTGCTTGCTCAAATAGGGGGTCACAAGATTGGTGGGTTTTTCTCTGTATATATGAAGCACCTTGAGGCAATTTTTGTTGTAATTTGGCGCTATATAAATAAAATTAAATGGGAATGTATTGAAGTAAACTTAAATGTCATAAACTAGGAATTAGTTCATTTCTCAGGGGAGAAAAAAAAAAAACGGGGACTGGTGTTAGGAACAAAAGCTATATTTTTAATATGAATCTGGTTATGATCTTGTTTTATGTACTTTAATAATGAAGGCTGGCTTGTAGAGCAAGGCCACCTTTTACTCACAAACAAGTGCTCAGCCAGGCTGAAAAAAACAGGAAGCTTTAGTGCACAAGGCATATTAATAGATATAGACACAAAAAGAGGAACTCCCCATATAAACAACGTTCAAAACTGTGTGAAGTATAAAGTACCGAAATAACACTATATAAGTCACAGCTGATGATTCTAATGTTAGAGAGCTCTTGCAACTGGCGTCTGAGCTGTGCAGAGGTCGCTCTTAAGACAGGTACTTATTTAGGTTAACATAAGGTTGAGCCCAACAGGAGCAAGGCACCCCAAATGTGCACAGCATGCAGCAAGGGTGGCCAAAATAATATAGGAAACAGCACATGTAGGGAGAGAACACTCACTAAAAGTTCTGACTAACATAGTGTGGTGGCTTATGTGAACTTGCAGGCGTTCACTATGGCATCATTAGCACAACAGAGACTGAGTAAAGTTTTAGATGCTCGAAATCTGACACTTACACATGAAGGAATCAATATGGCAGATGTAATGGGATTAGGAGGACCTAATCACTGTACTAAGAAAGCAGAACTTGAAGGGAAAGTCAGGGAAGATTTAAAAACAGGACCTGTTGGGATTGGGGATTTAGAGATTTTTATTGCTACTATATAATGTGCCTTATGATGACTGCATTAATAACAGGTTGTACAGTATAATTTTAATAGTATTGAATATGTTTGTGATAACAGTGATGTCTCTATTTACAGGTTGAGTTTATTTCATACACAAAGCATAACTGTGCTTGTTTAGAGTTGATGTTCCGTCCAAAAGGGTCTTAAGCTTCACTGGTGAGAGTGTCCAGGTGATACATGTTGAGGGAAGATGAGAACATAGCAGGTTAATTGCATGCACGCTTACAAACACACATGATTTAAATATAGGCCAGGCCGAAGGTCTGGACTTTATGTAGCTTTTAAATTTACAGCTCCTAACTTGCAGGAATGGCGTGGACTGTAATGAATGAATGCAAAACATGTTTACAGACACAAACATGAAATGGATTTATTTTACAGGGTAAAGGTGGAACACATGTTGCTTTGTTTCTGCTTAGCAACTGCTGAGGTAAAAGGTGTTAAAGATAAATATGCAATAAGTGAACAGGAAATGTGTGAGGGTGAGCCGGGTGAAACAAAATGTTGTAGATAATAGAAACTTGTCTAACTGGTATTAACAGTAACTTTTGCATGTTATGTATATGCTTGAAGCAAAAAGAGGAGTAAATGATGATAGAAAATTTTGAAGTGTGTTTTCTAGCGGACATTTAGGCTGACATAGGGCTGGTGTATATTTTACCCGGGGTGTTTTTTAATAAAGCTAAAAGCGTTGCTCACACACATAAAGAGTATTGAGATTAAGTAAAGTTAATATAATGGATAGAGCCCAGAACATGATGTTGTGAACCAACTTTGAATAATGACAGGAACCTTAGATGAACACAGTAGGTTAGTAAGGTGTAGCAGAGAGAGGCTGTTTGTTTTTTATCCCTTACAGGAGAAGATTTCCACTAGAGAGGGACCCAGAAAAGGAGCAGGGACCACTTAAGCATGAAGTGTTTTCAAGTGGGAGCTGGTGTTTTATTACTGGACCACCTAGAGGACATGAGGTGGTTTTCTGATTTGCTGAGTCAGAGGACGGCTAGAGAGGGTCAGAGCGAAGGAAGTGGACCTGGGAATGGTGGTTTCGGGGCCC